>NC_056726.1:1686656495-1686978995 GCF_019279795.1 Protopterus annectens
ACTCCTCAACTTCAATAGCAGCTGTCTACTTACTTTGACAGATGTATGTTGCACATAGACAGAATTGCTGATTGTTTCTGTAGCTCAGGAAAGTCTTGTCACTGTAAATTGAACCCAGGTTCTGCCTGTTGTCTTTGTCCTTGCTACGCTTGGACTCTCTCTGCTCCCCTACCCTACCCCTATTCCCACCCAACCCCATACTCATTACATTGGTGCATAGGTTCATAGGATGATACGTGGCTACTGGCCCAGAGGCCCTTATAAGCCTAGTCAAGAATTTCACCCACATTCCCTCAAAGTCAGCACCTGTTTCCCCTGTCCAGCAGGGACACAGGTGGGATCCCAGAGGTATATTTCTGTTTCCCATCCAGTCGTCCAGGTTCCTCTTAAAGAGGGCTAGAGATGGTACTCTGTTGACATGGAGAGGAAGTCTATTCCACAGATGGGTGAGTCTTTGGGACATAAATCTACCTGCCAACAAGTTCTATTAATGTCACAGACCAGTTTAAGGTCTTGAGTGCAGGTTGTGTGAGTGGGACTTTGTCTTACAGATATGTAGCAACTCCATCAAGGCTGGGTCTGAAATGGCCTTGTATGCCAGACACAGGTCACCTCTGAGCAGTCTGTATGAGACTGAGAAGAGGGATGGGGCTATTAGCCTATCTGTATGGGATAGATGTTTGAGACCCTGGATTTTCCTGGTCAGGAACCTCTGTGGTCTCTCCAACTGCTACATGTGCTTGGCAAGGTACATGCTGAAGGAGGCATTGTACTTGATAATGGGTCTGATAAGGGAGGAGTACAGGGATGTTATTACCTCCTTGTTCCTGGATGAAATACCCTTATTTATGAGGTGGGTCATGTAGAAAGCCTTCAGCGCAATGAAGGCAATGTGGTGGTCAAAAGTCAGGTTGCTATCAACCTAGGTGCCCAAGTCCCTCACGACTGATTGCATGCTTAATACATTGTTATTAATGTGATAATTAGTGGGGATGACATTTTCCCCAAAGGGGATAATGATGCATTTCTTGGCATTTCATTTGAGGCCATGCTTCTGGCACAAGTCATTAGTCTGGGTGAGGCCTTTTTGAAGGATGTTCACATTACTATGGGAATTTAAGACAACACCCACCTTGCAGTCATCTGCAGACTAGGTCAGCCACAGACCACTGGTTTTGGCTTGCACTTCAGGAAAGTATATTCCAAACATTAGAGGCCCCAAGGCCAATTCTTGGGATACATGGCTCATTGCAGGTTTACTACTAGAGGTGGCTTCCCCTACTTTGACTGTGTGACAGTGAGCCAGTTAGCTACTCATCTGGTAACATATGGGTTGATGCCTAACTGGGAGATTTTATCTATTATGCCTGAGTGGGGAACAGTGTCAAAGACTTTGGCTAGGTCAAGGTAGGTGGTGTGCACCGTCTTCCCCATGTCCATGGCTTTGGTGACTATTTCAAATAAGTCAACCAAGTTTAACAGTCATGATCTCCCTTTGACACAACCAAACTGTGTGGGGTCAAGTAATTGGAGGTTGCCAACGTTCTTGTTTATAAGTTCCATGATAATGCGTTCCATGGCCTTGCAAATCAGGCTAGTTAGGCTGATGAGCCTATAATTGCCTGGGTCAGTGGATGCTCCACTTTTGTATAGAGGGATGACAGTGGCTGTCCTCCATTCAGCTGGGATGAAGCCAGTGCCCAGGCTTTGGTTGAATAGGGTGCCTTATGGAGCTGAGAGTTCATGCCTGAGTTCATGTAGAATACAGCCAGGGATGTTATCGGGTCCCATGTAGACTGTATACATAGTCGTGTGTACTATGTGTGATGCTTGGTGCTGTGCGATGTGATGTGCATGTGTGTTTTTGCTTCAGAAGTCTCTTTTGTTTACATATGTTTTTGTTGAGAATAACTGCATATGTAGAACTGTGTTGTAGAGATGTGGGTGGTGTTAGAGGTGTGGAGTTTGTAGTGTTTGTGTAGACAACCTTCTCAGTGCCAGATGTACTGGCTTGTGACTGAGACAGGAAGGATTCTAGGTTCTTAATGTGATCGCCTCTCTCACATATTGTGTTCTTGGGTGGTAGTAGTAGAGGTTTATCTGTGTACATAAGGCAGTTGCTACACTACCTCAGGATGCCCATATCAACCAGACAAGCAGGAGAAAAAAATAGGAAATTGCCCATCCATGGTTATCAGAATCTGTGGAAGTGAGATCAGGGATAGTAGAGTGGGTACTATCTAAGGAGAGTACCTATGGGTGTGAGTAGATCTGGATAAAATCAGTACAGTAGCTGTAGGTGAGGGCCTCGCTCACACAGGAGTGCTGGTAAGGGAAAAAATGCAAATGAGAAACCTCATAAAGGGTTAAAACAGCACAATGGGCAAACAAGCACAGACCCATGCAAATGCTGGGTTTACATACCACTAAAATAAAAGTAAAATAGAAACACTGGAATTGACCAATTGACCCTTGTCGCTGGGCTCTTAGCTCAACACCGTATGCCATACCAGTTCCAAACAGTTCACTTACTCCCACTAAGTGCAGGCAGGCCCTGGCCAACACAATATGGCATGGTACGAAACAAAGGAATCACACAAACAGATCTGAATACACCAAAACCTGTACCCAGACTATGGTAAATATATTGAAACTCTGTAGGTCAATTTAGCACTGGAGAACAGATACACACTTAAATATAACAGTAGCAAACAAGAGCAAACTGGTTTAAAGAAATTAATCAATAAAAAAGCTCAAAACTGAGCCCTGTTCCAGCAGTCTTCAATCAGACAAGTTCTAACTGCACCCTCCTGCCATGAGGGTGCAGGGGAATCCTCCAAAAAAGATGACCTGGATTAGTGCTCAAGGAATACAAACAAAGGGGGCTATATTAGAACACTGAAAGTTTAAAACTTTGAATGTTCTAATATCGACCACTATTCAGCAAACACTGAAAATAGCGAAGCTGCAGAACACCAAATTCTTTCGTAGGGAAAGAATTCAGTTGGCCTTTTCTGTGGCTTTGCTATTTTCAGCACTGTGGTCAAAAGTTACGGGTCAGGTTCAGGTAAGTGTGCAATTGTGTGGACGTTAGGGTTAGGGCACAGGTTAGGTGAGTTAGGGTTAGGGCGTGGGTCAGGTAAGTGTGCGATAGTGACGGACCTTAGGGTTAGGGCGGGGTATATGAGTTAGGGTTATGGTGCAGGAGAGGTGAGTGTGCGATAGTGACAGACTTTAGGGTTAGGGTTTGGGTTAAGGTAAGTGGCTAGATAGTAGTGTATGTACAGTTTAGTGTAGGGTTAGATGTAGGATTTTAAGTGTATGTGTGTGGATTGCTGTTTTTTTGGTGTGATTGTGTTGTGTGTGTGTGTTTCTCGGAACCTGTTCTGCGTTCGCTGAATAGGGGTCGATATTAGAACATTCAAAGTTTTAAACTTTCAATGTACTAATATAGACCCCAAACAAAGCTAGAGTCAGGAGGTCTAAATGTAGTTTATGCTACAGGAAACAAGGTGCACCAATTTCAGAAAGAGGCAGTTCAAATAAGCAGGCACAATAAGCCTTTAACCAGCAATTCCCAGCTCAGAAGGGCAGAATCTACCCTCTCCTCCCACAAGAGTGCAGACCACAAACTTTCTTAATGTAAAATAACTGGCCTGAAGCCTAAGTGCTTAAACCACAACTAAGACACTTTTAGAATAACAGACACTAAGCCTTCCATCAACAGCTCCCAACTTAGAAGAGTGCAGACCACAAACATTCTTAATGTAAAACAAATGGCCTGAAGCCCAATTGCTTAAATCAAAAGGCTTAGAATAACAGTTAGAATTTAATCAGGCTACTAACAAGTAGTAATAAATGCAGCAGAATAATTGCAATTGAGTACTTGTAAGAACAGGCAGCAAAAGCAAAATAAAGTAATAAATTAGGAAGAAACACAGATACAGTAAAAGCAGATGAATAAATTGCAATTTTTTTAGGTTAAGTGTGAAGGAATGAAACATGATAATTTAAGGCTGAGAAACTAAGGGGGGGTGGGCCTTCCCAAGTTATCTCTCTCTCTCTCTGCTCAGTAGAATAAGCTGATGAGATGGGACTGGGAGGAGTGTCCAAAATGAGATTTATAGTAGGGGCGGGCAACTCAAAAGCCACCAAACTTAAGAACACAACAAGGACTGGGTGGGTGGTAGGAACCCTTAAAATTCCAACAGAAGAGAAAACTTAAAAGAAACAAATATAATACTAGAATAAGATACAAAATAGAAGTGATCAAACCTTAAATAAAGAGCTTCAAATCAAAATTAAAAGCAGAGATGAGTGATACTCAGAGCAATGCAGACCACACAAACACTTCAGCTAACTACAGATATTTCTAAATAAAGAGCAATGCTGTCTCTCAGCTCCTCCCACTACTTAACTGATGCTATTCACACTTTGCAAAGGAATTTGGTAACTTTTTAACTGACCCTAGCTAAGAACTCTTAAAACTCCAACAGATCAAAAACTTAAAACAAATGTAATACAAGAATAAGATGCAAAATAGAAGTGTTCAAACTTTAAATAAAGAGCTTCAAATTAAAATTAAATGCTGAGATGAGTGATACTCAGAGCAATGCAGACCACACAAACACATTTATACTCAATACTCAGTAACCACATTCGCTCTGTGCCTCCTAACTTCCCTCACCATTTGCCACACCCTATTTCAGTCACCTCATTCTCTCCCCTGTAGCCACCCCTCTTCTCCCACTTCACATCCTCTACATTACTCTCACTCAAATACCAATACTTAGTTTCTAGTGATATACGCTCTTAAATCTACTGGTGCAGCATTTGCAAATAGCCCACTTTATCTATCCTCTTTATGCAACACCATCATATCATGCTTAACTATACAGCTAGTGTTTCAGCCCATATCCAAATGTTCATCTGTGTCACTTTAGCTATGCTGTTAACCTTTCTGCTATCTCCTACCACTGCTCTCTCCCACCAACATACCACATCTCTCCTACCCCCTCACCTCTCCTCATACCTTGCACTCTTTCCCAGTAGCTCCATCTCTTTTTCTGCACTTTAATTACAACTTATTTAATGTTAAATTATTCCCTCTGCCTACTCTCACACCAAACATCAAATTAGTCCACTATCCTATAGCTAACTATATCTCCACCCTCAGGCTATGCCTTTAAAAACTAACACTATCTGGGGATATTCATACTAATCCTGGAACTACATTCAGCACATCCCTCCCAGCCTCCCCCTTATCCACACAGCTCACATCCCCCATAAACTGTTCTCAAACTACCACACTTTCTCCCTCCAAACACTCATCCATTGTATCCATGAACATTCAAAGCATCATGAACAAAATATCTCCTCTCCATGCTTGGATATTTCAATACTCCACTGATATTCTATGTTTCTATGAAACCTGACTTAAGTCTCAGATTTACAATAATGAAATATTACCACCAGGGAATAACATCATCCAACAAGATTGGACTAAAAAGAAAGGTGGAGGTGTTGCCATAATATTTTATAATCAGCTCTCCCTTCAGCCTGTCTCAGTCCCAACTGCTGAAATTCTTATCACCAACTGTCACTTAAATACCTACAAATGCCATTGTCTCTATCTACATCCCCTGATAACAGCATTCCTATCCTTGAACACTTCCTCTCCTGGGTCTCACTAACTATCCCCTATGAAACTGTCATTCTGGGCGATGTAAACATCAACTGGATGACCCTCAATACTAAGTTGCCTCACTTTACTGTTAACCCCTTTGGATTCACCCAGCTTATCACCAACCCTACTCATGTACATAAACACACTAACTATACCTCCACCTTAGACTGGATGCTCACCTCCAAGCCTAACCTCTATCATAACCCATTACAGGAAAATCTTCAAGGTACACCACCACAAGCTTGCACTTTGTCAACAGCAATAAAAACACTCTTTATTCGAAGAAAAACAATAAAAGTGTTAAAAACACACAAAATTCCCAGAAGAGATAAGTGCTTTTGGCTTCTTAAGCCTTCTTCCGATCATAAATAACAAGTGCTGGGTAAAAACATATATATTGTGTTGCAGCCAAGCCAGTGGCTTAAAAATATTTTTTATCCTATCAGCAGTGCACCTCTTAACACTTAGTCCTTGGTCAGAACAAACTCTGCACAGGATCTAGCTTCCAATCAAAATCCTTTGCTGCTGCTGCAGCGTCCTCAGTCAGGTACATACACTCTCTGTTCTTTGCATCTCTGCACTTAGAGAAGGTTAACACCCTATAGTGTGTAAGTACCAATCAAATACTTTCAGTATTGTTTCCTTCCATTCATTGGTGCAGCCTATTAGAATGCTGTTACAAAGCCTTCAGCCAATCTTGTAAACATTGCCATTTCTTCTTTGTTCATAAGAATTTTTCCATTAGTAACCTGCTGTAAAAAGTGGACAATGTTAACGTAATTAAGTGGTTTTATCACTTTTTTAACTTAGTTTTAATATTTTTATTTTTATTATTCCTGTTCATATATACTTCCTTTATTCATTGCCGTCTTTTGGTTCAATAGAATATTGGTAGAAAAAAAAAAAGAATAATATTATACCCTCAAGTTTACCATGTACTCCAGTAGGGAAGTACTGCCATTACCAGGACTGTCCTTATGGTAATTGTAAGTTTATCTTGCCTTTGCAGGATGAAACTATCATCTTTTATTATTTTATTGTTTGATGTTACCAAGCACCATCCTCCGATCACAGCCGGAGGATGTAACTAGTAAAAACACACCCCATCAGACACTAAAAGTACCAGATATGTCCTGTTAATGAGGGGCTACTAATTAGTTCCACCCTTTAAAGTACGAAGGGAGAATCCCTTAGTGAACAGGATAAAGAGGAGTGGGGGAAGAGTGGAGGGAGGGGGAGGCAAATGTATTAACTGGCTTAGACAGTCCAAACAATTACAATTTCAAGAACATGCGGAGATGAAAATAAACCAATATGAGCAAACCAACTAATATTGGATTAGTATTGAAACTGCTTCCCATCTCTATGCCCTCCCGAATATAAAATGTTATTCAATCAGAAGGGAGCACAGGTCCCCACAATTCACATGTCATACCTAAGTTCTCACATACTTATTAGTAGTCCCTCATTAACAGCATCATTTGCAGCAGCAAAGGATTTTGATTGGAAGCTAGATCCTGTGCAAAGTTTGTTTCTGACGAAGGACTAAGTGTTAAAAGGTGCACTGCTGATAGGATAAAAAATATTTTTAAGCCACTGGATTGGCTGCAACAAAATATATATGTTTTTACCCATCACTTGTTATTTATGATCTGAAGAAGGCTTAAGTAGCTCAAAGCGCTTATCTCAGCTAGGAATTTTTTGTGTTTTTAACACTTTTATTGTTTTTCTTCAAATAAAGAGTGCTTTTATCGCTGTTGACAAAGTGCAAGCTCATGGTAGTGTACCTTAATCCTAATTTGTTGTACCACTTTGGGACACCTTTGGCAGTTAGGTCGATTGATTTTGTTGTCTATCATATCCCATGTACACTACCAGATACCCTTCATGATTACCATCCTACTGCCACCAGCAGACATTCTCCCGAGCTTCACAAACCCCAACAATACAGAGACTGCTACAAACTCTTAAGTTGCAGTGCTGAAACTCTCAATGACCTCATATCTTCCTATAACTGGTCCAGCCTCTACAATTACCCTTTAGATGATGCAGTACTTGCCTTTAATAAAATGTTCCTGGACATGCTGAACTCCCTAGCTCCCATAAGGAAAATAAGAGTAAAAACTATTTCTCTTCCCTGTCTAACACAAGCCACTAGAACTCTCATGAATCCATGTGATTGTGCTTGGTAAAAATGGAATAAATCCAAATCTCCCACTGATTTCCAAAAATATAGGAGTTACATAACATAACCAAAAGGAATACTATCTCAGACAAAGAAAACCATTTCAAGAAACCACTCAACAACCCACACTCTAATCACCAAAAATTCTGGAAATCTGTAAATAAGTTGCTACATCCCAGGTGCCCAGCACCCCATAACCCCTGCCCTAATAGCTCCCCTTCTAAAACTGCTACAGTCTTAAACTCCTTCATTAACTCTATCCATAACCTTACAAGAACACTACCACAATACCTTACACCACTATCACTACCCATTCCACCGATTCTACTCTCACTTCTGTCCCTACAACTTATATTAAATCATTTCTCTTCAAACTTAAACCTTGCTCACCACCTGCTGACAATCTACCTCCTCAGTTCTTAAACATTTCTGCAAACACCATTGCTCTTCCTGTCTCCATCTTGATCAACAGATCCATCAGGGTAAATATAGTCCCTGACATCTGGAAAAAAGTTCTATATCATATGTATACATAAAGGTGGAAGCAAAACTGACCCATCCAGTTTCAGACCCATTGCTATACTATCCCCACTATCAAAGATTCTAGAAAAGTGCATTCACCAACAACTCCTTGACTACCTTATTAAAGAAAACCTTCTAACTCCCACTCATCATGGCTTTCACCCTAAACACAGCACTACTACAGCTCTTACTTCCTTTACAAACACAATAGCCACATCTCGTGACAATAACATGCTTGTCTCCTGCTTATTTCTTGATTTATCCAAAGCCTTTGACGCTGTCTCTCAATTTTTATTCCTAGCTAAGCTAGCATCTCTCACGCTGTCTAACTCCACTCTCTCCTGGTTCTTCAGCTACCTTACTAACTGATTCCAGGCTATGAAATGGCAATCCAACCTCTCCTCCTTTGTACCTGTTCACACCGGGGTACCCCAAGGCTCTGTCCTTGGACCTCTTCTATTTAACATCTTCATTAATGACCATCTAAAAAAACTCCAGCTATACTCTGTGGCATATCATCTACTCACAGGTGATTTCTGCTTAACATACAAGGTCAAGTTAAACCCTGAGCTGTTGGACATGCTCCATTTAAAGAAATCCCAATCCCTCAGAGCCACACACTCCAGGGATCTAAACCTTGTCATCACAATGAACAAAACATGCTGGAGGGATAGGTTCCTGACCCAGAGACTCCCCATACTCTGGAATAGACTGCCCATACATGTCAAGCAGAGTGCCTCCTTGGCCCTCTTAAAAAGGAACCTTGACGATTGGAAGGGAGATAGGAAATTCACCCCAGGGATCACGTCAGTCACCCTACTAAACAGGCGTCCAGGGAAGTAAATATCGTGAGAAGAAATATCCAGGAAATTGTTATGGCTAGACTTGTATAGGCCCTAGGGCAGATAGCCTAGTACCAACCTATGAACCTACACTCTTGCTTATCCACTCTCAACTGTTATTCAGTATGCTGCTGATTACACAATCATCTCCTGCTCTAAAGATGTCACTCACCTACACACCCTTACCCAACAATCTCTTCACTTTGCTGAAAACTGGCTAAACTCCAACCAACTTATACTAAACACCAAGAAACCATAACTACTTCAATTCCTTCCAAAAACATGCAACATCAGAAAGATACCTCCTCAGTCTCTTCACTAAACAATACAATTATCACTATCAAATCTCACACTAAACTCTTAGGTGTCATAACTGATGACCACATGAGGTTTGATCTACATATTCAGCAGTGCATAAAAAAAACACATCAAAACTTGGCCTCCTATACAGACAAAAAAAAATACATCACCAATGCCTCCAGACTCTACCTAGCTCAAGCCCTCCTACTGTCAACTCTTGTCTATGCTGCTCCCTCACTCACATCCCTCCAATCTAATCTCATGACTAGATTAAAACAAGCATATAACAAAGTAGCAAGGTTTGCTACTAACTTACATTATTAAACGCATCACTGTTTAGCCCTAAAAACCTGCATTGGCTTGAATACCAACACCAGCTTCTACTCCCCCAGTTACTCCTAGCTCATTCAGTCTTGCACACACCATCATCCTGCCCTCCCTCTCCACTCTAGTCCAGCCATATATCTCTAACCATGCACTTCACAGCTCATTACAGCACCAGTTACAAGTCAGTAAATGCAATTCTAACTTCAGCAAACTACTCTGCAGTCATTCTATAGCCTTAGTCTGGAACAAGTTACCACTAAATGTCAAAACAATCACAAACCCCAACTTCTTTAAATCCGTCTTAAAAGACAACTTCCATTTATCCTGGTCCTGCCATTGTTATGGCCCAAAATAACTTCTATGCAAGTCTCTCTCCCTTCTAGCTACCTACCTGGATTACAAAGTTTTATCCTCTAGACATCTCACTCCTTCACCCCTCTTTTATCCTTCTTTCAAGCTTATCTTATAACTCTTGCTATTTTGCTAATACTGAAATTATGCTGTAAACTTGTTACCCTCTTTATTGTACATTTTGTTCTCACTTTTCTTTGTAATCATTGTTAACTGGATTTGTAATTTGACTTACTAACACTTGGAATCTAGTTATTTCTTCTCTAAATTGGTATTGTTATTTTACATTGTAATTTGTCTTTTGCAATTTCTGGAGCTTTTCTCCTCAGGTCCCCGCTGACAATGGGCTAGATAGACTAACCCAGTTAACAAATGTCAAATAAATAAATAAATAATACATTCACACACACACACACACACACACACACACACACACACACACACACACACACACACACACACACACTCTCTCTCTCTCTCTCTCTTACTCAAACCCACAGACACTTTCACAGACACACAGAAACACACGCTTGTGTACTGTTTTTCTCTTTCTCTCTTTTTCAAAAGCATGTACATTGATATATTCTCATACACTCAGAGACATTAGTTTTATACTTTGATTACTTTTTTTTACAATAGCTAAACAGCCAACTAGTGTTTATATAGCATAAAAATGGCAGTTGTTTACTTTTTTTCTGTCAGAAGTGCAAGACAGCTAAATACACTGCTTTGACCTGATGGACTTATTCATTATTACCCTGCAGGAGAATGTTCATTGTCCAGTAAAGTATTACTGTATGATTAGCCCATTATCTAATAGGTAATACTGAACTCCAATGTCATTAAAGGAAATTACATGATGAACTGGAAAAAAAATGTCATCAATGCAGAAACAAAACTCCAACAAATGTTATTGGATTTAATTTCTGCATGGCAAAAGGAATATGGTAAGAGGTGAAAAAAATGAGGGGAACCAGCTATGCAGCATTGGTGATACAGAGATGGCAATCCTACCTGTTGGGGCTAGTGACAAGCATGGAGAGACTAAAGGGGTGCATAAATTCTGAATTGCTAGAAATTGGAAAGAGACCTATAAAAGAAGGACACCAAGTACAAGAATCTTGTGGCAGAAGAGAAAATCAGATGCATAAAACTCAGAAGTGGGGATTAAAAATAGAGCTGAGTTGTCAATAAACAACAACAAAAAAAAAACAGGGGAGAAAGACTGTAAGGACTGTAAATTGTTGAGACCTTCAAAAGTATAAGCATGAGAAAAGGCTCCAAGTGTATTTTTTATTATGTCTAGATCCAAGACTGTCACTGAATTTAAGTGCATGGTAACATATGATGAAAGTCTCCTTCAATGTGTTTATTTATTTATTTAATATTTGTTAACCAGGTAAGTGGAATGGTTAGAGGATCCTTTTCAGTAATGACTGGGCCAAGATGGAAAAATAAAATACATGCACCAAAATGTTACATGAAATTATAAAATGCATTGTGGACATAGGTGTAATGCAAAAACAGACATTTACAAAGTACATTGAATACAGTAGAAAAGCAACAATCTAAGACTTCATGAAGACACAAACATAATGTGGACTAAAAGTCACACACATTATGCAGAGATGCTATTAGGTGAGTTTGTTTACAATGACAAGGGCAGGAGGTAAGACAGGTATATTTTCGTGAAGTTAAGAAAACAGCAACATGCATAGTCAAGAACTATGTAAAGTATATGTCAGGGCTGTCTTACTCCTCCCATCTTGTGAAGATGACCAAAAATATACCACAAGTAGCCAAAGGCCGATCTTGCATGTATAAAATTAGCAAAAAAAAGAATCAAGGTGACCACCAATGCTAACACATATACTTTTAATACAATAAATAGATAAAAACATAAAACAGAGGCATAAAAAGAGAGAGATAAGCACTTTCACACAAAATGGGTTTCTTCAGATCTGCTTCAACAAAGAAATCAGTTTAAGTATCCAACAACCAATAGGGCAGTCAAATCAATTAACTCTGATAAGAAAACCTGTGAGCTTTCAAAACAGGTTTTAAAAGTGCAACCCAATTTAAGCCAGGGTTTTATCAGCCTGTAATTTGGCAATCCATTTAATTTCTTCTCCTTCAGTATGATTCACAATGTCCTCACCCCCTCAAACTTTCTTCAAGAACTTCCAACACTATAAAATAAAACAATGCCCTGAATTATTAAAAATATGCTTGTACAAGCCATTAGAAACCTTCCCATTCCTGATATTACTCATATGCTGCAAAATGCATTCTTTTAACGACCTATAACTATTGCATGCTTTAACAGCTAGCCAAATAAACCAAATTTCTAGTTTTACAATCAGCATAAATTCTCAAACTATATGTTGCATGTGTTGTAGGATGTATAAATAAATTTGAGGCGCAGATCATACTACAGGCACTGCAGGCTCTACAGGGAAAAGTATCAGCCCTATTGGATGGACATTTCTTCTTTCTCCGGTGAAGAAGAGATGGTAGTAAAGTGGGTGAGAATTAGTAAGACCTGAAGATAAGGGGGAGGGATACATAAGTGTAATGACAAGAACAGAATAAAAGTTAAAGAGTAGGAGAGGGGATTTCTCAGAGAGGCCTAGTCTACAATCTGAGTACTTAGAATCCTGCCTATGTTAAAAAAAGAAAGGTTAAAAGCCTTTAATTTAGTAGAAATAAGTACATAAATAATTAAATAGAAGCAGTAGTATTACTGCACATTGCCATAAAATAGTGAATTATCCATATAGGCAAGATTATCATCATTACTTTGTTGGACTTGTCAGAACTTACAGTAGGACTGGTTACCCTTCACCTATCACCTGTGATTGAAATATGCTTGTCTGAGTAGCATATTTACATTGTACTTGCAACTGGCTCACCAGCAAGGCTTTTTATCCTCCACAATTGGCAGCAGCACCAACAGCTGAAGCACATAGCACATCTAGATCCCATCCTCCCCCAGTTGCCTCCACACCTCCTGATACACCTGCACCATACCTTCCGCCTTACATGCATCACACCTCCTGCCACACCTGCACCACACCTCCTGCCATACCTGCACCACACATCCTACCATACCTGCACCACACCTCCTGCCATTCCTGTACCACCTGTTTCAATTACCTCTGCACTGAAAACTGGTAAAGTAGTACCCACCAGAAGCAGTGTGAGTGGAAGTAACACCTTTGACACCCACTGACATCTGGCAGGCATTGCAGGGTATATCATCAACAGGGGTGTGGTAATATGGGCAAGTGCCAGCATAACCAGCTGTAGTTTTGTAAAGAATGGTATGTCCTTTGAATATTAAACTGATTTATATAAGATGCTTGTGTGACAAATGTATTAGAACTATATGTCATTTGTATATCAAACTGATTTGAACAGATGTTTATGCTGAAAATGTATTGGTGAGATTTGCTTGTGTTAAAATTTATCAACAGTGCACCCTGCTGAAATAAAAAGAAATGTACATGTATTATTGCAACTGAATTAAATGTACCAACTAG
Source organism: Protopterus annectens (assembly GCF_019279795.1). Classification (NCBI taxonomy): domain Eukaryota; kingdom Metazoa; phylum Chordata; order Ceratodontiformes; family Protopteridae; genus Protopterus; species Protopterus annectens. The sequence continues at coordinate 1,686,670,251 of NC_056726.1, forward strand.
TTTACTTTAAGAAAAACAAGGAAAATGTTAATAAGCTGTTAAACCATTAAAATGACAAACTACAGTGCTGAATAGGACCAGAAGCGATATGTCTGGGAAAGAGCCTTTGTTCATTAGTTCAGTGAAAACAGGGGAGGCCACAGGCACTGCCATAAACATTTGGATGTGCATTGTGGCCATTTGTGCTAAATTGCTGTCTCAGCTTCAAGGGGGAATACTGTGAGAACCTAGAGTCAGGTGACCAGATAAGGTCATTCTGCCAGCCCTCTTGGAAATTATATTTTAGATATTACAAAGAGAAATCTGAGAGTGCTGAGTATTCTGTTTGGGAAGCCTTACTAGAAAGACTCTTACCCACAGCATCTTGCCTTGAGGTAGTAAGTAACTTAACTGGGAAACAGGAACATTTTCTTAGATTCAGTCAGGAATATAATGAAGCTCAGTTCAGAAATTGCTTTTCTTTATTTGTATGAGTCTATCCATCCATGTTAATTTCTCTGATTTGAACTCTGTGTTTTACTGTAAATACAGTGGATATAAAAAGTTTAAACACCCCTGTTAAAATGCCAGGTTTTGTGATATAAAAAAATTAGACCACAATAAATCATTTCAAAACTTTTCCCACCTTTAATGTTACCTATAACCTGTACAATTCAATTGAAAAACAAACAAATCTGTTAGGGGAAAAATATAAAACCTAGAGCTGTTTACTGAATTTCCTGTTTGCACTTATTTTTAAAATCGTTTTTTTCTCAAAACTTGCATTTTATCTGTCTTTGGCCTAGCACTCTTGTGTGGGGTCATTTACTGCACTGTTATAACTTGTTGATACTTGTTAACCTCTGCTATCTCTGAAAAAACAAAAAAAATCTTGCTTTTTTCCCAATTTTCTGAGATTTAAAAAAGTTCAGTTACAGGCTTGCTGTTCTTGAACTGTTTGTAAGTTTCTGTGAGGCCATTTTTTGCTTGGGCTAAAGGAAAGTATCTCTGTTGATCAGTGGCAGTGAAAAACATTGAGCAGCCTGCCTGCCCCTGTGGGAGTGGTTACTGACTTGAAACTGTAGTTTTATTGGCCATTTTGGGTCAATTCCAAAACTCCTTCATCTTCCTCTCTTAAAACCTGGTTGCCTCGTGGTTTTGGCATCTTTTCAGGCTTGTTGGCTGTTGGTGAAGCACCCACCAAGAGGAGAAAACGTTGGGAGAAGAAAGGAGCCACTTTTGAGACTTTAAGTATTTTTTCTCTGTTTATTTGCTACGTTTTTCTGCATAGCCGCCTATTTTGAGCATTTTCTGGCTTGTTAAATTTGATTTCTGCATTAGTAACTGTATTTAGAGCACAACCTAGAGCTGTTTACTGAATTTCCTGTTTGCACTTATTTTTAAAATCGTTTTTTTTCTCAAAACTTGCATTTTATCTGTCTTTGGCCTAGCACTCTTGTGTGGGGTCATTTACTGCACTGTTATAACTTGTTGATACTTGTTAACCTCTGCTATCTCTGAAAAAACAAAAAAACAAAAAAATCTTGCTTTTTTCCCACTTTTCGGAGATTTAAAACAGTTCAGTTACAGGCTTGCTGTTCTTGAACTGTTTGTAAGTTTCTGTGAGGCCATTTTTTGCTTGGGCTAAAGGAAAGTCTCTCTGTTGATCAGTGGCAGTGAAAAACATTGAGCAGCCTGCCTGCCCCTGTGGGAGTGGTTACTGACTTGAAACTGTAGTTTTATTGGCCATTTTGGGTCAATTCCAAAACTCCTTCATCTTCCTCTCTTAAAACCCTCTTTTGCATGGTTTTGTGCGTTTTTGTGCATAGCGCAACAGTGGGCAGCGCCGCCTAATTGGGTTTAAACTATTCCTGGCTCCACAAAGTCTGCTCTTCACTTTTTCCCTTAGAACTGCTCTATCTCTCAATTTAAACACCATATTCTCATTCTAAGGCTCTTCACTGGTCCAATTAAGTAATCCTACAAGTTAGCACTATTAAACCATAAGCACTACTTACTCTTATACTCTCTATGATTACCCTGTCCTCTATTGGTCCGTCTTAAATTCAGTTTCCCTATTACTCTAGCATATCCAAACGTCGGTCAATGGTTTCTTCTCCAGTCCAGCTGGTGAATCTGGGAATTTTGAGGCAATGTTACAACTGTTTCATGTACACGGACAACCCTCTCCTCCTCCAAACAGGTTCAAATATATGTGAGATATGCAACTATTTAGCCAAACTGGAGGTTGAGCTCTCTCATCTCAAAACTGGTGTAACCAGTCAGGAGGAGAAGGTAACCTCACACAACACAATTCCAGTATCACATAGTCCCACCACATCAGCGAACCAAACACATAAATACACAAAAACATACTCGGAGGCTCTAAATAAAAATCTACCTAAGCAACAGAGACCTCCAAAGCAGACATCCAAGCAAATGCTACCTCAAAACAAAACACACACAACACATAACCCACAAAGTCAGTGTGCCAAGCAGCCACAGCCCTTAAGGCTGAATAACACACCTGATACTCTTGTTATAGGTGACTCTATTGTCAGACACACTGACGTCCTGCTCACCAGGCTGAATAAAGAGAAGGTCACAGTGAGCTGCCTGTCGGGTGCTAGGATCCAACACATAACGCAAGCACTCAGGTCACTCCAAAGCAAATACAAATATGACTCAGTCATTGTACATGCTGGTGTGATGACCTGAGACGTACCTCCCTGGACTACATGAAAAGAGACATAGAGGAGCTCTCTGATCATGTAGCCCAGGCTGGTATGACCCTGACCTTGAGCAGCATCTTACCCTCACCTAGAATGATGCCACAGTACAAAGACAAAATTATCAATTTTAACAAATGGCTAAAAGTTTGGTGTCATTCAAAGGGGATCCAGTGTCTGTCAGCATGGGATGACATGCTTGACAAGCCACATTGTTTCGCTAGGGACGGCTTGCACCTGTCACCACTGGGCTTTTTGATATTGGAAAAGGCTCTTGCCACCCCCCATAGTGCCTTTTTTAGGCAAGGCTCAAAAGTCAAACCCACCCCCATAGACAGCATAAGGAACATGAAACTAAGGGTAATGCTGCTAAACGCCAGAAGTCTTAACCTCAAGATGCACGCACTCAAAGCTCTCCTCAGTATGGAGAACATTGATATCTGTGCAGTGACAGAAACCTGGTTCAAGGCTCCAGAGAGCACCCCAGCACTACCAGGCTATACCACATATCATGCTTTTCGTCCCCAAAACCCGGACCGGACCACAAAAGGAGGGGGAGTTTCCATATTTATCAAGGATAGCCACACCTCCAGGTTAGTAGCATTGCACGAAGTATCGGAGACCATCCATGTGCAACTCACAGTGGGCAAGACTGCTTTTCAGTTTATAGCATCCTACAGACCACCCTCTCAAAGTCAGGAATCCCATTCGGCTTTCCTGAAAACATTGGAGAACATGAAGATCTCTCCGAACACCATTATATTGGGTGACTTCAACTACCCAAACATTGACTGGGAGCACTACTCAAGCCCCAGCACCATAGCCCAAAGATTCCTGGAAATTATAAACTCAAATGCTATGGAACAACTAGTCACCACTCCCACAAGAGGGGACAACATACTAGACCTGATCATTACCAACATGGGGACTCTATGCTCCACACCAGAAGTATATCCCTCATTGGTAAGATCAGACCATAAATTAATTTCACTGCATGTCCACATCCTGACCCCACCCCCAGCCCAGAAAATCACAGTGAAAAACTTCTCAAAAGTGAACTTCTCACTTCTCAAAACGGAAGTGGAATCCTTCAAGGCCCCAGGGCCAGTGGAAACTACAGCCCAAACTGCAGAATCCTATATAAATGCATTCTACGGACATCTCCAGGAATGCATGGATCATGTTATCCCAAACAAAACCAAGTCCCAATCATCCAAAGGCAGGCATCCAGTCTGGTGGACCCCTGCCATAAATAAACTGTACAACAGAAGGAGGAAGCTACTACATGATAGAGCAAAATCCCTAATAGGGAAGGCATCTCTGATCAGTACTAGCAAAAAATTACGATCCCTCATAAAATCCTCCAAGGCCAGCTTCGAGAGAAAAATTACACAGGACACCAAAGACAATCATAAGGCTTTTTTCAGTTATGTTAGAAACCTGGGATGCAACTCCCAGACTTGTTCTGAGTTGATTCTAAACGACAAAAAATACACTGAACCCACAGACATCGCCAATATCCTTTCAGACAGGTTCAGTGCAAACTTCTCCCCCCCCCCCCCCAAAAGAGCAAGTATCTATCCTGGCAGAGGGCTGTCTCCCAAACATCTCAGATGCTCAGGTGAAGGCTGCCCTCTCCAAAGCAAAACACACTGCTTCCATGGGACCAGATGGCGTCCCAGGTTGCGTCCTACATGAACTATAAGAGGAACTAATCCTGCAAATAAAACAGCTATACAATCTCAGCTTCACTACAGGATATGTGCCCACAGAATGGCGTACAGCAACAGTGGTCCCACTCCACAAAGGTGGAGCCTCTATGGACCCTGGAAACTATCGCCCCATAAGCCTGACTAGCTTAGTCTGCAAGGCTATGGAGAGTCTCATCATGGAGCTCATAAACAAAGACATTGGGGACCTACAGACACTAGATCCTACCCAGTTCGGCTTTGTCAAGGGCAGATCCTGCCTTTTGAACCTGGTTGACTTCTTTGAAACAGTCACCAAAGCCATAGATGAAGGGAAGGTAGTCCACACAGCCTATCTGGACCTTGCAAAGGCATTTGACACAATACCCCACTCGGGCATCATAGATAAGCTATCCAGCTTAAATATAAACCCCTATGTCACAAGATGGGTCACAAACTGGCTCAAAGGCAGAACTCACAGAGTGAGAGTTGCTGGAGCCATGTCAGACTCGAAACCGGTCACAAGTGGCATCCCACAGGGTTCTGTCCTGGGACCACTCTTGTTCGGTATATACTTTTCCGAGGTACAGGCAAATGTGGGAGGACTATGGCTCACCAAGTTCGCAGATGACTGCAAACTGGGTGCCGTAATCAACTCCCCAGCTGACACAAACATCCTTCAAAAAGGTCTCACAGAGACAGATAACTGGTGCCAGCACCATGGTTTAAAGCTAAATGCCAAAAAATGTATAGTCATACCCTTTGGCATAAACAATGTGCCCACAAATTACCACATAGGTGGAAACCCATTAAGTACAGAGAAAGTTATTAGGGACCTGGGGACTCAAGTTGATAGCAATCTCTCCTTTGAAAACCACATTGCCAAAGTGGTTAGAAAGACCTTCTACATAGCCCACCTCATCACGAAGGGTTTCACATCTAGATCAAGAGAGGTAATCGTGCTCCTTTATTCATCCCTCATCAGGCCCATCATAGAATACAATGCCCCTTTTGGGATGTACCTTACCTGACACCTGCAGCAATTAGAAAGACCCCAAAAGTATCTCACCAAGAGGATCAAGGGTCTCAAACAGAGGCCATATGCTGCTCGGTTAAAAAAACTCCAGCTCTACTCAGTTGCATACCGCCTACTTCGAGGCGATCTATGCCTGACATACAAAGCTATGTCAAATCCAGAATTAATGGACATGCTCCACCTCAGTAAATCTAAATCCCTTAGAGCCACACACTTGAGGGACTTGAACCTCAGCACAGAAATAAATAGAACTTGCTGGAGGGACAGGTTCATAACCCAGAGGCTCCCTTCGCTCTGGAATAGAATTCCAGTTCATGTGAGGCAGAGCACCTCACTGAATCTCTTCAAGAAGAATCTCGATAAGTGGATGGGGGATCGTAGGTTTGTCCCAGGGATTACTCCCGTGTCACTATTAGACAGAGGCACAGTAAACTAAATCTTAAAAAGGGCACAGTATACTCAAATCAAGGGGTGGCGTAAGCCATACAGAATCGGGCTAGGCTTATAATTGCCCCAGGGCAGATAGCCTAGTATGAACCTATGAACCTATGATCGTACAATAAGCTGGTTGCATAAGTAAGCACATCATTAAACTAATACTTTGTTGAAGAACCTTTTGATTTAATTGCAGCTTTCAATCTTCATGGGTACACACCTGCCATCAATTAAAGGGACTCTGATTAACCCCAAATAAAGTTCAGCTGTCTTAGTAGGATTTTCCTGACATTTACTCAGTTGCCTGCTATAGCAAAAGCCATGGTTAGTAGAGAGCTTACAAAGCATCAAATGGATCTCATTGTTGAAAGGTATCAGTCAGGAGAAGGCTAAAAAAAAATTCCACAGCATTGGATATACCATGGAACACAGTGAAGACAGTCATCAAAAAGTGGAGAAAATATGGGAGAGCAGTGATGTTGCAAAGAACTGGACATCCCTCCAAAGCTGATGAAAAGACCAGACGAAAACTGGTCAGGGAGGCTGCCAAGAGACCTACAGTAACACTGAAGGAGCTGCGGGAATTTCTGGCGAGTATTGGTTGTGTACTGCATGTGACAACAACCTCCCATATTCTCCATATGTCTGGGTTATGGGGTAGGGTTGCAAGACAGAAGCCTTTTCTTACACATAAAAATATCCAGACCCAGCTAAAATTTGCAAAACAATGCATCAAGTCTTCCAAAAGCATGTGAGAAAATGTGTTATGGTCTGATGAAAACAAGGTTGAACTTTCTGGCCAAATTCCAAAAGTTACATTTGGCGCAAAATCAACACTTCGCATCACTGAAAGAACACCATCCCCACTGTGAAGCATGGTGGTGGCAATATCATGCCTTGGGGTTGCTTTTCTTCAGCTGGAACTGGGGCTTTAGTCAAGGTGGAGGGAATTATGAACAGTTCCAAATACCAGTCACTTTTGGCCCAAAACCTTCAGGCATCTGTAGAAAGCTGAAGATGAAGAGGAATTTCACATTTCAACACAACAATGACCCTGAGCATACATCCAAATCAACAAAACAAAACAAAACAAAATTCACCAGAAGAAAATTAAAGTTTTGGAATGGCCCAGCCAGAGCCCAGACTTAAATCCAATAGAAAATCTGTAGGATGACCTGAAGAAGACTGTGCACAAGAGATGCCCTTGCAATATGTCAGATTTGGAGCATTTTTGCAAGGAAGAGTGGGCAAATATTGCCAAGTCAAGATGTGCCATGCTGATAGACTCCTACCCAAGAAGACTGAATGTTGTAATTAAATGAAAAGGTGCTTCAAGAAAGCATTAGTTTAAGGGTGTCCACACCTATGCCACCAGCATATTGTACACTTTTTATTGTTTATATTTTTCCCCTAACAGATTTATTTGTCTTTCAATTGAATTGTACAGGTTATAGGTCACATTAAAGGTGGGAAAAGTTTTGAAAGGATTTATTGTGGTCTCATTTTTTATATCACATAAACCTGGCATTTTAACAGGGTGTGTAAACTTTTTATATTCACTGCATATATTTAATATTTTTATATTATTTTATTATTTGTTATTAAATATATTTATAACATTTATTGTTACTGATCCTTGTAGAAAGCATATAACCTTTGAGAGTGTTTATATTTATTTGGTGACACTATGTGGGCCACTCCAGAAGGCCTAGCCATTTTGGTGAATTACTACCATTTGTATTAGTATTAATATTACACATTATAATTCAACACCATTTCTTAAGGGCCTTAGAGTAGCTGATTGGGGAGTGTCTGGTGGCAGCGATAACTACCTTATAGTCTGGACAGAAGTGGGTATAGCTAGTACACCTGTGCTAGCCTTTCCCAGATGTGTGTGTGTGTGTGTGTGTGTGTGTGTGTGTGTGTGTGTGTGTGTATGTGCGTGTGTGTCAGCTAGTTGGGGCAGGGACACAAAGCACTGGGTTTACAGTGAGAGTGCTGGAGCACTTGGTTTGGACACTCGACCTAGGACCTGACCTTACAGCTGTGCCAGTGGGGAATGTTATTGGGGACATGGAGTGATACAGATATAAAGACATCCAGACCCCAGGCTGAGTGTGTTCCCTGTGTGCTCTTAAGGGTAATTGTACTTGATGCAGTGAGGTCTGCATCTGAAAATACTGAGTGTATCCATTTGCATTCCAAGTGCACATCCCTCTCCCATGTCAGTGGTGAGGATTCATGCTCCTTGATTACTGGAGCAGGTTGGGGATGACACATATTGGTGGCCATCACATATTGGTAGAAGTGGTGGGCATCAAAAGGGGGTTGCCTTCCAACAATGGTCACATGGACACCATACTCTGGTGATTCATTTGAGTCACATCCCGGCTCAGCACTTCCTCCACTTTCTGAGGTAAGACAAAGTGATGATAATAGCAAGGGTGATGTATAATTTCCCACTGTAGCTCAGATGGCAGAGACCGCATTTGAGAAAACCCATTCCTATGCCCAACCTGGTGTTCTCCTCTGTTTAATAATCCACTCCTCACCATTGTCTTCTGTCTGTCTGATGTCACCTTCTACATTGTGTTCCTTCTCCCTCATTGTGCTAACTCATGACCTGTAAGTCTTGACTGACTTTCCGTGCTACCTGACCTACCCTCTTACCTTCCTCAACTTCCTTTTCATCTCTTACTTTCCTTTCTCTTAAACAGAAAAATGGGTACATGTTCCATAAAATGTTTATTCCTACACCCCATTCCTGTTTATTCCTTATTGGTTCACTTTTCTGTTCTTCTCCTGATTGCTTCTTCTTTTCATTTATGTCTTATACTCTCATTTCCAACCTTTAATCTGGTCAAAAATAAATAAACACATGACACAACACACACATGCCTAAAAATGCTTATAAAACAATTATCTTTTTGTGGTTGTATGCTGTGCAATGGGTTGTGGAGAGCACTACCAATGCTCATGATCAACTAGTGAGAAATAAAATGTCTCGCTGTATAGCAAAAATGAAGTTAAATCAATGCCAAGCACTACAGAGATTGTCATCATTCATACAAATTAGCTGAGTGCCATCGAGTGGCAGGCAGTTGCCAAATATGAAATGCAGTAAAGCTTATGTCTTTATTTTGTCTACTGCAATGCCACAGCGTGTTCATGATTTGCATTCTAGACTATGAGTTGACAGAGTGGGGTGTTCCAATTCCCTCATGGTTATATTTTTTGTTTTACTTTTTCTGTCGCTATGCTGTTCATGTGTTATGTTACCCTGAAATGTGTTTCCTGATCCCTTCAGTAAAACTTAAGCAAAGGCTCAACATGTTAATGTTGTGCTTAAGAGACTATTACTGAGCAGTGAGATGTGTTCAAATCCTGTCAGGATTGGTAGCTTGCTTTTCCAGCATACCTAAGATATTCATCTTGAACTGGTTAACATGATGTTTTCTAATAATAATGCCTTCACCTTAATTGACAGATGCATGTTGTTAAAAATAGTTAATGGAACTAATTGAGATATTAACTGATTTATAAGTTTGACAAATGCTAGTCTCCATAAGTAATATATATGCTCTGATTTGGTTACTGTTTTAGGACTAACTACCTCTTTGAGGAAATTTTTTTCAGTGTGCTATATGTAACAAGTTGTGATGTCAACTGCTTCATAAGTTTGACAAATGCTACAGTCTCCATAAGTAATATATATGCTCTGATTTACTTACTGTTTTATGACTAACCACATCTTCAAGGACATTTATTTTTCAATGTGCTCTTATGTATACTAGATTTTAACAACAGAATATTAATAATACCTATTCTGATATAAAACTAACAACCTATAAAATCTGTGGGTTCATCACCCTGAAAATTCTTGACTAGAGACAAGAAATATACCTGGAAACATTAACATTCATCCTGATGCATTAAGTTATACATTAATACCACCAGTTATTTAAACAACTAGTACTATCTCTATAATTAATAACACAGATCAATGCCCCAACTAAGACACAATAGTCAACTGGAGTATATATATTTTTTTACACTACCTTAACCAATTCTAAGAACCCTTATACCTTACACCCATTTTGGGGGATATTCTATTTTACTATACTGCCCCCCCATTACTTTTCCCCATAATTAAAAAACTATGGAGAGCTAGAAGACTAGTAGAAGTTACAATAGGAAGACATGCTATTTGTTATTTGTAATATATATGTTTTTAATATGAGGTTAAAAGCTATCAAAGCACTAGTAATAAGAGTTCCACCTCACCATTTCTGCTTTAACTGTTGTTATAACTCTTTATCATCCAATTCCTCATCTCTTCCGGGCATAGTAGTTTTGTGAATAGGCACAAGTTTGATGCAGAAAGAGTTACATGCCAATGTCCTTCCTCTTACATCTACTGTACCAACTATACCCATCACACTCATCCTTTACTGACCCATAGATATAATAGCAGGTGTGGGGTCATTTGATTCTTGGAATGTCAAAGGGATTCAACTTAAAAAAAAAAAAGAAAACTACTTTTACAATTGATCTGAAAACTACTTTTACAATTGATCTACAAATCCAAAGCTAATTTAATCCTCCTACAAGAAACCCACATACAACCAGAGCAATGGAAACCATCCCAGAAGAAAAAATGGATTAAGAATATCATTGCTTCTGGCAAATCCTTAAATAGCTCAGGAGTAGCAATCATTATTAAAACTAACTTCCAGGGTGAAATCATAAAATACGATATGGACATGGATGGAAGGTGATACTATATAACAACTAAACTAATATGTTTAGACAAACCTATTCTGATATTAAACCTATACTCACCTTGTGTAAATCAACACAGATTTATAATGTCTATATAGAAAATACTACTTGACTTCCCCAATCATTACTACATTCTAGGAGGGAACTGGAATTCAGTCCAAGACCCTGATATTGGCAGATCCAATAACAATTCTAAATGCAATACTCATACCATATCAGCACTCGAGGAAAAAATTACTTTAACCTATTTGACCCCCATATTTTCCAACTGAATAACTCTCTCAAAAATAAATACCTTCTACTCTATGTGTCACAAGTCTTGGTCCAGAATGTATTTCTTCCTAATTTCCAATGTATTTACTAAATACAAAAATTCCTTCCACACAGAACCCAGATACCCATCAGATCATTCTAAGATTAACAACTATTGACTGGGATAACAATCAAACTAACAGTAATCGAGGGTATAACTGGGTACTTAACTCTAACCAATTAAGGAAAAAAGAAATTCTACAAGAAATAGATGCCATCCTGGACCAAGCTTTAGACAATGTAATCTATAATCACCTACCTATGGACATTTATTGGGCTTCTATTAAATCCATAATTAAAAGTACCTTTATAAGTAAAACTTCATATTATAAAAAAAGCTTCTTGAGGAGGAAACCAATCTTAAATGTCAAATCATTAAGCTTGAATCCCAACTCCAATCATCCTTTAATCAAGAAACTGAAATTCAAATAACACAACTCCAGCAAAAAGTATATGATGTTAATGGAGAAAACCTACCATACCAAGAAATTAAAACTCTAGTGAATTACTCTGAATGGGCTCACATGCCTTATAAATTCCTAGCGAGGCTTGTTAACCAAGACAAACCCTTCCTGAACATAACAGAACTTATTTACCAAGATAAACTCTGTTGCACTACTCAAGATATCATGCATATCTTCGAAAGTATATACACAAATTCCTATAGCCCATCAAACCTCTTTCACAATAAACAGGACCTAGATGACTTCTTAAACCAAATAAATTTTCCCCAAATCAGTCCAATTTAACAAAAAATGTTATCCTCCCCGATCTCCCAGCAAGAAATTATTATGACAATTAAACTCAAACCCAACAAATCACCAGGTCCAGATGGACGTACGGCAGAATTCTATGAAGCCTTCCCACAAAAATCATCTCTCTTTCTTCATCTGTTTAATCACATTACTACCAATGGTGTAAGTGATATACATCTAAACACATCTAAAACAATTCTCATACCCAAACCAAACTCTGACTTCAAAACCCCCCTGAAACATAGACCTATAACCCTAATAAATCTTTATATGAAAATATTTGTGTCAATACTAGCAAATAGAATTAAACCAATCATCACAAACACTGTTTCCCCTGAATAATCTGGTTTCATAATACATAGACAAACCTTTGATCATAACCCACCTTGGACACCGTGATCAATCTCTCTACCCATACACGTACTCCAATCTACACATTAGCTATTGATGCCTCAAAAACATTTGATAGACTCAATGTGAACTCTTTGCTCAATGACTTACCTCTCTTTAATATACCCAATAACTATATACAAGCTATCAAAATACTATACTCCAAGGCTCATACATACCTACAAATCAACAAACACCCATCCTCTTGAATTAACATTAAGAATGGTACCAGACAAGGGTGTCCTATGTCCCCCTATCTTTTTAATCTATACATTGAACCCCTTTTCCATCACATTTCTCAGAAAACTTTTCATCGTATCCCTAATATCTTTAACACTAAAATTACCCTAACGGCTTTCGCTGATGATCTAAATCTTTACTACTCTCTACCTAATTCAGCCCTCCAGAAACTACTATCCGCTATAGACACCTTCTCAACTTTCTCGAATTACAAACTAAATCTAAAGAAAACAAATATCTTCCCTATTAACTCCCTCTGTCAGCTTCCCACATACGCCTTAGCAGCTGGTATTAAAACTAATCAATCATTAAAATATCTAGGAATATCCTTCCACCAAGATCATAAACAATCATATACAAATAATATCTTTAAACTCTAGTCAGACATAAAACATAATATTAGCAGATGGACAAAACTTCAATTTCCATTCCTTGCTAAAATAGCCACAATCAAAATTAATCTTCTACCTAGATTTCTATATATTTTAATGCCTCCAATGCCATTATCAACCTAATTTTTTTCAAAACCATCCACTCCACAATTTCCATATTTATTTGGGTCCTCATATTAATCAGAATCAGTTATAATAAATTGACCTGCCATAAAGACTATGGAGGGTTAGGGCTGCCAGACTTTAAATTCTATTACAATATCATAAACTGTAATAGACTAATAACAATAGACAACCACACCCATTACCACAACAATGGTTTCCAACTTGTGTCATATTATTGCACAACTATATCAAAACACTATGCATCATCCCCAGTGCCCTCCCTTTCCTTTACAAAGAGAATTTAAAAAATCTTAAACTACCCCCAATCATTAAACCTAAAATCACTATCATACAAAAGATTTTTAAGTCATTAAATCTGTATTATGCATTCACTTCCCTACCACCAATCCACCTTAACCCCAATCACAAAATGAATAACATTATGATTAACCTAAACAATTACCCCCCTTAAGAAACTAACCATCTCTGATATATTTCCCTTCAAGAACAATACTATCACTGAAATGAGAACAGAATTAAAGCTCCCTAAAAGCTATACAATCATTTTAAGGCAAATTTGAGACCTTAGCCGATACATCATAGACAATCCTGATATCAAAGCAAATGACATTCAAACCTGCAAAACCATATGTAACCTCCTATCCTCAAACATAAAAATGTTATCTGAATCCTACACATTTATTCTATCAATCAAAATGCAAAAAGAATATATAACACAATCCCAGCTGTCCTCCAAAGAGTGTACCTAATAAAGAAGAATTTTTGCTGCATAATCGTGGTGGTCCTCATACTGGTGTTCTTCTACTAAAATGCAAAAAGAAGTTATTTATTTTAGTTACTGGAAGGAAATAGCTCCTTCAATCACAAACAAATATCTCAAGCGATCCAGCTTTCCTCCAAACTTATTCCCCTTAAAAAACTTAAATATATACAGATCATGATACTCTATAACACCTATCTTACTCGAATGATTCTAAATAAAATACACCTAACCACCTCTCCATTCTGCCACTACTGTGATAATCACAAGCCTGATCTACTCCACATCTTCTGCTGCAAGTCCACCTATAAGCTATGGTGCTCACTTAAGAGTCCAACTAGAAAAAAATGGGTTGTGAAAAAGCAACCTTATCTTGGAAACTAGCTCTCCTACACATCAGCCCTGCTAGCCTGACTAAACTACAAACACATATATTAATAACACTAGTTTCATTACTTAAATACTACACATTACACTGGAAGGATAGAGCATCACTCACCTGGGAGGGTTTCAAACAATTAGCTACTAAACACCTGCTTGCTCACAAATATTTAACCTACACTCAGAAATTCCACACTCAGTTTACTGAATTTGGGAAATCCCTTTTTAAACATATTCTAATTTGAAGTTGTTATATATATATATATATATATATATATATATATATATATATATATATATATATATGTATAAGGATGGACTTTAGGCATATGTGTAAATAGTTTTCACTATTTTGCTTTTATGTTTTATTAATCAGCAATGTATTCACTGGTCATACTGCTACCTGTCGATTATCATTGTTATGCTCACTGTATATGTTTTCATAAAAAAGAAATAAAAGATTTTGCACACAAAAAATAAAAAAATAAAACACTACCTATCAGCGATCAGTTGCTGTGTTCCACTGCTGTTAGCTGTCGCATAACCTGTAACTTTATGTAACACCTACATACCTCTCAACTGTACAGATTTTTGCAGACTGTCCAGATTTTGGCCTCATATTTTTGGTCAGTTTTTCATAAAATTGTGCTTTTCTGGCAAATTGGTGGTACATTGATAAAGACTGAAGTTTGAAAATAATGGCAGGCATTTGAGTTTCACTTCATATCATTCAGAAAATTCATGCTAATGCAAAACCTGTTATTCTATTAACTTTCTATGTTTATAAGAGCAATATGTAAAAATTGTCCCTATTTTTGGGCCTTTACCCACTTTTATTTATGACTTTGTCCAGATTTCTTGCTCTAAGAGGTTGAGAGGTATGAACACTTACCACAGATTCTGTGCCTCTGAAATTCTTCTAGCTGGTTACAACAGAAGAAAATCCTATTTTTTTTGAGTCCTATATTGTATAGATTCTATAGTCTGCTAAAAAGTTACAAAAATACTAGTGCCACCAGATTTCCTGTAATGTGTTCAGTCTTTGGCTTCTTGTGAATTGAGTAACAATCTATTTTTCTAACTCCATTAACTACCTACTGTTAACTCAGAAAACCACTTCCACTCACTGCATTAACTGTTAACTGAAGATTAACTGGTGCACTATTCCTCTCACTCTTTTACTTATCTTGCCCTTATAAATATTCTTCCCTGCTAATAATTCTCATATCTTTCCTCTCAATTTTCACAGCAATTTCCATTACTAATAACCTTAAATAGGTTCATAGGTGGTTACTGATCCATTGACCCAAAGGTCTTCATATGCCTAGCCATGTGTACCCAATATAAAGGATCTTGCCTAAACTTGAGATCTTAGTTAGCAATTATTGCTCTTATCTAGGGGGGGTCATAGGTGAAATACCCAGCTGGAATTTATGGTTTCCCATCCAGTCATCCAGGCAATGCTTAAACAGGGTCATATAGGGGCTTTGTTTAATGTGAATTGCTAGCCTATTCCAGAGGAGTAGCAACCTCTGAGTGACATATCCTATTCATGTCGTAGGCCAGGTTAAGGTCTCTGGAGTGGGTGACTCTTGTCCGATTTGACTTGCGGATGTGCAGCATTTCCATTAGGTTTGGATCCCAGATTGCTCTGTAGGCCAGGCACAAGACTCCTCTAGGTAGTCTGTACATTACTGAGTACAGTGACAGTGACTTCTGTCTATCAGTGTATGACATGTGCTGGAGATCCTGAATTTTCTTGGTTAGAAATCTCTGAGGTCTCTCAGGTTGCTGCAGGTGCCTGGTGAGGTACATACCAAAGGAAGCCCTGTACTCAATTATTGGCCTGTTTAGGGTAGAGTTCAGGTGTGCTATGACCTCTTTCGCTCTTGAGGCAATGTCTTTGCTAATGAGGTGTCCAATGTAGAATGCCTTCTTTACCACAGTAGACAAATAGCAGAGAAAGGCAAAAGCAGGATGGAATACACTTTACTGAATGAAGATTTAGTGCTTTTGTAAGTTCTGTCAAAACTTCATCAGACCACAGTAGACACATGGTGGTGAAAGTTTAGGCTACAGTCAACTTGTGTTCCCAAGTCTCTCACTACTCAGTTGTTAATTAGGGTATTATTATTTACATGATAATCTGCACGGATATCATTTTTACTGAAGGGAATGATAATGCATTTTTAGTACTGAGTTTGAGTCCATGGCTTTGCTACCAGTCATTGGTTTGTGTAAGTCCATCTTGAAGTATAGTGACATCATTTAGGGATTTAATGAGTGTACCTAATTTGCAGTTGTCATCAAACTTAGTCAGCCACAGCTCCTTTGTTTTGGTCTAAACTTCTGAGAAGTATATTCCAAACAATAGCTGTCCCAGCATTGACTCCTGTGGAACCCCACTGGTGACAGGTCTGTTGGTTGAGGTAAAGTTCCCAACTATGACTGAGTGTATCTGTCTGTGAGCCAGTTAGCAACTGACCTGACAACATAAGGGTTGATATTCAACTGTATAATGTATATAATGTACCTATGTACTATGTATGCATTATACCTATGTTCCAAATTTCAGCTGTACACCACAAATCTATTAATTAACTTTATTTTTAAATTAATGTTTTATTGTTTCTTCTCTCCACTGTAATTGTTGATGTGCTGCATACCACTGTAAAAACTTGTCTATTGTAATTTGTGTGTATACTGATCATGTCTAAATATCTAAATGTATCTGTAATTATTTTTCTGTGTGGAGCTTTTCTCCCCAGGCCTCTACTGAAAAAGGGCCTTTTCGGCTCAGTCAGACACCCCCGGTTAACAAATGTAAAATAAAAATAAATAAATAAACAGGAAGAGTTTATCAATGATGCCTAAATGCAGGACTGTGTCTAAGGCCTTGGCTAAGTCAAGGTAGGCTGTATGAACAGATTTGCCTTCATCTGTGGGTCTGGTGACATTTTTAAAGGAGTCCACTAGGTTTAACAGGCATAGGCTGCCTTTGACAAAACCAAACTGTGTTGGATCAAGGGTTTGGAGATCACCTATATCCTTATTTATAAGGTCCATGCTGATTCGTTCCATGGCCTTACAGATAAGGCTGGTTAAACTTATGGGTCTGTAGTTACCAGGGTCTGTTGCTCTATCCTCTTTATGAAGGGAGATGGCAGTTGCTGTTTTGTATTCAGCAGTGACAAAACCAGTACTCAGGCTGTGGTTAAAGAGAGTACCTAATGTAGTTGCTAACTCATGTTTTAGACCATTTAAATTGCAAACTGGGATGCTATCTGGTCCCTTAGAGACTGTGTTTTTTGACCTTGGAGAGAGCATTAATGACTTGGTCTTTGGAGATGCATGGTGGGGAAGATGTAGAGGGAATGCTTTGGGGAATGTTTGGAGGGGACGGGGTGGTGAAATTTTTGCCAAACCTGTTGGCTAATAGGTTAACTATTTTTGCAGGATCAGTGTGTGTGATATCATCCACAGCTGGTTCAGCACACGTCTGGGCCCTACCTTTTAGGTTATGGATATAGCTGAAGAATGCCTTATGGTTATCCTTAGCTATGGTTGCTAAATTTTTTTGAAGTTGCCCTTAGAAGACTTTACAAGTTGTCATATTTGTTTGTTCAAGCAAAGGAGGGTGTTCTTCCAGTGCTAGGACCTCTCTTTTTTATTCTTAGACAGCAACTTCCTCCTCTTGTTGTATAACTTAATAATGCTAGATGTCCACCAGGGATGCATGTTTTTTTTCTTGAGGATCTTGTTTTGATCCTGTCAGATACAACTGTGTCAATAGATTTGTGTAAGTGTTTGTAGAGGTCATTTGTAGAGGTAATTTGTGTTTTCATTAGTATAGTTGTCAATGCCATCTGTGGGAACAGGAGCTTGGAAATTATTTATGCCATCCCTTAGGAGGGTATAATTAGCTTTTGTGAATTTTTTTAACCTGATTTCACCTTGTGGGGTTGCATACTATTTGTTCCAGGACATTAGTGTTAACAAAGTCCAGAAACTTTTGTGTGAGCATGTTGATTCTTGTATAAGTGTCCCAGTCAATGGAGGGATAGTTAAAATTGTCCATGACTAGAGTGTTTTGTTGTAATGTAATTGACTCAAGTAGGTCCAAATAAGCAGCAAGGATATCTTGGCTCATTGAAGGGGGCCTATAGCTAACGATGACTCAAAGGGAGGGGGGGCTTACCTACAGTTAGTTGATCTTGGAGTAACTCCATGGAGTTTTCCTATCTAACCAGTCTAGATGTGTATTTATCTTTGATGAAGATAAATATTCCTCCTCCTTTGGTTCTCACACATTCATTTTATGGTCTGAAAGTGTGGAAAGCATTGTAGTATTGCATGGCCAGGGCACTCTCTGTGGCCCTGAACCAAGTTTCTGTGACTGCACAGATGTCAACATCCTCTAGGGAGAGGAGTGCTTCAGGAGAGTGCAGTTTCTGATTTAAACTCCTAGCGTTTAGCATCATAACCATTAATTTATTTGTGAGTGATATTTTCACATTGGAAATTTTGTTCTTGAGACCTTGCCTAAAAAAGCCATATGGGGGAGGCAAGTGCCTTAGCCAGTAACAAAAAGCCTAGAGGTGACAGGTGAAGACCATTTCTGGGAAAGCAGCCTGGTCTATCAAGCATGTCATCCCAGGCTGAAAGGAACTGAATCCTTTTAAAATGACACCAGAAACTAAGCCAATTGTTGAAGTCAGTCATTTTTGTTTATATTGTGATATCATCCTAGGTGAGGGTAGAATACTGGTCAAGACTAGGGACATACCTGCCTGGGATATATGTTCATAGAGCTCAATCATTTCTCTCTTCATATAGTTCAGTGAGATATGTCTGAAGTCATTCACACCAACATGAACTATGACAGAGTCATAACGGTACTTGATGAGACACTTGAGTGCATGTGTGATCTGATGGATCCTGACACCAGATAGGGAGCTGACCATAAACTTCTCCTTGCCTAGCCTGGTTAGTGGGACATCTATGTGTCTCACAATGGAGTCACCTATGAATAATAAATTTGGTTAAGATGTGCTTTGTCTTAGAGGCTTATTTGGTGAGACACTGGTGCTTGTGGTTTTATGTGAATTGAGTGCTGGAGGGGCTCTATTAGGTGTGGCATGCTTGTGTTTGGAAGGTATCTAGTGTTTAGGTAGGTTTCTGGTGAGTACCTCCGTGTATGATGGTTTATATGTTGAGTGCATGGTTTGTGTAGAAGGTATAGTATGTGAGCTGACAACCTATTCAGTGTTACTGGTCTGTGTGTGAGTAAGCAAGGATTCAGAATTCTTAGTGTAGATGCCTCTCTCACAAATTGTACTTGGGTGATTTGAGAGTACAGCATTGCCAGTGTACATGAGGAAGTTGCTACACTGACTCAGGATATCCATGTCAATCAGACTGGTAGGAGAAATGGAGGGGAAACTATAGGATTAAGCCATTTCTAACCCCAACTGCTAGGACAGTGATTGCCCATACACATTTACTATCAACCCTTCTTTATGCCTCCTCGATTTATACAAACGTAAGTAAATCTGACCTCAATAAACTTAATAGATGCTATAATAACTCTGCCAGATTTGCCACAGGTTCAGCATATAGCAGACACCACTCTTATAACCCGCGTTCCCTGGACTGGCTAAGTTACCCTCTCAACTCCAGTATATCCAATTAACAGTTGCTCACAAAGTCCTCTATTAGCCTGAAAGCACGCCCATACTCAAAAACATAATCACCCCTTACGATAACTTAAAAACACTCCGTTCTTCTGATAAAATGCTAATAAAAACTGTTAAATCCAATAACTCAGCAGGTGAGTCATTATTTTCCAACTCTGATGGCAAAATCTGGAACCTTCTCCCTGCAGAACTTACGGCAGTCCACTCCATAACCCATTTTAAAATGCCTCTCAAAGCACACCTAAGAACTCACCAGTTGTGCCTCTGTACAAACCCAGACTAAACTATTCACTATTAACTCTGTATTACTACATTCCATGGCTAGTTGTATAAATTGTCTTATAATAGATTGGATAAAATCAGCTGTCGCATTCTAATATATTTTACTACTGAATGAAATACTACCTTGCTCAGCTTGTTCTACTACAACTGTTTATGTTCTAATATTAGAATTAATAATTGTAAAGTTTTTATGTATGTATTCTAACAAACCTGGAACATGTATCTATATGTAATTGTATAAAAAAACTCCAACTGTTATGTATTATGTATCTGTTTATGTGGAGCTTTTCTCCCCGGGCCTCAGCTGAAATGAAAATGGACCTTAATCCAATCAGACTTTGCTGGTTAACAAATGTAAAATAAAATAAATTAAATAAAATTGACTCTCCATAAGGCTAGGTTAAATCCTGTTTTCACAGTGGGGAGAGAAAATGGAGGAGTGTGGTATAAGTGGGTGCTCTAAACAGGGTCTATACTAATGAGGTGTTCTATAAAGGGTCTATACTAGCGGGATTTCTCTAAATGGTATATATTTGGTGGTTTAGGGACTGTTTAAGGGGCAAAAGTGCAGCTGAGGTGCTCTCTGAGCAGCTAAGCTCAACTTAAGGATTTTCAGCTGGAACATGGGTGGTTACAAAGGGAAAATGTATCTACTGAAGTTTTTGCATCTATAACCGCCAGTGGTTACCCCACTGCATGGTAGTGCTCGATGGTGCATGGAGGTGTGCTACCTGTAAACAGATGAATACAGCAGAGCAGTGGCTGGTCACCTAACTCTGTGGAGCTGTGTTAAAACAAAGGCAAGCCTGCACAAATGTGGGGCTTATGTAGCAACACTGAATAAACTGAATTAAACAATTTAACCAATAAAAAGCTCAAAACGGAGCCCTGTGCCATCAGCCGTCAATCAGATGAGTCCTAACTGCAGTCTCCTGCCACAAGGGTGCAGGGAGGGGCCTCTCTAACAAAATTAAGCCTGGTTTAGTGTTCAGTTTAACAAACAGAACCAGATTCACCAGGTCTGAATGTAGTCAATGTTACAGCAGACAAAAAGCGCAATAAGTCAGCAAGAACAGTTTTAACAAATCAGCAATATAGCATAAATACAGTTTAAAAGTGCAAAATAGTGTATAGAATTGTACTTGTGGTTAGCAGGATGCAACAGATTCCCTGGGTTGCACAGATGAATACAGCAGAGCAGTGGCTGGTTGCCTAACTCTGTGGCTCAACAGCAGACTTCATGGTACATTGTTTCCTGAAACTAGTGCTTTCTGACAGTCTACTTGATGCCAAGTAATAATAAGGAACAGTTCTATGGTTTCTGGAGTGATTGCCCTTATGATTGTACCATGAATACACACTGCTGTCACAAGTAATAACCTATACCTACCATATCCAAGCAGGCTTTTTATACTATAAAGCATCAGATCAGAGCAATGATCGTTGGCTCCCCAGGATCCTATCCATCTGAGACTGATTGCACTTCCTTAAAGTGCAGTCTTACTGACTGTAATTAAAACTTTCCAAAAATGATTCTGCTTACAAAAATACAATACATCGTGAAAGGGAGTGGAAAATTGTAATGCTTCAGTGCCAGTGCTCTCTCCTCAGTATATAGTAATGCTACCTGTCCCAGATAGGCTATACTAGCAGAAGCAAGAACATAAAATACAATTTATTCTTAATATAATCTTTAGGTACTTGAATGATAATATATAACATTGAGCAGTTACTCTTCTTTGATTTATACCAAACAACCATCAGAACACCATATTCAATGCATAATCAATTAAACTTAATACATCACCCATCACAAATATTTAAAACTGAATAGTACAATTGTTTAGTTGTAGTAAATAAATAAGATACAGCATTTCACTTAAACAGTTAATACACAAATAGAAATATGCTTCCACAAGAAATACAGTATAATTAAAGCAAACTCTGCCAGCTAGTTTTAGTTAAATATAATATGCTATATCTGTCAGTAATTTTTCAAGACTCTGATACAATCTTCAAAGTTAATATAGCCTGTAACCACTAATAGAGTAAATTTTAATTTGCATGCACTTGGCATCAGAAATAATACTTACTGGTAGTAACATCTGCTTTTTACAGTATTAGTAGGAGAATAGTATGAGTGTAGCATAGTGTGAGAATGAGTTTCTTGTGTTCAGTGTTACTGTTCTAAGCGTAAGAGAGGAAGGATTCCATATTCTTAGTGTAGATGTAGCTCTCAAAAATTGAACTTGGGTGATTTAAGAGTATAGCATTGCCAGTGTACATAAGGCAGTTGCTACACTGCCTCAGGATACCCATGTCAATCAGGCTGGTAGGAGAAATGGAGAGAAACCGACACTCAATAATGCTAGGTTAAATCCTGTTTTAACAGTGGAGAGAGAAAATGGAGGGTTGTGGTATAAAAGGGTGCTCTAAATGGGTTCTATACTAGTAGAATGCTCTGTAATGGGTGTATACTAGTGGGGGGGGGTTCTAAATGGTATGAGACTATTGTAGATTTGGTGGTTTTGGGATTGTTTAAGGAGTAAAAGTGCAGCTGTTATACCACTGCATGGTAGTACTTGATGCACGAAAATGTGCTACGCATAAACAGATGAATACAGCAGAGCAGTGGCTGGTCACCTAACTCTGGGGAGCTGTGTTAAAACAAGTGCAAACCCATGCAAATGCAGGGCTTATGTAACAACTGTGAGTAAACTCAAGTAAACAATTAAACCAATAAAAAAGCTCAAAACTAAGCCCTGTGTTAGCAGCCTTCAATCAGATGAGTCCTAACTGCACTCTCCTGCCACAAGGGTACAGGGACACCCTCCCTAACAAAAGATAGCCTGGTTTAGTGCTCAGTTTAACAAACAGAACCAGATGCCACAGATCTGAATGTAATCAATGCTACAGCAGACAAAAGGTGGAATAAATCAGCAAACATGTTTTAAAAAATCAGCAATATAGCAAAAATACAGTTTAAAAATGGAAAATAGTGTATATAATTGTAATTATGGTTAGCCGAAAGCAACAGATTCCTTGGATTGCACAAATGAATACAGCAGAGCAGTGGCTGGTTGCCTAACTCTGTGGCTCAACAGCAGACTTCATGGTACATTGTTTCCTGAAACGAGTACTTTCTGACATTCTAGTTGTTGATGCCAAGTAATAAATAAGTAGCAGGTCTATGGTTTCTGGAGTGACTGCCCTTATGTGTGTACAGTGAGTACACACTGCTATCACTAGTAATAACCAATACCTACTATATCCAAGCAAGCTTTACACTGTAAAGCATCAGATCAGAGCAATAATCTTTGGCTCCCCAGGATCCCACCCATCTGAGACTGATTGCATTTCCTTGCAGTGCAGTCTTACTGACTGTAATTAAAACTTGCCAAGAATTATTCTGCCCACAGAATTACAATGCATAGCGAAATGGAGAGGGTAAATGGTAATGCTTCAGCACCAATGCCCTCTCACCTATATATAGTAATGCTACCTGTCCCAGATAGGCTATATTAGCAGAAGGAAGAACATAAAATACAATTTATTATTTATAAAAGCTAATCTTTTGGTACTTGAATGATAACATATAACTTTGAATAGTTACTCTTCCTAGTTGGATAACAAACAATCCTCAGAACACCATAATCAATGCATAATCCATTGAATTCACAGGATAAATAAATCACCAATCACAAATATTTAAAACAGAAAAGTACAATTGTTTAGATGTAGTAAATAAATAAGATACAGCATTTTGCTTAAACAGTTAATACACAAATATAAATAGGCTTCCACAAGAAATACAGTGCAATTAAAGCAAACTCTGTCAGCTAGTTTGTACTCCAACTAGTTTTAGCTAAATATAATGTGCCATATCTGTCAGTAATTTTTCAAGATTCCAATACAATCTTTAAAGTTATTGCAACCTGTAGCCACTATTAGAGCAAATTTTAATTTGCATGTACTCAGCATCAGAAATAATACTTACTGGTAGTAACATCTGCTTTTCGTTGTATTAGCAGGAGAATAGTATGAGTATAGCATAGTGTGAGAATGAGTTTTCTGTGTTGGGCTGGTGGAATATGGAACATTTTTTTCCTTAGAGGATAGACAAGCCTGAAATGTTAAAAAGTTTAAAATGATGGTTGACATGTGGGCAGGAACTAGAATTTGTGACCCAAAGTTTATCAGAAGCAGGCTTCAAGCTGGCCACATATGAGGCTGTGGACCTGTGCAACATAACATACTGCAACATTGTTCTGGATCATTCTGTATGCTCCAGTGAGAAAATCCAACAACTCTCCAGCTAGCAGTACCACTTCTTCTCTATTTATATGAAACTTTCCTTGTGGCTTTAATTTTCAAACTTGGGAGATGCTTTCTTGTTTTCATAACTGTATAGTCAACAGTGTCAATGATTCTACAGGTAGCACACTTGCCTTTGATGCAGAAGGCTGTGGGTTTGATTCTCACACCAGGTAGATCAATTGCTGACCCTGCAGTACAGCATAACAGGGGTGCTGCACTCCTGACTGTGCCATTCTTCAGATGAGATGTTAAACCACCTTAGGTCTTCCCTGAAAACAGGCTACATGTCTAGTGGGATTTACCTGGTCAAAACAGAATAAATATATGCCTACATGCTTCTTTAGAGAAGTCCCAAATAAAGTAATATCTTTTTGACTTAAGGTAGTATTTTTGAGGACCATCAAGCTTCAGGTGTTACAGATGCATACTCAACATACTTAAATGTCCTTTTCACATTATGGTACAGTCCCATTGTCATAAATGTGAAAGTATATGTATACACTTTCACACACTTTAAATGCAACCTACTTAGGGAAGTACAATGCAAGCCTTTCTACTTTTGCATTTTAAAGAATTGATTATATTTTTCTCTTAATACAGCATTAGTACAATTTATTTCACTTCTGCATTTCCCTTCTGAAAGTACAATCATATTTTCTACATCTAATTTTAGCTTTTCACACTTACTACACATTATTAACATACAGCATTACTTATAATGAACATATTCTTGTTCTGTAATACAAGCAATTTGTGTTTCATCTTTTCTTTGAACTCATAAAACCACTTCCATTGAAGCTTAGCATTGTCTACCTCTGTTATCTACTGCCTACCATCTACTAATCAGTATTTTAATTTTCTTGCTTTTGCACTAAAATAACCACCTCCAATAAAGTTTAATATGGACTCCTTTCTAAGAATAATGAAAGTACGGAAACTAGTTCTGTGCACAGTATGGATTTTTATCCTAGCATTATATACAGAGAATTAAGCTGTTACTAAAACAGAGCACATCCCAAAGTTTCCCTTACTGGATCACCAAGGTACATTCACTGGTCTTATTCTAAAAACATATCAGAAATACACAATTTTTTTCATAGGTTCATGGGTTCATAGGTAAGTACTAGGTTAGCCGCCCTTATAGGCCATTTTAAGCCTATCCATGTTCCTTTTTGTGCACAAAATAACCACTCCCACTAGGGTTACCACCTGTCCCACTTTGCAAGGGACAGTCCCTCTTTGGGCAGTTGTGTCCTGCAAAAAAATTGTAGAAAATGGCAAATGTCCTGAGATTTTAGGACAAAATTATTTCCTATATTTTATGTAATAGTTCCATTAAACAGTTATTCTGTATCTGAAACACCTAAATGTTATAAGAAACAGAATAAGCAACTAAAATGCTAGAAGAATAAGCTTTTATTTAGGCAAAAAAAGTAAAATTCTGTCTTTTGTACTGGCCATGGGTATGCTTCATCCTGCAAAATCTGACGTTTGCACCAAAAATGTCACACTTTGGGCATTTGAAAAGGTGGCAACCCTATCTCCCACTTGGTTAGAGATTGGCCTTACCCACCCCATGGTCGATAATTATATATTACCCCCAATAAGAATAACTGCAATCACCATGTAGTAATATGGGTCAAATATAACAACCATACCTGTGTGCTTACCTGTGTCTGACTCTCTATAAAGAATATTATTTCAACTAAAGCAGTCTATAACTTGATAAAAAAAAAATCACCTGCAGGTGGTTCTACTCACTGCTCTATAACTTATTTTCTAAGCTAGACTTCAGTTCAGCATATCCTATTCACTGTTGCATTTCATTAATTGCAGATACTCATGCAAATAATTTCAAAATAACAGCAGTTAAAGGATAGAAGAGTTTAGAGCTATGTATTTAAGGTTCATATACATAATACAATCAGAAGGTTATAAATCAAAATGGAAAGGGATGATGATGATATAGGGGGAAGGATCAAGAAAAAAAGAGAGATTCATTTTCTGAATACAGGCCCTTAAGTAGAATAACAACAATCAAACATAATATTATATTAATGAAGTAGTAGAAAGTATTCTATGAATTAAGCCAACAAAGGAATAGAGAAAGGAGATTTTACCAATAGGGAAGAGTATGAATAGGGCTACAGAAAACAGGCAACTTGAGGATGGAATTTAGTGGAGGAAATTAACAAAGGAGTCAAGGTTATGGGAGGAAATAACTGTGAAGGGAAAGATAACAGAGTGGGATGAGGCAAATCAAAAGTTTGGACTGGAGGTTAGAGACTGTCTTCTCTATCAACAATTAATAACAGAATATAGGAAAAAAGAAAGGAATTGGGGAGTATTAATTGAAAGACCAGCTCTGACAGAGTTTTCAGTTGAGTTTACAACAGAAGCTGCTCTTAAAATGAATAATTACTAGGCCATATATAATACTAAATGCTAACTTTAAGAATCAGTCAGAGGAGGTTAGAAAATATTAGGAAAAGAAAATGGAAAGGCAGTTTACAAAGAACCACTGGGAAGATCATATGTATGGCTCCAAAATATGCAGAAGGTTTAGAAGTGTTAGATGGAAACATTTTCTTAGATATTCATATCCTACAGACTTCAATGAATTTTTCCACAGGTGGTTAACATATGCTGGACGTGTGATAGAAAAGACAGAAGCAATTGGGAACATGATATCTGGGAATGTAATGAGTTGGCAAATTAAAAAAAAATCCCTGGAAAACATTTTGACAGAAATGTAGAGTGCGAGACACATTGTGGTAGGGAATGATTCTCTTGAGCCGGGATATAGGATCTGGATTGTCTAGACACAGTAAGGCCTTACTAAGTTAATGCCATTGGCTGTTACAAAAACAACTACCAGAAATCAGAAATTAAAATGTATACTAACTGTAGCTGACATATTTACTATTATGCAGGAAATTAAAAGAACCAGTGGTAGAATGTTTAGGAAAGGGAAATACATTGAATTTGTGGGAACAATTCATGTGGAATAATGTTCAGGAGGACGGAAGATTAAGGAAAGTCAGAAAATGGTGAATGTATGTAATGCTGCAGTGAATCTAAATTTTTAAAAAGACAGCATATGTATACTACATGAAAAAGCAATGGAACTGTAACTATGGTTTGTTTTATTTTTTATTAATGTATTTGTATTTATGTATTTTCTTAAAATGTGATAATTTAATAAAGAAGCTTAAAAATGCTGTAGGTATTCTGACTCTTCTAAAGATAGGAATTAGAATTAATATAGTTAAATCATCACATTTCATAAGACATCATAGATCTAAGATAAGATAGGCAAAGTTGTACAGGAAACCACTTATGACCAAAGCCATCTCTAGCACTAGGTGACCTAGGCAGTTGCCTAGAGTCTGCAGGCTTGGGAGGCCCACTGGCTGGGGGGTTACCACAACATTTAATTTTAATAAAGAAAATCTTACATTTCTTCTTTGAGGAGATACTCTTTTGCATCTCTGGGTGCATGTATACGATGCACACAATGCACAGGATTTAATTTCTCAAACGCACTTTGGATCAATGAACCACAGAACTACTGCTTGAAGTTGCTGCCATGAATTTGGAGCCTGAGGCAAACAGTGAAATAACATAACGTCGACTTGCAGAACAGCGAGATGGAAACCACAAAACTTTACATTGCCAAACGTTCACATCATTGTAAGTTTTCACCACATAAATAAACCCTTGGTCAACAGGAAATAAATAAACAACTGAAGCAAATAAAACCCACCCAATTTGGGGGTTTTCCCCCACCCCTCACACCCTCCTAACTAAATATACCAACCCCAAGACTGCACTGCAGTGGAGAAAAGGCCAAAGTTCACTATCTTAGCCAACTGCCTCCTTTCGATGTGAAAACCTACGATGATGCGAACGTTCAGTAATATAAAGTTTTATGCTTTTCATCTCACTGCTCTGAAAGTCGATGTTATGGTAATTCGCTGTTTTAAAGTAGATCTCTGTGTGTGTGTGTGTGTGTGTGTGTGTGTGTGTGTGTGTGTGTGTGTGTGTGTGTGTGTGTGTGTTTGTGTGTCTGTGAAACGCCCTATATAGGAATAGCAGGTTAGTTAATTAGCTTGCTCAGGCTTAAATTCTGCACCTTGGCTATAAGAAACCAGAGACTTAATCTTCTACACCAACTACCAGATTGTACACTTAGTAACCAGAGATGATTGAAGTTGTCTGAAATGGGTGATTTTGTCTTTTATTTTTCATGCATTTTGTTTCACTGCTTAATGGAAAAAATCTCCAAAACTGCAGGGGTGCATTTTCAATCAATGTGAGTTTCAATTAATTTTCAAGGAATGTGAGTTTCAATATGTTTTCAAAGAATGTGGGAAAGTCTGTTTTCAATTTGCAACTGTTTTGTTGAGCAAACGTCCGTCGGTATTTCTGTGAGAGAATTTGAGAGCAGAGTTAGTAGTGCAACAAATAGAATGCTTGCCCTTAGTGCAGAAGGCTGTGGGTTCTACTACCAGGTTATGTACATGGATTGCTGATAGTGTAGAGTCCTTTTGGGAGGGTGGTACTACACTCATGAGTTTGTTGTCTTTTGGATGAGATATTAAACTGAGACTCCATCTATCACTGTTAATGCTAGGTGCTCTGAGATTTTCTACATCCACCTGAACTATTGAAAAGAGTAAAAAGTTTCCCAATGCCTTGGCCAAAGTTCCCATAGAAGTACAAATACCACCAACACTCTCCCATGAAGAGACTACTAGCCTACTGACCGGTCAACAAAGGATATTTAAAGTAAAGGTTTTAAATTAAGCCCATCTCTCTTACTTTATTTCAGAAGTAAAGAAGAAAACAATATGCACGCTGACAGTTTTGAGCAGTATTTATGGTACTTGGGGAGAGAGAAAGAGAGAGAGATAAGTAATGGGTGCCAGGGCTTTGGTCCATTCCCCTGCCTAGGGCACCATTTGACCATGATCTGACTTTTGCCACTAACTATATAATAACATAAACAACTTTCCTAATACTTTGCTGCCACTGCCAAGTCAGGTCAAACACTTTTACAAGAAATTAAACACGTTTTCCAGAGCATGAACTGTTCATCCTGAGTTCCTGAGTATGTGCAACCCACACACTATTAAATATCTGACCTATATCTGCACTTCACTCTGGCCACAGGCATATACCTTATAAATGGAAGCATACCTCTACAAATCAGTCTAAAATATACCTTCATTCAGGGTCCATAATAATTTTAGATAAATGACCAGAATTTGGCCCTTAGCTAAAATGCTGAAAAAACTTGTGCACAAACAGATCCCTAACAACATCACTAAATGAGACATTGTAATAAGTAATTAGCATGGTATCAAGCCAAGCTATAGCATAAACACAGTTCTTTGTATTGCCATTAATCATTTTTTTATAATCACAAGGAAAATGGGCAGAAGCAAGACAAATATATGTATACACACCTCAAGAGGACATTCAAAACTGTAGACTACACCTGATGGATATTAGCACTGCTACAAATGGCTTTTCAAAATTGTGGTAGTCATTGGCTCACTTCTTAACTTTCAAACAGAATGCTTAGATTTATGAACTGAAACAAGTCCTCTGACTCAGCCATATGGATCACTGCAGGGTTCCATCCTGAGTCCATTTCTGTTCTTCTCACTCATCAGCATCCTGTTCACTGGTCTCACCAAAACTTAAACAATACCGTATGAAATTAGCTTTCTTACGTTAAGCTCGGCTACAAAAAAAAAAATTCAAGATCACTTACAAAATTATTTTAAATTAGTTTGAAATTGACATAAGTAGTTAAAAAAAATCATCATTAACTACAGCTGAAACAGGTTCTACAACAACTAAAGCTACAACTAGATCACCTCATTTGCTGGTGAAAACCATGCAAATGAGGTGATTTAGTGATTCAACAAACTGCCAGGTCTTTGTGCTAGAACAGTGTCAGTGCAGAAACATATTCAGATGGCGCAGTGGTGCAGCAGCAGCATTGTCAGTTCACAGCAAAGGTTTTTCTGGTTTGATTCTCAGCTGGGGTGCTTTCTGTGTGGAGTTTGCATGTCCTTCTAGTCTTAGTGTGGGTTTCTTCTCACATTAGAAAGACATGCATCTGGAGTGTTTCTCCCTTGGCCTCCACTGAGAATTGGCTTCATTCTAAGTTGGACTGTCCTGGTTAACAAATGTTAAATAGACTTAACTATAAATTTGCAGATATGTGAAACCTGACATAAGGCAGGTGGACTAGTTAAGTTACCTTTTACAACAATGAGCCAAATCAAGAGGCAAATAATGAGTAAACAACAAGAGTACAGCATAATAAATGTATACATATACAAGTACAAGTATATCTGAATACTGTAACATAATTAGACTGTTCCAATATTACAAGAGCATAACACAATTCACAATAAATGACAATATAAATAGGGTAGTAAATACCAAAAATTAACAAAATGCATTATTTACATATATATGTTCACAGCATATAACAGTTAGGAAAAAAAAGTACAGCAATGTTTGTAGCACAGTAAAAACAGAGCAAATGTAATGATCTAAGATGGTATATTAATGCTGTGATATTGAGTTTCATCAGTGTAGTGTGATTTCAATGCCTGTTTAAAAGGTAGTGGATAAATTTCAAAAGGAAGTAGTGAGTAAATTTCAAATGTTCTGTTGAATACTGTTCAATAAAGCAGGAACTAATTTGTAGAAAGTATGTTCATCACAGCTTGGCATGAATGAAAGTCTTTCCTCGGGACTCAGGAAGCCAAAATTTCTGTGCAGGAACAGTGTAGGAGCTCCTGCATGGAAAATGGCCGTCGAGCAATTCAGGATAGTGCCGTTTTCACGTGCATGAGTGGCCCTACACTGTTCCAGCATGGAAAACTGGAAAACATGCAAATCACCTCATTTGCTGGTGAAGACCATGCAAATTAGGTGATTTAGCAATTCAACAAGCTGCCAGGTCTCTGTGCTAGAACAGTGTCAGTGCAGAAATGTATTCGGAAAATAACTTAGTACATTTCTGCAACTGACAAAACGGAAGCATGACAGCTCGTGAAAACACGTACATACCAGTGGCCAAATATAAGGCCATTGGCAATAGAAAGTGATTAATTACTATGAAAATTAAACTTTTTTTTTTGGCCAATCTCGGCCTTTTAAGCATAGGGCAGTGGCACGCAAACGGAATCATGCCAAACATTAAAAAAAAAAATGGGAAAACACAATTTTAAGTTAAATCTGCATTTTGCCATTATAGTCTATGGCATGCAGAATGTTAACAATACCGGGGAACACTGGTTGTCAAGGGGAAAGGGTTCATTTTAGTGCAGTAACTAATGGCCTATACACTGGGGTATGCAAATGAGGGGAGTTATACTGAATCACATATTTCTTCAAAGTGTCAGCTTGTACCTAACCATGTAGATGCAACAATACAACAGTGCAAGTCTAAGAGCTGGATGACTTCATAAGGGTGTGTGTCATGCTTGCTGTAAGCTCATTGGAGCTTTGTGGCCTGTGTTTGCTCTTAGCTAAGCTCAGCTAAGGAAGGGGGTGTGTCAGATGTGCCTGAGCACTGTGTACATATCCTAAAAAGCATGCCGAGCACTGGGTATTAAATATTAAAAAAAAAAAAAAAAAAGGGGAGATGGCAGCACTGTTTACATTTCATCATTGGCATGCCTTTGGGCTTAAATACAGAGGAACTGGGAAGGGGAAACAGCAGTAGGAAGGCAATCAAGGAGAACTAACTCACAAACTCCCCTTGAATACCTTGTTCCCCATTGGCCCTTTTTTTTCAATTATAAAGGAATTGCCAATACTATTCTAGCATGTCCAAAGGTCAGTTGTCAATCTCCTCTCCGGTCCAGCTGGTGAATCTGGGAATCTTGCGGCAATGTTACAACTGCCTCATGTACACAGACAAACCCCTCCTCCTCCCAACAAGTTCCAACACATGTGAGAGATGCAACCATATAGTCAAACTGGAGGCTAAGCTCTCTCAACTCAGTACTGGCGTAACAAGTCAGGAGGAGAAGGAAACCACACTCACTACAATGCCAGTCTCACATAGACCTACCACGACAGCAAACCAAACACATAAACACACAAAAACATACTTGGAGGCTCCAAATAAAAATCTGCCTAAGCAGCAGAGACCTCCAAAGCAGACAACCAAGCAACCGCTACCCCAAAACAAAACACGTGCAGGACATAGCTCACAAAGACAGTGTGCCGAACAGTCACAGCCCTTAAGGCTAAACAACACACCTGATACACTTGTAATAGGTGACTCTATCATCAGGCACACTGACGTCCCGCTCACCAGGCTGAACAAGGAGAAGGTCACGGTGAGCTGCCTGTTGGGTGCTAGGATCTGCCACATAACACAAGCACTCAGGTCACTCCAAGGCAAGTACAAATATGACTCAGTCATTGTCCATGCTGATGTGAATGACCTGAGACGTACCTCCCTGGACTACATGAAAAGAGACATAGAGGAGCTCTCTGAGCATGTAGCCCAGGCCGGTATGACCCTGACCTTGAGTAGCATCTTACCCTCACCAAGAATGATGCCACAATATGAAGACAAGATGATCAATTTCAACAATTGGCTTAAGTATTGGTGTCATTCAAAGGGGATCCAATGCCTGTCAGCCTGGGATGACATGCTCGACAAGCCACGATGCTTCGCTAGGGACGGTTTGCACCTGTCACCCTGGGCTTTCGGATATTGGCAAAGGCTCTTGCTACCCCCATAGTGCCTTTTTTAGGCAGGGCTCAAAAGACAAACCCACCTTCATAGGTATCACAAGGGATAAGAAACTAAGAGTAATGATACTCAATGCCAGAAGTCTAAACCTCAAGATGCACGCACTCGAAACTCTCCTTAGCATGGAGAGCATCGATATCTGTGCAGTAACAGAAACCTAGTTCAAGGCTCCCGAGAGCACTCCAGCACTACCAGGTTATACCTCATACCATGCTTTTCGGCCCCAAAACTTGGACTGAACCACAAAAGGAGGGGGAGTATCAATATTCGTCAAAGATACCCACACCTCCAGGTTGGTGGCACAGCACAAAGCATCAGAGACTATCCATGTGCAACTACTAGTGGGTAAAACTGCCTTCCAGTTCATAGCCTGCTACAGACCACCCTCCAAACCCAGGAACCCCACTCAGCCTTCCTGAGAACACTGGAAAATATGAACGTCTCTCCAAACACCATTATATTGGGTGACTTCAACTACCCAAACATAGACTGGGAGCATTACTCTAGCTCCAACACCCTAGCCCAAAGGTTCCTAGAATTTATAAACTCAAATGCTATGGAATAACTTGTTACCACTCCCACAAGAGGGGAAAACATACTGGACCTGATCATCACCAACATGGGGACTCTATGCTCCATACCAGAAGTGTATCCCTCACTGGTAAGATCAGACCATAAACTAATCTCACTGGATATTCACATCCCGACCCCACCCCCTGCCCAGAAAACCACAGTGAAAAACTTCGATAAAGCAAATTTCACACTCCTCAAAACCGAGGTGGAATCCTTCAAAGCCCCTGGGCCTGTGGAAAATACGGCCCAGACCGCAGAATTCTTTATAAACGCATTCTATGATCACCTTCAGGAATGCATGGATCATGCAATCCCAAATAAAACCAAGAC
Organism: Protopterus annectens; assembly: GCF_019279795.1. Taxonomy (NCBI): domain Eukaryota; kingdom Metazoa; phylum Chordata; order Ceratodontiformes; family Protopteridae; genus Protopterus; species Protopterus annectens. The sequence goes on from NC_056726.1 coordinate 1,686,704,254, forward strand.
CCAATCCTCCAAAGGCAGACGTCCTGTCTGGTGGACCCCAGCCATAAACAAACTATACAATAGAAGGAGGAAGCTACTACATGATAGAGCAAAATCCCAAAAAGGGAAGGCATCTCTGATCAGTAATATGCAAAAAACTACGGGCACTCATAAAATCGTCTAAGGCCAGCTTCGAGAGAAAAATTGCACAGGACACTAAGGATAATCACAAGGCTTTCTTTAGTTATGTTAGGAACCTGGGTGGGAATTCCCAGATATGCTCAGAATTAGTCCAAAATGACAAAAAATACACCGAACCCACAGACATTGCCAACATCCTAGCTGACAGGTTCAGCGCAAACTTCTCCCCCCCCCTCCCCACCAAAAGGGCAAATATCTATCCCAGCAGAGTGCTGCCCCCCTGACATCTCAGATGCTCAGGTAAGAGCCGCCCTCTCCAAAGCAAAAAACACAGCATCAATGGGACCAGACGGTGTCCCGAGCTGCATCCTACATGAACTCCAAGAAGAGCTAAACCCAAACATAAAACTACTGTTCAATCTCAGCCTTACTACAGGATATGTACCCAAAGAGTGGCGTAAAGCAACAGTGGTCCCTCTCCACAAAGGTGGTGCCTCAACGGATCTTGGAAACTATCACCCCATAAGCCTGACTAGCTTGGTCTGCAAAGCTATGGAAAGGATCATCATGGACCTTATAAATAGAGATATTGGGGACCTACAGACACTGGATCCTACCCAGTTCGGCTTTATTAAGGGCAGATCCTGCCTCTTAAACCTGGTCAATTTCTTTGAAACAGTCACCAAGGCCATTGACAAGAGGAAGGTTTTCCACACAGCCTACCTGGACCTCGCAAAAGCCTTTGATACAATACTCCACTCGGGCATTATAGATAAGCTCACCAGCTTAAATATAAACCCCTATGTCACTAGATGGGTTGCAAACTGGCTCAAGGACAGAACCCACATGGTTAGAATTGCTGGAGCCATGTCAGACTCCAAACCAGTTACAAGTGGCGTCCCACAAGGCTCAGACCTGGGACCTCTCTTGTTCGGTTTATATTTCTCGGAGGTACACGCCAACACGGAAGGACTGTGGCTGACCAAGTTCGCAGATGACTGCAAACTGGGCGCCATAATCGACTCTCCAGCTGACACAAGCATCCTCCAAAATGGCCTCATAGAAACAGACAACTGGTGCCAGAGCCATGGCCTCAAGCTAAACGCCAAAAAGTGTATAGTCATCCCCTTTGGCAAAAACAAAGTGCCCACAAATTACCACATAGGTGGTAATCCATTAAGTACAGAAAAAGTAATTAGGGACCTGGGGACCCAAGTTGACAGCAATCTCTCATTTACAACCACGTGGCCAAAGTGGTTAGAAGAACATTTTATATAGCCCACCTAATATTGAAGGGATTCACATCTAGATCAGGAGAGGTCATCGTGCCTCTTTACTCATCCCTCATCAGGCCCATAATTGAATACAATGCCCCTTTTGGGATGTACCTTGCCAGACACCTGCAGCAACTGGAAAGACCCCAAAAGTACCTCACCAAGAGGATCAAAGGGCTCAAACAGATGCCATATGTTTCCCGGTTAAAGAAACTCCAGCTCTACTCAGTGGCATACCGCCTGCTCAGAGGCAATCTGTGCCTGACGTATAAAACCATGTCCAACCCGGAATTAATGGACATGCTGCACCTCAGAAAATCCAAATCCCATTGAGCTACACGCTCGAGAGACTTGAACCTCAGCACTGAAATAAATAGGACATGCTGGAGGGACAGATTCATAACCCAGAGGCTCCCTTCACTCTGGAATAAAATCCCAGTCCAGGTTAGGCAGAGTCCCTCATTGACTCTCTTCAAGAGGAATCTTGATGAGTGGATGGGAGATCTAAGGTTCACCCCGGGTATCACTTTTGTGTCACTGTTAGAGAGACGCACAGTATACTAACCTCGAAAAAGGGCATAGCAAAATTAATTTAAAATGGGTGGCGAAAGCCAAACACACTCTGGCTAGGCTTATAAATGCCCTAGGGCAGATAGCCTAGTATGAACCTATGAACTTATGAACCTATGAACCTATGAACCTATGAACTAGCATAGCTGGCAGATGGAATATATCAGAATCAGCCAATTACACATGCAGCAGCTCAGGACTGTTCTATAAACTATGCAAATACCTTTCAGACTGTTTCTTCTCAAAAGATCTACACCACCAATGTACACACATGGGGGATTTTTAAGTGGCAAAACTAGATAAAAATGTTAGAGGCTGCTTCTGCTTTACTCCATCAGTATGTGGTAGAGACCGAGGGTGGTGAGGAGGAGAATACTGCAACTGTTACACAGTGAGGAGGAGGAGGAGGTGAAGAGCGTACAGGCCTAGGGTAACCTACCAAGGTCTACATGAGCTGGAGATAGTGGAGTGTTATAGGGTGGACAGGGACATTCTACAGCAAATCGTCCAGCTGTGCCATCCCCACCATACACACAGAACCAACAGAGGGGAAACCATCCCAGTGGATACCAAGGTATGTGTCGCCTTAAGAATACTAGCCATAGGTACCTTCCAAAGACTAACTGAGGATATCATGGGGGTCTGACAAGCATCCAGAGTATTCCACCAGTTACTGGATGCCATGACACTACCTGCCTATGAGCACATATATTTTCCCAACACCCGTGAGGTGTTGATCAGACGTATGCATCTCCTCCACCATATAGCAGAATACCCTGAGGTAGTTTGTGCTATAGACTGCACGCACATCTGCATCAAAGCACCAGCCGGTTAGCGAGGTAGGGTCTACATAAACCACAAGGGCTTAGCCTCCATCAACTGCCAGTTTATGTGCAATGCCCAGGGCATTATCATGAATGTGTGTGCTGGCAGCCCTGGAAGCCATCACGACTCCCACATCTGGCATTACTCACAGCTGTATCAGGGATGTGCTGGGGGGGGTGACATCCCATATGGCCATCTAGTGGAGAATGCTGGCTATGCACTGGAGCTGTGGCTGATGACACCCATCAGAAATGCACACACACACCTGAACAAGAACACCATAATGAGGCACATGCACAAACCAGGATCATTTCAGAGCATCTGTTTGGGCTGCTCAAGTCACAGTTCCACTGCCATGACATATCCGGTGGAGCCTTGCAGTACTCTTCAGCTACATGTACAAAAATGTTCATAGTATGTGCCATGCTACACAATATGATCTTGTGGAAACAGCTGCAGCAGAAACAGCACAGGGCAGGGCCACACAGCCTCCCACCATTTCCAAGGCCAGCACAGGCACAGAGAGAATCAGAGGAGAAACTTCCTGAGCCTGCCCCTGTAGGCAGAAGGAGGCGTGCCCAGTATGTCCAGGCCTTGGCAAAGAGGCAACGCATAGCACACACACTGACGTTGTAGAGACCCAGGGACTGATACCTCTCTCCGACTTGCACATACAGTAAAAGGGATGCCGAACATGACACTACCTGTGCTTTACCATGTATAGAGAGTGTACTACGTGCATCCTACATAGTCAACCCTCTAGCACTGTCCTCAATACTGGCCCAGCAATAAGGTAAGTCACCCTTCCTATCAATTACTGAATGGAGTAGTATGCTCTGATAATTGTATGTATGGTATGGATGCAAGCATGCAAGGGAATTGGGTGGCTGAATGGGATATCAGCAGACAGCTGACAGCTATATGGGACAGCAGGAAATCCATAACAAATACTGGTGTCAGCATACTAGGCAGTACTACACAAGGTGACAACTTCCACTGCAGTACATGTGATGGCCCAAATAACTGTGGATGTCAATAGGTCACACACATGGATGTCATTGAGAGTCATATACCCACCACCAGCCTCACCCAGCAGGACAGGTGTAGATGACAATAAAGAAAGGTCGGGCTAAGGCCCCCAAATGATGGCAATGGTGAGCAGCCCCCCTCCAGACCTACACAGACGTACTACAACAGGTATGGCAGTTGCATTTTAGTTCTAAAGGGTAAGAAGTCTGAAACTGACATTTATGCCATTACAATCTAACATGTTTACTCTACTGATATGCCTCCTTTCTGCATGATAGGTCAGAATCCAATATGCAATGGAAGCCAACAGAGTAACCAAAATACTAGTACAGTCATCGCAAATGTTTAAAGTCTTCGGGTGTGCATCCCCTCCAAAAAAATCCCATGTAGAAATGCAGTAACATGCAAGTTTGAGGAGTAATAGCACTGGAGCACAGATTGCCAGAGCTATCCCAATCCACGCTGTCGCATGTGTACAATATGCAGGGGTCAATGTGGTAAGTTTGTTGGGTGGTCAGCCTGGAAGTGGTCAGCATGTGGGCCTGGATGTGTGTCTCAGTGGCCTAGGTACAGTACAGTGGTCGACCGGCCCATGTTTCAACAACTGCAGTGCCAACCACAGTGCTTCTCAGCTACACCCATGTCAGCAGTTGTACATACTCACTGTCCAGATCTCAATATCTGTCACTGTTGGAAAGCTGGACACTCCATGAATGGGGGCCCACACATACAAACAGTACACAGGTGGAAGTAACCTACACAGAGTGCATATAAAATAACTGTCAACTGCACAAAACTTTGGAATTATACAGAGAGGTTAGCATCACATTAGTTGTCCCTCTAGTATGGAATACTGGTAGCCTGGCCAATCACTGGCAGACCACAAAAGGCACAGTTATAAAGTAATGACAGACTGCCCATGTCCACACACAAGGCAGCATAAGGGTATATCTGTGAGTCTGTGAGTCAAGTGTCAGCAGCTTTCATATCACACATGCACCCAGCTCACCCCACCATCAGCCACAGGGTTATCACAGGTCATATCCTTGCTGTAGGGAATGAGTACAGCATGAACCCATCTCTGTATGGGAATACATATATGATGCTGCATGCTGAATAGGTGTCCCATGCAGGTGTGTCCCCAGCTGTAAGCAGCAACCTGACCACATCCAGACTCGTGGATCAGTATGAACAGGAAGGATTGACAGGAACATCTCCACTACTTACCACTGTCACCCCAGGGTAATCCACTGGCTTGCAGCCCAGGAATGTATGAGTGACAGAATGCACTGGCCTGCTACAGATGGCCTGCAGCACTCTCAAATGGCCTACAGTCCTCTGGAAAAGTCACATGCCTCACCCATAGTGCCAATGTATGGAATGTCAGGGGGTCCTAACTAACAACCTAACACAATAAACAGAAAACAGATTCAAGGCCATGCTGATAAATGCCAGTAGCATGCCTCCCCATGTCCTACTGCAAGAACTGTGAACCAGGCCATAAATACTACTGGGATAAAGGCCCAACTATAGGGATACCTTGGAGATATTGCTTTCATAGGTTCATAGGTTCATAAGTAGGTACTAGGCTATTGGCCCTAGGGCCTATATAAGCCTAGTCAAAAAGGTACCCTGGCTTTTGCCACTCAAGAAAATTATTTTTCTGTGCCTCTGTCCAGCAGAGCCACAGAAGTAATCCCAGGGGTGAATTTCCTATCTCCCATCCGATCATCATGATTTTTCTAGAAGAGTGCTAATGAGGAACTCTGTTTGATATAGATATGTAGTTTGTTCCAGACTATGGGAAGTCTCTGGGACAGAAATCTATCCCTCCAGCATGTTTTGTTTATTGTGGTGACAAGGTTTAGGTCCCTAGAGCATGTAGCTTGGAGGGATTGGGATTTCTTTAAGTGGAGCATGTTCAGCAACTCTGGGTTTGACATAGCTTTGTATGTTAGGCAGAGAACACCTCTGAGTAGGCGATATGCAGTGGAGTAAAGCTGGAGTTTTTTGAGACAGTCTGTGTAGGACATCTGTTTGAGGCCAGTAATACTCTTTGTGAGGTATTTCTGTGGTCTTTCTAGTTGTTGCAGAGGTCTTGTGAGGTACATACCAAAAGGGGCATTGTACTTTATAATGGGTCTAATGAGTGACGAGTAGAGGCAAACAATGACTTCTTTTTTCCTGGATGAGAAACCTTTTGTGATGAGGTGTGCCATGTAGAAGGATTTCCTGACTACTGCGGCGATGTGATTATCAAAGGAGAGACTACGGTCCACCTGTGTCCCAAGGTCTCTTATCACACTTTCAGTGTTAAGTAGACTACCACCTATGTGGTAGTTCATGGGTACAGAGTTTTTACCAAAAGGGATGACAAAGCACTTTTTGGCATTGAGCTTGAGGCCATGGCTTTGACATTAGGCATCTGTCTCAGTGAAGTTCTTTTGTAGGATGTCCACATCGTTAGGAGTTTCGATTATGGCTCTTAGTTTCCAGTCATCTACGAACTTCATTAGCCAAAGACCTTCTGTGTTAGCCTGTACTTCTGAGAAGTAGATACCAAACAGGAGAGGACCCAGGACTGAACCCTGTGGTACTCCACTTGTCACTGGTCTGAAGTCGGATTTGGAGTCTACTACTTTCACAGTGTGGGTTCTGTCAGTGAGCCAGTTGGCAACCCATCTAATGACATAGGGATTTATACCTAGTTTAGTGAGTTTATCTATAATTCCAGAGTGGAGGATGGTGTTGAAAGCCTTGGTGAGATCTAGATAGGCTGTCTGGAACCACCTTACTCTCATCTACAGCTTTGGTGACCGCTTCAAAGAAGTCTATCAGGTTTTTGAGACATGATCTGCCTTTTACAAACCTGAACTGGGTGGGGTCCAGAGTTTGGAAATTACCAATATCATTGTTTATAAGTTCCATGATGTTACATTCCATAGCCTTGCAGACCAGGCTCGTTAGGCTAATGGGGCCATAGTTCCCGGGGTCCGTGGTGGCTCCCCCTTTGTGGAGTAGGATAACCGTCTCTGTGCACCATTCAGTGGGCACAAGCTTGAGATGACACTATGATTGAACATGGTACTTAGGTGGAGTGCCAGTTTGTACTGTAGTTTGTGTAGAACACAGCCTGGGATGTTGTCAGGTCCCATGGATGCTGTGTTCTTGGCTTTGGAGCATGTGTTTTTTACCTGTGCAGCCATGATTACATCTGGTATAAAGATGAGCCATTTAGGGGTGAGAGGTGGGTTAAGTTAGCACTAGTTACCACTGAACCTATCTGCCAGGATGTTGACAATATCAGTTGGTTCTGTATATTTAGTGCCATTGTGTTGTAACTCAGATCAGATCTTAGTGTTGCCATCAAGATTCTTGACATAGCTATAGAATGCTTTGTGGTTGTATTTATAATCAGTGGGGATTTTGTTTTCATAACTTTCTTTAGAGGATTTTCTGAGGGATCTCAGCTTTTTACTGAGGCTGACTAGGGAGTTCATCTAATCATGGGATTTTACTCTTTTTTTGCAACAGTTTCTTTCTTCTGTTATAGAGTTTGTTTATGGCAGGGGACCACCAGATTGGCTTCCTTTTTTTGGAGGATAGCATCTTGGTTCTGTTAGGGATTGCATGATCCATGCACTCGTTTAAGTGCTTATAAAGTGCATTTGTGTAGGATTCAGCAGTCGTACCTCTATTGTCCATCTGCATGGGAGTTGTAAAGTTTGCCACTTTTGTCTTAAGAAGCATGAAGTTGGCTTTGGCGAAATGTTTTACGGTGGTTTCCCTAATGGGGGGTGGGGGCGGGATGTGGATGTCTAAGGTGATTATCTTGTGTTCGGATCTGACCAACAAGGGATTGACCAATGGTGTAGAACACCAGTTGCCCATGTTGGTAATGACCAGGTCTAGGATATTGCTGGCCCTCGTGGTGGTGTGGATAAGTTGATCCAAGGCATTGGAATTTATGAATTCCAGAAAACGTTGAGCAAAAGAGTAGGTACATGAGTAGTTTTCCCAGTTAATGGTGGGGTAGTTGAAATCACCCATTATTAGGGTGTTAGGTTGTACCCTAATATTTTCAAGTGTGTCAAGAAATAAGAAGTGGGCATCCTGGGGCATGGTGGGGAATCTATAGCAAGCTACAATTTGGATTGCGGTCTTGCCTAGAGTTAGTTGCACTTGGATAATCTCGGATGCATTATGCTGAGCAACTAGCCTGGAGGTGTGGATATTCTTAATGAATATGGACACACCTTCGCCTTTAGTATTTCAGTCCAGGTTAGGTGGCCAAAAGGTGTAGTATGAATTATAGCCTGGTAATGCAGGATGATCTCTGAAGACTTGAACTAGGTCTCTGTCACTGCACAGATGTCGATGTTCTCCATTTTAAGGAGTTCCTCAAGTTAGTGCATTTTGAGGTTTAGACTTCTATCATTGAGTCACATTACCCTCAGATTTTGCTTGCTTGTACCTGTTACGACGGTGAGTTTGTCATTTGAACCATGCCTAAAAAAGGCACTATAGGGGTGGCAAGATCCTTAGCCAGTATCCAGAATTCCAAAGGCAGAAGGTGCAGGCCATCTCTAGCAAAGCATCATGGTCTGTCAATCATGTAATCTGAGGCAGACAGATATTGAATCCTCTTAGAATGATACCTGTAGCTTAGCCAATTGTTGAAGTCAATCATTTTGTCCTTGTACTGTGGTATCATTCTGGGTGATGGCAGGATGCTACTCAGGGCTAGGGTCATACCTGCCTGAGCTACAAGATCAGACAGCTCCTTCATGTCTCTTTTCATGTAATCCAGGGAGGTACATCTCAGGTCATTCACACCAACATGGACAATGACAGAGTCATATTTGTACTAGCTGTGGAGTGACCTGAGTGTGTTCATTATGTGGCAGATCCTGGCACCGGACAGGCAGCTGACAGTAACTTTCTCCTTGTTTAGCCTGGTGAGTACATCAGTGTGCCTGACTATAGAGCCATCTATGACTAGAGTGTTAGGTACGTTGTTATTCCTTATGGGCTGTGGTTGAGTGGCACACTGAGTTTGTGGGCTATGTGTTGGGGGCTAGAGGTTGCTTGCGTTTCTGCTTTGGAGGTCCCAGTTTCTTGGGCAGATTTTTATTGAGAGCCTCCATGAATGTAGGTGTGTGTTTTGTGTTTCTATGTGTGTGTTTTGGTGGTGTAAGTTTTGAGGGACTATGTGATGAGTGTGGTGTGGTGCATGTGTTTACCCTCTCCTCTTGACTGTCTAGTCCAGTCTTGGGTGAAGAGAGCTTTGCTTCCAGTTTGTCTATATAAGTGCATCTTTCCAAGGTTGTAGTGTTGGGTGGTAGGGGGAGATAGTTGTCTGTGTACATGAGGCAATTGCTGCATTGCCCCAAGATGCCCAGATTCATCAGGTAGACAGGAGAAAACACCGGGAGATGACCCTTAGACATGTCTGGATAGGCGCTTATTTATTAAGTACTAAAACATGTTTTTCTCTAGAAAAGTAACGAAAGTTGAGTGCTGTAGTAATTTGTAGCTTATTTCATGCTTACAATGAGTTCTGAACAACTCCTGAGCTCAAAGAAACAAACTTGAGTGCTAAAACTAAAAATAATGGCTAGCTCTAAGGGAAAATTTGAAGAGCAGACTTTATGGCGCCAGGAATAGTTTAACTCTAGCTAAGTGACGGGAGCTCAGAAGCTTACAAACAGTCCTGGATACAGCAAATCTGTATCTGAACTAGATTACCTACAGGAAAGGCAGGAAACAAGCTTAGAAAAATTTTTTTTTGTAAAGTGGAAAGAGAAAAAGGAGGAGCAGAAGATAATTCAAGGTTAAGAACTATGTAGGTTGGCCTTCTCAAATGTTCTCCCTGTATTAGGTAGAATGAGGTAATGACACTAAACTGGGAGAAGTGTCCCAGATCACATTTACAGTAGGGGCGGGCAACTGCAAAGCCACCAAGTATAAGAACAGGATACCAATAGGCAGGGAGGGTGGGATGCAAAAATCAGAACAAACAAACCCAAACAGGTGTTAAACAAATGTAGAAAATGTCCAGTTAATACCTAACACACAGTGAAACTAGCTAGAAAAATATCCAACAGACAATAAAAGTGCTATAAATAACTCGTAAAAATAAGCAAAAAACAGGATACTTAATGTTATATATTGCACATCAGGGTTTGCTCAGTGCCCTTCCTCTGATTAGCTCAGTGTGAAATAGCAGAAACACTCACAAGTTAACTTCTTAGGTAACGGAAAGTTGAAACCTGAAACAACTTGAAAAAAAGCTTGAAAGAACCAATGAGGTCCTTACTCCAAGCCATAGTCCAGGTAACCCCAATCCACCAATGACCATAAACACTCCCCTCTCACTGAAATGCAAGAATGGCTTTGGCTAAAGTAAGATGGCCTGAAACATGTTCTCAGACACACAGCCTCTACAAACAAACAAATAGGCCCAAAACATAAGCCTGAATATGGACAATGCTACAATTACCCACACTACTTAGGTAGAAAAAAAACTGCAGAAATGTTTATCAGAGCAGAAAAGCAGCAGTGAACCTTTAAATGAAAGTTTTAAACAGATAAAGGAGCAAGAAGGCTCTAGAGAATGCTTTTAACTGCAACAAATAAGTTATATGAGACACTCCTTGGCAGGAAATCAGAACAAACAAACCCAAAAAGATGCTTAACAAATGTAGAAAATTTCCAGTTAATATCTCACACACAATGAAACTAGCTAGAAAAGTATGCAGCAGACAATAAAAGTGCTATAAATAACTCTTAAAAATAAGAAAAAAACAGGATACTTAATGTTATATATCACATATCAGGGTTTGCTCAGTGCCCTTCCTCCGATTAGCTCAGTGCGAGCTAATGTTAGGAAGAGGAGAGAATAATGGGGGGAGGGGGGGTTATAGAAGCATGGATGTCATGGAGTGTGTGAGGTCTGAAACTCTAATGTCTGCCTATACTTCCCCCGACTGCAAACCCATGAATGAATAGGCACAAAACTGTTTGTAAACCACAATGAAAAGGTAAACTGACCAGATATACGTGTCCTGCCTCTGGATAACCTTGGTGTATCTGTACAGCTGAGAGGTAAGGCCCCAGCAGAATATGGTGATTAAGTTGAGAAAAGCACAAGAAGGGGATCCCCAGCCAGCATACTACCAAGGTGCTGGACCATTTACACACAGCCAGTAGTCTATTGTCTGTAGCTATCCCTCCACAATGGCAGGAGTGTGCCAGAATGTGTAGTCTATATGCTTCAAAATATTGGTCTCAACTTCATTCATTGTGTATATGATATCTGTCAGTAGCTGATGACATGATATATTACAGTGTAAAACAGTACATATGTCAGAATATCTATGCTACAACCAACCATGTTACACAAGCAGCACAGACAGCAATAGTTACAGTATCCCCCAGATGTTGCACCCATTGTGTCTCCATTTTGACAACCTATCTACAGATATCCTGCAGAAACATGTTGCTAGGTGTAGCTGTAGCACAAAAAACCCTGAACTGCAGTCCAGCTCTCCCTGGAATGGATGCACCCACTCAATTTAGAAGGTCATACTAGGGAAAATGAAGCCCATGTCTAACAACACAGTGGACTATAGATATCTGTTATTCACAGATGTCTGTGCACACACACCAAATTATATACCATTGATACTTCATACACACACACACACACACACACACACACACACACACACACACACACACACACACACACACACACTGAATAGAAATACTCACACATATTTAAGGCCAACATGATATAATATGTCAAACATACACACACAGAGACATGGGGAAGAGAGAGACAGACAGTGACAGAGAGAATCCCATTATGAGGCCTTTCCCACCCAGTACACATCCTATTGGCCTATATCACATGATGGGCTGATATCATTCACTGTAGAAATTCCTTTTGTTAGTCCTCAGCCCTATAGTGTCAGTGGTGCTTATGATAACTGTGTAACACTATAGTACAAATAAGTATCCATGTAGAAGTTGCTATCTCAGTCCAGTCAAATGTAAGGTTATGTGTGAATGTGTGTGTGTGTGTGTGTGTGTGTGTGTGTGTGTGTTTGTATGTTTTTGTGTGTGTGTTTCTAGACGAATGAGATTGAGGCCATTCACACTCACTACACTTCCCTTTCCCCTCCTTTAGCACTGCTGCTGATGTCAGTCACCTTCAAAGATACCTTTGGACAGCTTTCTAACATATAAAGCTGCCTGGTGCTCATGATGACTGTGTAATACTATAGTGTAGCTAAGTAGGAGTTCTAATCCTGGTCCTGGCAATTGTGAAAATGTGTGTATTTGTATGAGAGAGTGTGTGTGTGTCTTTGCATTGACATGATTTTGAGTCCATTCACACTTACTACACTTCCCTTAACCCCTCCTTTAACACTGCTGCTGATGTTACTCAGCTTCAAAGATACATTTGGACAGCTCTTCAACATATAAGCTCTGTGGTGCTTGTGAAAACTGCATAATACTATAGTGTAGCAAACTAGTTGGGCAGGAGTTCTACTCCTGGTCCCGGCAACGTGAAAATGTGTTTGTGTGAACGAGTGTGTGTGTCTTTGTAGAGACATGATTTTGAGGCCATTCACACTCACTGCACTTCCCTTACCCCTCCTGTAGCACTGCTGCTGATGTCACTCACCTTCAAAGATACCTTTGGACAGTTCTCCAACATATAAGCTCTGTGGCAGTTGTGATAGCTGTGTGATACTGTAATGCAAAACACTGCTTAGGTAAGAGTGCTAATCTCAGTACTGTTAATTGTAAATAGTGTTTGTGTGTGTGTGTGTGTGTGTGTGTGTGTGTGTGTGTGTGTGTGTGTGTGTGTGTGTGTGTGTGTGTGTGTGTGTGTGTGTGTGTGTGTGTGTGTATTTGTAAGTTGAGGTATTTTGTGTCCATACCTTGACATTTCATAAACATCTACTGCCAATCATTAGCAGACCGGAGTTCCGCTGTGGTGACCCCTTACCAGGAAAAAGCCGAAAGATAAACAACAACACAGTCAGTACATTTCAAAGTGTAATACTTTACAATGGCTGCTGATGTCACCCACCTTAGAGGTATGTGTGGACAATGTTTTGCCTATAAGCTATGTGGTGCATATGATAAATGCGTCACAATGTAGTAGCAATAACTACATAGGTAGGGGTTTGAATCTCATTCCTGGCAAGTGTTTGTGTGTGTGTATAGCTATCTATATATGTGTTCGTACCTGAAAGATTTTGGCCCCATTTACACCCAGTATACTTCTCAGTGCCCTACTTTAGCAGTCCTGCAGATATCATTCACCTTAGAAGTACCTGTTGGCAACCGTAAACCATGTAAGGTCAGTGGTGCATGTGGTAAATGCATAACATAAAGGTCTGAAAGCATAGATAGAGGTTCGAACGAACCTCACTCCTGGCAAATGTAAACGTGTGTGTAGGGTAAAGTATTTTATGAAATCTCTCACCCACTACATTATCCAATGCCAGTATTTACAAGAGCTGGTGATGTTCCTCACCTTAGAAGTACCTTGGGACAACATCCATCCTATAAGCTCTGTGGCATATGTGATAAATGTGTAACACTGTAGTAGCAATACATAGATAGGTAGGGGTTCAAAACTCAGTACTGGCAAGTGTGTGTCTGTGTTTGTCATCAGTATCCTGTGTGGGTGTTGGTGGGCTTGTGTAACAACATGATCCATTCGGGGTGAGTTTTTCTAAATTATTATATTGATGACCTAGTACACATCCCAATGTCCACATTACAAGGCCAACAGTTGTCAAACACCATAGAGGTTGGTGTAGACAATCCAGAGCCCTAAATGTGTAGTGCCATGTGCAATGACTATGTGACAGTATGGATTATTTAACAATATAGGCAACCCTTATAATACTTAGAAACAATTCTCCACCCAGGAATCATACACAAACACACTTGGCTAGGCATCAACCACTATATCAGTAGTTCACCTGCAAACTGCCTCACAGGTAGCACCCACGGTGTGATTGCAGTGGACTCCATGTCAAGCAGATGACCAGACATGACTGGTGTTACACAGGGCATGGATGGACCCATGTCCTCTAATGTTTGGGATCTACCTTTCTTAGGTGCAGGAGAACACAAAGGCACCCTGGCTGATAATGTTTGCATACAACAGTAAGGTGGGTGGTAGCATTCCCAATCCATGTGATGCTGACATCAAGCACAAAGGCCACTTGACACCTATGACTGTTATCAGAACCCTGGATATTACCTCAATGCCTAGAGATGTGCCACCATTACCTTTGGTAACACCATGGTTCACTTGTAGTAATACACTGGTGGTAGTCCACTGAACAGTGATGTTGTTATAACAGAATGGGGAACACAGGTTGACAGTCAGCTGCCTGTTGACTACAACAGTGCCACTGACATCAGAAAGTACTTTGATGTGTTACATCTCATGACTAAGAGTGTGTGTTATCCAGCAAGTAAAAGGACATGGTCACCCTGTTCCATCCCCTCAGTAGTCCAATCAATGTGTACAGTGGCTCTTTTGCCATTTTCCCCACTGGACACCTGCAACAACTGTAGAGTCTGCAAATGTAACCCACAAAGGGAATAGCATGCCTTATGGACATGCCTTGCATGGACAGACTCCAATAACTCCAAAGAATCCATGTATCATACTGCCTATGTAGGTGCAATCACTACCTCAGTTACACAGCCATGACTCACCAAACTAGGTCAGCAACGCTACATCTGAAGATACAAATCTGTCCACATAACATGCCCCAGAGACCTCAAGCACACTTGCACACTTTAAAGGACATGCATGTGGGACAGGTGCCTTCTCAGATGCAATCTCTGCCTAACATACAAAGCTATGTCAAACCCAGAGCTGTTGGACATGCTCCACTTAAAGAAATCCCAATCCCTCTGAGCTACATGCTCTAGGGACCGAAACCTTGTTACCGCAATAAACAGAACATGCTGGAGGGATAGATTCCTGTCCCAGCGACTTCCCATACTCTGAAACAAACTACACATCTATATAAAACAAAGCTCCTCATTAGCACTGTTCAAGAAAAATCTTGATGATTGGATGGGAGATAGGAAATTCGCCCCGGGGATCACTTCTGTGGCTCTGCTTGACAGGGGCATAGGAAAATAATTTTCTTGGGTGGCAAAAGCCAGGGTACTGCCATTTGGCTAGGCTTATATAGGCCCTAGGGCCAATAGCCTAGTACCTACCTATGAACCTATGAACCCAGACACTGTCCATGTTATGGCATATAAATCACATAAATGTGAAGCAGTGCACTGGCCACCCACAATAGAAATCTGGATGGGGAATACAATACCCACCCCTGGTGACCACTCCAGTGACTATACTCCTGAGCCACACTGGGAACTATTGTCATGTGGCCTGATGCCAGGGTATTCCCTTGGGCTAGCCTTGTAGAGCCTTCAGGCCCATTCACCTACTACACACCTATGAAGCAATGAACCTATGGATCTCAGTACTGGCAAGTGTGTGTGTGTGTGTGTGTGTGTGTGTGTGTGTGTGTGTGTGTGTGTGTGTGTGTGTGTGTGTGTCTGTGCATGTGTGTGCGTGTGTGTGTGTGTGTGTGTGTGTGTGTGTGTGTGTGTGTGTGTGTGTGTGTGTGTGTATGTGTGTGTGTGTCTGTGTGAATAGTAATCTTAGTGTGTTTGTTTGATGAATATCCCATGTGGCTGTGGTTATTAGCAATCGGACTTGTGTCCAAATCACAACACGTACCATTCTCCACTCTACAACAGATGTTGTGAATCAACATATACCTATGTACAACCCTCAGCCCTATAATCTCTGTGGCATATGCAATCACTGTGTCACAGACCTGGGAAATCCATGCAGATACAGCTGTACCATACCTAAGACATGGTGGATATGTTACCACACTGCCATACCTCCTTGGTCTTGCTGCAGAGCCACATCCTGGTGACACACAGACACCTAGAACAGAAACAGGCTACAACATGTGAGAACAAATTCACTCAGCACTTCACTTGTGGGGAGAAGGAAGGGTAAAGCTGGCACTGAATGTGTTGCCAAGACTGTGGTGAATATCTGTTGTCTCAGGATAGGTATTAGCATTGTGCAGTAACGCACAGCACTTGTGTTTAATGCTGTGGAGGTTGTTAGTGTAACTATCAAAGGCCGTTGTGATTGTCGTCAGTGTCTACTGCATGTCTGCCATCAAAGTGGCCTGTAGGGGATTCCATGAGGGATCCAAAGTTGTGTTTGAGGCTAATAAGGGAGTTCAACAACCATGGGACACCACATTTCTCTGCAACAGGGTCCTCCTTCTGTTGTACACTTTAGTAATGTCAGGAGAATGTCACATTGTCTCACAGTGTTTGAAGGACAGTGTCAGGGTTCTGTTGGCTCTGGCTAGTATCATACATTCATGTACCTGTTTGTACAGTGCATATGTATATAATTCCACAGTCATGCAGCTATTTCCCATTGCCATGGGTGCAGTGACTTCATCCACCTCTGTTTTCATGGCCACAAAGTCAGCTTTAGAGAGGTTTTGCAAGGTGGTTACCTTTGTGGGGGGTGTGGTTGACATGTTGAGTTCCATATTGATTACACCCATGTGTGGTTCTCCCCATGCAGGGATTGACAACTGTGGATGAGCAACAGTCCCATATTTAAGTAGTCAACACAGGTCAAGGTTGATGCATCCTCTACCAGGGGTCAGTATGAGCTGGTGCAAGGCATTGAAAATGATGAATCCCAGGAAGTGTTAGGCCACTGTACTGGTGCTTGGCTTCTTTCCCCAGGTGATGGAGGGGTAGTTGAAATCTCATACTATGTCAGTATTGGGTTGGACCATCATAGATGGCAAGGTGTTGAGGAATGTGCATTGACAGTCTAGAGACATAGATGTGGACCCATATCAGGCTATGGTCTGGATTGCACTATTACCCCCAAGGCAGTTTTACTGGAAGTATATCCAATGCATTATTCTGGGATACTAGTCTGGAGGTGTTCCTATACATAATGAATATGGAGGCAACACTACTTGTGGAGGTGTGGTGTGGTCCATGTTTGGGAGCTGACAACTGTGAAATGCATTATAGCTTGATATTGCTGCTATCTGCTGCTGTGAACCACCTCTTTTTTACAGCAGACATGTTATGTCCTCCACTCCAATGAGTGCTTTGAGTGACTGCATCTTGATTGTTAGATGTCTACTGTTGAGCAGCATGACCCTCAGATTGCATACATGTGTAGCTGTTATGGTGGTAATTACATTAGGAACACTGCCTAATATAGCATCATAGGGGTGGCATGACACTTAGTCATTACCTGGAAACTCAGCGCTGACAGATGTAGGACATCTGTGGCAAGTCATTGGGTTTTGTTAATCATGTCATCCCAAGCAGAGAGGTACTGGATCCCCTGTGAATGACACAAAACAAGTAAGCCAATGTTACAGTCAATCATCTGTTGATAGTACCACAGCATCATTCTGCGTGACAGCAGTACACTGCTCAGGGCTTCTGTAACACCTGCCTGGACCACATAATCAGAGAGTTCAATCATGTCTCTTGTCATGTAGTCCAGGGAGGTATGTCCCAAGTCACTCACACCCATGTGGATACAGAGTGATTGTTGTGGAGTGCCATGACTGGCTGTGTCACGTGTTGGATGCTGGCATGCAATAGATATTTGGCTTTTACCTGCTCCATATTCAACTTAATGAGTGGGATATGTGTGTGCCTCAGTATTGAGTAACCCATGATCACTGTATTGTGCAAGGTGGTTAGCCTTAGGAGCTTAGGTTGAGGGGCACACTGTGTAGGTTAAATATGTGTCCCTTGGCATGCGTCATGTCATGGTGTCTGAGTGGGTGTCAGTCTTGCTGGTCTGCGCTGTTTGGGTAAATGTCCATTGAGAGCCCCTGTGAAGGTGGGTGTGTGGCTTTTTACTGTATGTCATGGCTGTCAAAGTGGGTGTCATGGTGAGCTATGTGTTCCATATGGTGTGGTGCATGCCACATTGGGTGATATACAGGTAACTTTCACAGGTCTGAGTGTCTGGAGTAAAGAGGGGAGGGTTGTCTGTGTACATGAGCAACAGTGCCTCAGAATGGACAAGTGCACCAGGTTAATGGGTGAAAGCACAGAAAACTGCTCTTCAATCATGCTAAGAGGGGTGGATTTAACTAGTAAGTGCTAGGGCTACTTCTGCGATGAATGTGTACTGCTGACAGCTCTCAGGTGTGCCACACTTCTTGATACAATAACCTGGTGAAGTGCCAAGCTATAATGCTATTTGAAGTGCAAAACAGAAAGAACTAGCATGATGTAAGCGTGGAACTGAAGGCAGGCTTTCTTCCACCTGTAATACTTTACCTCCAGTTGTGCAGTTATTAGTAGCTCTGGCCATGTGAAAATTCTGTAAGCTGTGTAGTGCATGTGGTAACTGCATAACACTATAGTAGACATAACTAAATAGGCAAGAGTTCTAATCACAATACTGAAAAGTTATTGTGTGTGTGTGTGTGTGTGTGTGTGTGTGTGTGTGTGTGTGTGTGTGTGTGTGTGTGTGTGTGCATGTGTGTGTGGCAAGTGAGTGAGTGTGTCTGTGTGAATCATGTACTGAATGGCTTATACCATTTTTGGCTTGTGTACTACCCTTCACACTTCCCCACGCCCCCATCTAGTAGTCCTGTTGATTTCATCCACCTTAGAAGTACCTTTGGACTAAGTGGACATGTATAAGCTCTGTGGTGCATCTGATAACTATGTAGCACTATAGTAGCAATAACTAGATATGCAGAAGTTCTAACCTCTCTACTGGCAACTGTTTGGATGTGTTTGTGTGAGAATCATGTAGTGTGTGGGTTATACCATTTTTGACCTGTGTACTACCCTTCACACTTCCCCTCACTGCAATTTAGTAGTCCTGTTGATGTCATCCACCTTAAAAGTACCTTTGGAGTAGGTGGCAATCTATAAGCTCTCTGGCGTGTCTTATAACTGTGTAGCACTATAGTAGAAATACCTAGGTAGGCAGGCGTTCCAATTCCAATGCTGGCAACTGCTTGTGTGTTTGAGGATCATATCTTGTGTGGCTTATACCATTTTGATGTATGTACCATACATGGCTGGTGACCACCTCCTGCTGCCATTACTTTATATAGTGTAGTAACAGCATCTGCCTCACATGCAGCAGGTTAATCCATTGTACACTTCTCTGTATAGATGTATCTGGAATACCCAGATGTTTGCTACCTATACGTGGTCAGAAGTGGACTGTGTGCCTTAACAATGCCCATGTATGTGATATTGTAGCCATATAGGCCAAAGTGAGTATACTGACACGGGTTCATGTCATTTGATCGACAGTTCATTTGATCGACAGTTCATTTGATCGACAGTTCATTTGATTGACAAGCATTTGCCCCCTTCCCCAATGTTGTGCGACCCTGGAGTTGATATATATAGTTAGGGGGGTGTGGGGGGCACAGCCCCCTACATTGGGGGGTGTGGGGGGTGAAGCCCCCCACCTAAAATGCTTGTCGATTAAATGAACTGTCGATCAAATGAACTGTCGATCAAATGACATGAACCCACTGACACATATGGCAGCATGAAGTATCATACCTGACTGAAACGTCATGCCAATATGACGTCTGCCACCCTCACAGGTGGCCAGCCATATAGGTGCAATACATGAATCCAGATGCTTGGTTTTACAAGTGAACTGTTCATGTTATGGGTTACATTAAAGGCTTGAAGAGGTGTGGACTGACATACTGTTGTCATAATTAGTATGTAACAGGAACACCTTGCATCTTATAATAGGGGTGCGTACACAATTTATATCCACTGTATACCACTAATGTGTCACACATGTCCCTACCTTAGGCCGTTTGTCCAGACATTTTGCTGGCCTCTGCCCAGATGTCTTGGCACTGACAAAGTGTGAGGTATGCTACAGGAATGTTGAATTCATGTCAGATAGGCCCCAGTGGTGACCACTGTGATGCAATGCAGTTAATCCCACCACAAGTGAAGATGCACATAAAGCAATATAGCTATTACATAAAGCAATATAGCTATTACTGATAGTTGTGTGCATGGGAAATTACATTCCCTTCACATGCCCGGGGTATTGCCAGTCAACAACAGAAAAATGTCATCCTCACCAGCTTCAGCCTGCTGTTCCATATGCAGAACAGAGGGTCCTAGGTAGTTGTGCGAGGGAGTTATTGTCAGCAGACTCACATATGTCCTTTGTACAGGATGGATGCAGCATATCTGCACATTTACAGTACTAACCCCAGTAATACACAATGTTCTGTCCTCACCATGGATGTGCACCTCTGTGCATTAGAAAACCCCATCCACAACTGCAATTGGACCTGACACATGGATGTAGATACAATACAGATACATGTATTCTGATACATTAGTATACTAATTCCCACTGGGCCCTTACCTGCACACTCCTTGTCCAGTGTGTGTGTGTGCAACCCATCTCTACAATGCTTTCCTCAGCTTCATGACTTGTGCATTGGGCGGGTGCCCCAAGGTTGGTGAGGAGCTCCTTGGTGGTTGTCAGTGGGGGCTGAATGACTGGGCCCCCACCTTTGGCTAGCTGGTACCATGCTATAGCAGCAGCCCATTGATGGGCATGGTGGATGAGGTCTGTGGCCTGATGCTGCACCTGCTCATAAGTTCTGCTGTACAGGCCAGCATCATTTACCCTGTGGACCAGATTGTTCCACATGGCAGTCTTCTCCCGCACATCTTCTGCTGTCCGTCCAAATAACAGGGCATAATGTTTGATCACATATTGGGTGATGATGTCACTTTCCCCAACAGAGAATGCTGGTAGGTGAGTCCTCTGCATGTTACCTGGAAGACATAAACAGGTAAAAGGTCACAGGACCTCATATGGTTGTCAAATTGCAGATCAACATTGGATATTACTTGCAAATTATCCAAACTATACCATAACCCTCCAATCTATCATGGCTATAGTAGCATGCATTACACCCCTGGCCCTGAGCTATCAGATTCCTCCCAGTGTTGGACACTTGACTGCATAATCCACTATTCTCCATTCATTTCTGTGTACAGAGTTGGTAGTGGCCATCTTCCATGTGGATGGTGTGTGGATGGGGCAGGTCTGTGTTTGACTGTGGTGTGCGATGGAGCTATGAGCACATGCCTGAGTTCATGTAGAAGGCAGATAGTGATGTTATTATGCCCCATGGAGATTTGCTGTTTTTGCCATCAGTATGCAATATGTACATGCTCACCATTGCTGAGGGGAGGAGTGTGGTCGATGTGCATATCACCCATACAACTGAAACCCATGCAGACGGGAACTGAAAGTTTGACTGCTAAATCCTAAACTAAGGCACTGTATGAGCACATCCACTCGTGCATGAATCATGCCATTCAAAACAGAACCAAGATGGTCTCCTCCAAACAAAGGAAAACAATCTGGTGGTCCCCTGCCATAAACAAACTATACAATAGAAGGAAGAAACTGTTGCAGAAAAGTAAGTAAGTAAGAAGCTGAGATCCCTCATAAACTCCTCCAAAGCTAGTTACAAAAATAACATTGCCAAAGGTTCCAAGGACAACCACAAGGCATTCAATAGTTATGTCAAGAATCTAAATGGCAATGCTCAGATCTGCTCTGAGCTACAACAGAATGGCATCAAATATACTGATCCCAAGGATATTGCCAATATCCTGGCAGATTGATTCAGTGCCAACTTCACCCCTAAAGGGCCCATCTCAATATCAAAAGATTGCCAAATTCCAGTAATCACAGCCACACAGGTAAAAAACGCACTCTCCAAAGCTAAGAATACAGCATCCATGGGAACAGATGACATCCCGGGCTGTGTACAATATGAACTACAAAATGAACTGGCACCCCACCTAAGTGTCATGTTTAATCATAGCCTTACCTCAGGCTTCATGTCCAATGAGTGGTGCACAGCTACCGTTATCCCACTCCACAAGGGGGGATCCACCTTGGATCCCGGGAACTATCATCCCATCAGTCTGACGATCCTGATCTGGAAAACCATGGAACGTATTATCATGGAACTTATAAACAAAGGCATTGGCAACCTTCAAACACTGGACCCCACCCAGTTTGACACAGCCTATCTGGACCTCGCCAAGATCTTCAACACTATCCCCCACTCTAGAATCATAGATACACTTACTAAGCTGGGCATTAATCCCTTTGTCACTCGATGGGTTGCCAACTGGCTTACTGACAGAACCCACACTGTAAAAGTAGCAGACTCAAAATCCAGCTCCAGACAAGTGACAAGTGGAGTACCTCAGGGTTCAGTCCTGGGACCGGTCTTGTTTGGCATCTACTTCTTTGAAGTACAGGCCAGCACTAAGGGACTCTGGCTAACAACATTCACAGATGACTGCAAACTGTGAGCCATTATTGAATCCCCAAATGATGTGGCTATTCTACAAAAGGGCCTTACAGAAACAGATGCTTGGTGCCGGAGCCATGGGCTCAAGCTCAATGCCAAGAAATGTATAGTTATCCCCTTTAGGAAAAAAACAAGTACCCATGAATTACTACATAAGTGGCAGTACACTAAACACCGAAAGTGTGATAAGGGATTTAGGGACACAGGTGGACAGCGGTCTCACCTTCAATAACCACATAGCCACAACAGTCAGGAAATCCTTTTATGTGGCACACCTCATCACTAAGGACTTTTCATCCAGAAAAAAAGGAGTTCATTGTCCCGCTGTACTTATCCCTCATTAGACTCATTATAGAGTACAATGCCCCATTTTGGTATGTACCTCACAAGACACCTGCAACTACTAGAAAGGCCACAGAAATACCTCACTAAAAGAATCACAGGCCTAAAGCAGATGCCCTATACTGACCGTCTAAAAAAACTCCATCTATACTCTGTCGCATATTGCCTACTCAGAGGTGATCTCTGCTTAACATATAAGGCCATGTCAAACCCAGTGCTGTAGGACATGCTACACTTAAAGAAATTCCAATCCCTCAGAGCCACATGCTCCAGGGATCTAAACCTGGTCATCAAAATGAACAAAACATGCTGGAGGGATAGGTTCCTGAGCCACAGACCCCCTATACTCTGGAATAGACTGCCCATACATGTCAAGCTGAGAGCCTCTTTGGCCCTCTTCAAAAGGAACCTCAACAACTGGATGGAAGATAGGAAATTCACCCTGGGGATCACGTCAGTCACCCTGCTAGACATGGGACCAGGGAAGTAAATATTCTGGGAAGAAATAGCCAGGGAAATGTTCTGGCTAGGCTTGTATAGGCTCTAGGGCCGATAGTCTAGTACCAACCTATGAACCTATTGACTGGGGTGGACAGGGTGGTGATGTTCCAACCTAACCTGTCTGATGCAGGTTTCCTATCTTGATTGCATGTGTGTATGAGATGTTCTTTACCCCCAGTACCGGGTGAATTGTGTCATTTCCTCTGAGACTGACAACATATGTGGAGACTCTGTTGCAATTGTCCTTGGTGGTGTGGATATGTCTGATTTGTAGTCATAATCAGCCTTACAGGAACTCACCTGTGAACTTACATGCTTGCTCAGATAGAGGCGAACTTGCTTCCATGTTGTTGCCTGCACCTATGTGCCCCTGTACAGCCAATATAGCAGTCTATTATGTGGTTTGTGTATTGCTGCTGTCCACCAAAGGGGATCACTCTACTTTGGTGGAGGCTAGTTATACAGGTCAGGTACTGCTGAGTCCATATAGCTACAGTGGATATAAGGGGTACACACTCCTGTTACAATGCCTGGTATTTGTGCAATTGAAACATGACACCACAATAATTCATTTCAGAACAATTCCCACCTTTAATGTGACCTATAGCCTGCACAATTCAATTGAAAACATAACAATCTGATCTGTGAAAACATATGGAAATAATAATCAGTACAATAAGCCAGTTGAATGAGTGTGCACACCCTTAAACTGATATGTTGTGTATGCACCTCTTGAGATGGTTACAGCATTCATTCGTCTTAGTTTGGACTCTAACATCATGGCACATCTTCACTTGGCAATAGTTGCTCACCTTCCTAGAAACACCTTTGATTGTTTTTCAATGGAATTGTACAGGTTAGGGGTCACATTCAAGATGAGAAACATTATGAAATGATTTTCTGTGGTCTGATTGTAATACAGCACACAAACCTGGCATTCCAAGAGGGGTGTGTACACTTGTGATATCCACTGTATGTAGGTGATGATATAGCTGGCAGTGGTAGGCATGGACAGAGGGTCATAGCACAGTTGGACACTTCTCCGATTACTACCTGATAATCATACCTACTCTAGTACCCGTATCAGTGTCAGGGCAATGCAAGAACCAGTAGCTGTACACGTTTATGTCTGTTGTATGCACTGATATTACATACATGTGCAACATGCACAACCTATGTACCTGACTGCTTGAAACCCACATGATTAGTTTTGTGCCTTCCAGCTGAACATACTCATACATACATGTGCTCAGGGGATACCTGGTATACATTTCTGTTCTGTGTTAGTATGGCCCACTGTATTTACAGTCTTGCTGCTCAATCATACTTCTCATCCTGTTATAGCAGTATGTCTGGACAATGACACACATAAATGGGTGACAAAAGGGACATCAGTATTGATACTGTATTAATATAGCTGTTCCATACATTAGTAAGTTGATAGCACAGTACACTTTCACATCACTATGATAACCTGGAAGATGTCCAACAGTCATAAGTAGGCTATTATGTTACATTGTCATTGCTCACAGACTTGCCAGTGGTTTGGCTGACATAACACAGGTATATGTGTATGTGACTACATATATCAGTCACAAATGTGCTTATTGTCCAGCAGAACACTGTACAGTTGAATGTTATTACTTCAATATATTACATACAGTTCAACACACATGTCTGCAACAGTACTTTACTAATCACATGCCCTATATAGGTCTCTTAGATTTACAAGATAAACATGTATCATACTCATATTCACAGGTAACATATGGATATGGGCAACATCCCATTAACTGGACTAGCAGTGGCACAGTCAAAACTGTTTGACAGACACCTCAGCAGTTGTCATATGTGAGCTGTCCTTTCCTAGGGTGAGTCAGGCTCTTGAGCTGTGATCCTACCTCACAACCTCTTGGAGCATCACATCTTGACAAAGCCTAAAATGATGGGGGGATAAATATGGACAGACTAGAAATATTTTTGTTACAAACTTAGGACATTTGTAGAATGATACATTTTCCATTACCATGAATATTCTTAAGGATGTGGAGTCTTACACTCAAGTGTTTGTCATTACTTGAAGACTTCAATCCTCAGCTATTTGCCAGAAAAGTACAGATTTCAGGAGAAACAGACAAAAAACTATGATGGGAAAATCTGGACATTCTGTGAAGATCTGTATGGTTGAGAGGTATGGCTGTGATCTCTCCCACTGCAGAGAGGGCCAGATGCTATGGCCATAGCAGCTGTTCAGCAGGACATTAGTACAGCAAGTTTTGTTGGGACATATATTTTTCCAAATCATATCTCCCATTATTACAGACCAAGTACTACATTCAATTACATGCTTACATATTCCACTTACCTTTTTTCTTCTTCTCTTTTCCAGTTTATGTTTTATTTGTTTTCTCTCTCTCTCTCTGTGCACTACAGGGATAGAGCTGGCTTGAATAGGTGGCAGCATGGGTTTTGTAGGTGATGCTCATGAACAGGTGATGCCCTGTGCACCTATTGGTGTTCCCCACTTGATAACTGCATGCAGAGCAGCTGTGAAGTTCTTCCAATAGCCAATGTCATGGCAACACACTCCTATTATTGTGTACTCCATGTGGGCATTGGCCCTTTCCCTTACTTGTGATGAAGACATCCTGGAGTTGTGTGAGCTACTACCTCTTACAACAAGACTTGTGTATATAAGCCAACTAAATGGTGGAGAAGGTTCAAGACTTAGGGGCAGAATGTGAGTATTGCTGTTATATGTTTAGAATACTGCAAGTTTAACAGGGTTTGTCTCCACATTCTACTCCTGAATGGGTTTTAGTCTGACAAAGTTCTCTCTCTGCATAGCTCTCAACTGTAGGGCTATCCAAATAATGGCCATAGGTTAGCCCGTTATGTTTGGTTTGTTCCCCAGCCAGGTGTTGTCCTTGGCAAATCAGTGGCATACTCTGGCGATTGCAGTCTGTAAATGCTAACATCCATTTGTTTGTCTGACTTTATATCCCACAGAAAAGATATGTTATAACAAACCCTGTAACACCAGCAACTTTCTCAGTATATAACAGCAATATTTTAAGTATGGCCATGTATTTTGGCCTCTGTCCACCAATTATGTCATACAGTAGGAGGTTGATAGGGATAATGGTCTATCATTATTTAGTGCTGTCATTCCTGCTGAGGGGAAAGGCTGGAAAACATGTTGAAGTCTGTAAATTCAAGAGGTTGGTGTATAGAGAATGCTCTTAGATGCCCTTGTAACATATTTCATGTGGGGGAGAGTAACACATGTTTTAAAACTAGGCTGTTAGAACATGTGAGACATATTACTGATAAGAAAGATGACAGTTCTATAGCCATACATTTGAATAAATCTCACCATGGGGACAATAGTGGGTTCCAAGGTACTGTTTTGGAAAAAGGCTGTTCCTTCGTTTGATGAAACATTCATAAAAGGACAATTGTTATGTACAGACTCAATGTATTAATATTAAATGTGATACTTTATCCCTTAGGAGGTTAAATAAGGAGTGCAATTGGAGACTGTGTATTTAATTATGTAATTAAGTGTTAATTGCTTCTTGTGATTAAGGGAAGTGTAAGTTGCAATGTTTTACTCCATGAAGGTTTTGGCCAAAACATCAGAGTATAATAAACATGTGTGAAATACTGTCTGGTTGCATTCCTCTTTGTATGTTCAGTCATTTTAGTTGTTTTGCTAAGAGGTTGTTGTATGTCTGGCCATTGTGTATGGCCTATCATGATTTTGTAGCAGTGTACTGCTCACTTACTTATTTGGACTGTGTGTGTGGGGGGGGGGAGATGGAGTGTCATGGGTCCTTTTGTATCCAACTGTGCATGCTGCCTCAGTTATGGGTGGTCTATCAGCTGCATATGTTTGTATGGGCACTTTGGGACATGTATGCATATATATATATATATATATATATATATATATATATATATATATATATATATATATATATGTATATGTATATATTTACATATATTTATATATATATTTATTTGTATATATATATATATATATATATATATACACACACACACACACACACACACACACACACACACACACACACACACACACACACACACACACACACACACACACACACACACACACACACACACACACACACACACACACACACACACACTCATATATAATATGTATATATATATATATATATATATATATGTGTGTGTGTGTGTGTGTGTGTGTGTATGTGTGTCTGTGTATATATCCATACATATATATCTCTCTTTCTATGTATGTGTTTCTTTTCAGATATATATATTTGTAGATACCAATCCTACCTAATTGCACAGCGTCTCTTCCCTATTGTAAACTGGCTGTAAAGAAGGGTATGCTTGAGAAAACATCCTAAAATCATAGTGTTGTGGTGGCTTATTGGTAAATTGCTTTGACTATGGTGTACAAGGTCCTGGGTTCAAGACCTGCAAGGGCTGTTTATTTTGTTGCTAGGCAGAGCAAGGACTGTTGGATACAGAATGGTTAAGGCAGTTTTGAGCAGCTTTAAGTGTGTTTACGTGGGTTTTCATGACGGTAAGTGGTGATAAAGTATGGTTAAACGAACAGGCACTTACACCATGCAGGCTTTGCTTACCAGTGCGCAAATTTGCTTAGCATTTACATTTAAGCAATGCTTAAACCTGCTAAGCATAGCTCAGCCCTGCTAACCAGTGATCACATTCCAGTCTGATAAAATAGCAGGGCAATGACATCTTTAATAAATATATTTAATTTCCTGTACATAACATGCTTCTATGTGCTATCATTACAGTAGCAAGTGCTGTGACTATACTGTATGGGACACCTGGGTATACATGGGTAGTGCCAGAATCATTTTTCTTTGTATTTGTTTTATACATGGGTAATATCCCCAGTTATATGCAGTCACACTTGCATGTTACACCAGCTACAGTGCACTGGTTGACAAAAATAGTTTAACTTATATTGTCCCAGAAAATTCCCAAGCTTTGGAACAACATTCCAATCTACATTAGGCAGAGCTCCTTGCTAACACTCTTCAAATGAAATCTTGATGAGTGGATGGGAAACAGAAAGTTTACCCTGGGGATCACTTCAGTGGCTCTGCTGAACAGAGGCACAGGGATCTAATCTAAGGGGGGGGGGGGTGCCGAAAGCCAACACATTCTGGCTAGGCTTATAAATGCCTTTTGGCAGATAGCCTAGTACCTACCTATGAACCTATGAACCTATTGTATCATTACATTAGTACTTTTAACAGTGCTTTTCCAAGTAAAAGTAGATTGCAGAATGTTGTATTAGAACCATACACCCCTGCATGTAAAGCTGGGATGCTGAGTATTGACTATCTTGTTGTTGGTGTTTGAGCTGTATGTTGTTATGTATCTCCTACTGGATATTGATCTGATATTTTGCTATTAACCATAGACTACTATGTTTTTTGGACATGTCATTGAGGACTGCTCACATAGTAATGGCATACCTTTCAGTTTCAGACTTCTATCTTTCAAAACATTCATCCTAATGCATAACCTGTTGGCTATCTACTTTATGTCTGTCCTCTGTACAGCTGTGCACATGTCAAGTATTGCTAAGGCCATACCACTATGTAGGTGCCCACAAAGTATTGTGCTGTGAGCCTGGACACTGCTGCTAGTTCTGACATATGGGGCATTCCTTAATGTGGGCCTTGCCCCTTTTCCTTGCCTGTGTGAGGGATATTTCAGAGGTGGTAGACTACAGATTCCCATACAGTAGGTGGCAATATGTCACAGGACAGGACATGTGGAGACAAGACAAACAACATGGGGGACATATCCCCTGATTTGTGAACAGATTCTATGTCATTATTGCTGTTATAAACATGATGGAACGATAGATTGAAAGGGTTTGTGTGGACATGCATTTAGTGAATGACTTCACGATTGACAGTGATATGTCTCTGACATGCCTCTCCACTGGCATGCTGTCCACAGACTGGCCACATGTTTGCCTGTTATGTTTTGTCTGTTCCCCAGACAGTTGGTGTCCTTGGTAAATCAATTGTGGACTCTGGGGAAGCCAGTCAGTAAATATTCACATCTACTGGTATTACCGATGTCAGATTCTTCATAAAGGATGCTACAACAAACCCAGTAACATCTGCAACTGTCTCAATGTATGACAGCAATAGGTCCAATCTACCCCTGTGTTTGTGCCTCTGTTCCCATATGATGTCAAGCTTTGTCCAGATGTCAATGAGGGGCAGACGTATTTATTATCATTATTTCTTGACTTCATTCCTGCTACCATCCCAGTGATATAGTATTCCCACAGACATGTCATGGAAGATGCCATAGATATGAGTCCTAAGCCTGTACATTCTGAGGTGAACTGTACATGTGAGAGGCCTATGTATGTCGGGCCATTAAAAGACTGTCATGATTGTGTACATGTTATTTGGGCTGTGTATGGAGTGGGGTGGATGTAAGCATTATGGCTCCTTCTTTATCTGACTGTGCATGCTGTTCCAGTTTCTGCTGATCTATTGGCTGTATGTGTTTGTAGGGACAGACTGAGACATGTCCTGTACCTAGGTCAGGTTTTAGACTGCACTGAGAAATGGGACTGTATATGTAGGGCTAGTGTATGAGTGGCAAACAATGATGCATTTGTTCACACAGTCCGTATACTCTACTGTTTACTTGACTTACTGGTATGTGAGTGCAACTGTGGTGATATTGGTTGTGGGTATGCACTTTCACACTGGTGTCTGTTTGTCAGTGCTGTTACATCCCTGTAGTGCCTGATATGTTCCAAATACATGTGTAATTACCCATAGCAAATTTCCTAATTCAATTACTTGTGCTATTTCACTAAATATATGTTAGAGCACACAGGAGGGTGTTACTACAGCAACTGTGTTAGCTTATCTACACTGGTACTTCAGATACATCCCCATTTTCTTGGCTTCCACCCCCCCCCCCACACTTTGTCAGCCTTGGTCCAGATTCATTGCAGAAAGGGGTTCTGAGCATGCCTGTCAACTGGCTGGATTGTTTCAGGATGTCCATGTTTATTGTTCATATTTCTGGTCTGTTTTACAGATTATTATAATTTCTCTGATAAATTACTGTAATGGTATGAATGTTGTCAGAAAATGAGGACATACATTTCATTTACCTATCTCACATCCATCAGAATGTGTATGCTGAAACAAGCTGTGTCACTCTGTCAAGAAGAGTACCGGGGAACAATGACCTCTTCCTTCCTGGATGCTAATGTGTTACTACTGAGATGTGCCACATAGAAGGACTTTGTGACCACAGTGGCAATGTGGTGGTCAAGAGACATTCCTGTCAACCTGTGTATCCAGAGCTCTAATAATGCCTTCTTTGTTCAGGAGACTACCATTGATGTGTTAATTCATGGGAACAGGGTTTTCCCCAAATGGGATGGCAACACATTTTCTGACATTGAGCTTAAGGCCATGGGTCTGACACCAGTCATTGGTTTCAGTGAGGTCTTTCAGTAGGACGCCAACATCATTTGGGTAGTTAATAATAGCTCCCAACTTGTAACTGTCTGCAGACTTTGTCAGCCAGAGTCCCTTCATGTTGCATTGGACTTCAGAGAAGTTGGTACAAAACATGAGAGGACCCAGGATTGAACCCTGTGGGACTCCACTTATGACTGCTCAGCAGTCTGTTTTGGACTCAGCTATTTCCAGACTGAAAGTCCTATCTGTAACCCAATTTGCAACCCACCTAGTGATATACAGGTTGATGCCTAGCTTAGTGAGTTTTTGCATGATTCCTGAGTGGGGAATGTTATCAAAGGCTTTGGCCAGATCAAGGTAGGCTGTATGTGCCACCTTGCCTTCATCCACAGCTCAGGTGACTGACTCCAAGAAGTTGACCGGGTTGCTTGAGCAGGTATGACCTACCCTTCACAAAAGTAAACTGTGTGGGATCCTGAGTCTGCAGATTCCCATATCTCTGTTTATTAGGTGCATGATGATGCATTCCATAGCTTTGCATAACAGACTTGTCAGGCAGTTGCGGTGGTATTTCCCAGGGTCTCTAGTCACACCTCATTTGTGGAGAGGGATGACTGCAGCAGTGCACAATTTAGTAGGGACAAAGCCTGAGGTGAGGCTGTGCTTGAACAGGGCATACAGGTGAGGTGCCAGGTCATTCTGTAGTTCATGTAGAACACAGCCAGGGATATTGACAAGTCCCATAGAAGCTGTATTCATGGGCTTGGACAGTGGTGTTTTAACCTGTGCAGCAGTAATACTGGGTGCCTGGCAGTATACTGGAATTGTGATTGGTCCTTTTGGGGGGAGAAGGGTAAAGTTTGCACTAAATATGTCAGCCAGTATATTGCCAATATGTGTTGGCTCAGTATAGGAGGTACCATTGTCTAGTAGCTCAGAGCAAATCTTGGTATTGCCATGGAGATTCTTTACATAACTGTATGACGCCTTGTGGTTCTCTTTAATATGTGCTCCAATTCTGTTTTCACAGCTAAGTCTGTAGCATTTGATGAGGGATCTCAACTTTTAATTGAGACTGATAAGGGTTTTTCCCAGTCTTGGGACTTCACTTTATTCCATATCAGTTCCCTACTTCTATTGTACAGTTTCTTTACGGCTGGGAACCACCAGATTGACTTCCTTTTTTTGGAGGTGAGGGTCCTGGTTCTATTGGGTATGGTGGTATCCATGCATTTGTGTACGTGTTCATAGTACATTGTTGTTTGATTCAGCAGTCATGCAAATAGTTTCCATTTGCATGGCTGCCATGAGGTTAGCCACCTCTGTTTTAGGAGGCCATAGTTAGATTTGGAAAGGATTTTCATGGTGGTTACCTGTGCAGGGGGGTGGGAGGGCTGTGGAGTTCCAAAGGTGATTAATTTGTGTTCAGATATAACAAGGAAGGAGTTGACTAGTGGTGTACAGCAACAGTAGCTCATGTTAGCAAGAACCAGGTCGATGTGATGGGCATGTGCATCGGTACATGAGTAGCTTTCCCAGTTAATGGTGGGGTAGTTGAAGTCAACCAGTATGAGAGTGTTAGGTTGGACACTAATATTCTCCAGGGTGTTTAGGGACATGGAGTGTGAGTCTTGGGACATGTTTGGGGACCTATAGCAGGCTACAACCTGAACCACTGTCTTACCCAGTGTTAGCTACACCTGCAGGATCTGTAATGCATAATGTTGGTCTACCACTCTGGAGTTGTGTGCATCCTTAATGAATATGGAAATACCACCACCTTGGAGCTTCAGTCCAAGTTCTGCAGCCAAATGGTGTGGAATGAGTTATAGGCTGGTAGTGCAGGTTACTTCCTGCTGCCTTTAACCAGGTCTCTGTTACAGCACATATGTCATTGTTCCCCATTTTAAGGAATACTTCCAGTGAGTGCATTTTCAGATTTAGACTTTTAGTGTGCAGCAGCATGACCCTCAGATTGCATGTGTTTGTAGCTGTCATATATTTCTGTATATTTATACACACACACACACACACACACACACACACACACACACACACACACACACACACACACACACGCACACACACATATATGTATGTATTTATTCACCTTTCTATATATATATATATATATGTGTGTGTGTGTGTGTGTGTGTGTGTGTGTGTGTGTGTGTGTGTGTGTGTGTGTGTGTATGCATATATGTAGATATAAATGTAGATGTATCTCTCTCTCTCTCTATATATATATATATATATATATATATATTTATATATATATATATATATATATATATATATATATATATATATATATATAGATTTGTCCACATATATGCATCTCCATACATATATACATGTATATATAGAGAGAGAACCTGACTGATTCTACAGACTCCTTTCTGTACTGTTGAATGACTGTACTAACTGATATGTTTGGAAAGTCATCACTCTTTTATAGGGCTCAGCTGGTGTAATGGTACATTGCTTTGCTTGTAGTTTATAGGGCTCTGGGTACAAGACTTGGCAGGCTTTATTATTTTGTTGCAAGGCAGAACAGTTGCTGCTATGGAGGAAGGGATAAGGGCAATAATTAAAAGAGGTCCCTAGTTTGGGCCTCTTCACCCCCATTTTGACAGCCTTTGGGCAGATTTGTTGCACTAAGTTCAGATTATGGATCTGATGTCGACTGCACTATATATATATATATATATATATATATATATATATACACATATACATACATATACATATATCATGTATGTGCATATTTTATATGCATATCTCTACATATATTATGTATAACGTTTATATATATATATATATATATATATACGCAGTGGTGGTGCTGTGGTGGCGTTGTCACCTCACAGTAAGATGCTGACCGGTTCGACTCTCAGCTAGAGCGTCTTCTGCTTGGAGACATGTGTGAATGGGCGTACCTTCATTGAAGGTTGTGCGTTAGGGCTGGCAACTCAGCACGTAAAAATCAACTGCCAATCATTAGCGGACCGGAGTTCCGCTGTCGCGACCCCTAACCAGGAAAAGCCAAAAGACACTACATATATATATATATATATATATATATATATGCATCTCCATACATATATACATTTATATCTATGTACAAAACTTGACTAATGTTAACAAACCTTTTCCCTACTGTTGAATGACTCTGCTGAATGATATGTTTGAAAAAACATCAGCCATGTCTATAGCTCAGATGGCTTAGTGGTATATTTCTGTGGCTATGGTGTGCAGGGTTCAAGACTTACAAGGGATGGTTATTTTGTTGCTAGGCAGAACAAGGGCTGTTGGATACAGAGTGATTAAGGCACTTTTAAGTAGTTGTAAGTGAGTTTGCGTGGGTTTGTGTGGTGGTAAGCAATGCTAACTTCCAGTTAATTATTCTTACAGACAGCCTTAACAGTGCTTAATCTGTGTAGGCATTGCTTAGCACGTCGCAAACAGGCTTAATCCCACTTGCTACCTTATTACTGCTTCTGCCAGCTACTGCTCCCGTTTACCAATGGGCAAATCCACTGGGCTACTCATTACTTGGCATTCATATTTAAGCAATACTTACACCCAGTAAGCATCACTGTGCAATGCTTAGCATTGCTTAAGTTTTATTTTATAGACTTTCAGGTGTATGGGATTGATTCATCATTCCTGACATATTATAATTTTGTTTACCTTCCCTAACATCCCCCTATGTGCTTTCATTACATTTATTTTTGTGTGACTATACTGTATGGGACACTTGTGTTTATATGGGGGTTTCACAACTTTATTACATTGACTCCTCACATATGGACCTATTACACTACTCTGGTTTACAAATATATGTTATTTACTACCTAATTATTAAAAAAAATGATGCACTGCTTTCACATGTAAAATGCAAATTGATTTCAGTGGGGATCGAACTAGGAACAACTGCTTGCAAAGTGAAAGCTCTAATCACTTTGCTATTCCCACCTTGCTATTTTTTTATGTATCAGTAAACCAAACCGGCTCAGGAACACCAAAGGAAAGCAACAATCCAATTGCTGTAAAGTAAGATTTCCTTTGGTGTTCCTGAGCCGGTTTGGTTTACTGGTTTATTGTACTTTATCTAGTTTGTGCTTTATTTTTTTATGTATATTCATATTTAGCTCCTTGTGATGTGTAAGCTAGGCTGAGCAGAGCTGCATGATGCACACACCCACTCAGCTATGATTAAACTTTATTGCAGACTGAAAAAAATTAAGCTGTTGTGTTTTATTTTTGTAATGTAGGGGTATGCACATTGCTTTCTGCAATATTATCTGTGGGGGGCTGTGCTTTTCAAATGGTGATGAGATGACAGGCTTTGCATTTGAAAGGTATGCTCCACAGACACTAACAGTGTCCGTGATACCTCTCAACTGTACAGATTTTCACAGAATGTCCAGATTTTTGCCTTATATATTTTGGTCCATTTTTCATATAGTTGTGGCTTTCTGGCAGATTAGTGGCAAAGCATTAAAGATTGCAGTTAGTAAATAATGACAGATATTTGAGTTTTACACTTCATACCCTTTGAGAAATTCATGCTAATGCAAAGCCTGTCATTCTATTGACTTTATTAGTTTGTGAGAGCAATATTTCACATTTGTCCCTGTTTGTCCCTTATTTTATATGGCTTTGTCCAGATTTCTTGTGAGGTTGAGAGGTAATGGTGTCCGAGGACACTGTTGCTACCTTTACATTGCCGTATGGCAATTATGGAGTGCAGGGGGCATGTGTATAGTGAGAACACTGCTTTCAGACACACCCCCTGCGATCGTACACAGAACAGTGTCTGTATTACAGCACTGCAGCATGCCATCATGAATATGCATGGTGCACTGCCATGCTGCACGGGAATGGTCCCTTCCCTGCAAGAATAAGCTATTCTTGCACGGAAGTTTGCTGAATCCCAGATGTTATCAAAAGTATGCAGTTACTTAGTGAATAACTGGAGTTAAAAAGGGAGAGATAGAGACATAGAGAAAGTGGGGTCTATATTAGAACATCGAAGTTTCAAAACTTCGAATGTTCTAATATTGACCTCTATTCAGGGAAAGCTGAAAATATCAAAGCAACAGAAAACTGAATTTTTTCCTAGGGGAAAGGATTCAGTTGTTCGTTTCTGTTGCTTTGGTATTTTCAACGCCGTGGTGGAAAGTTACGGGTCGGGTTCAGGTAAGTGTGCGATTGAGTGCAGGTTAGGTTAGTCAGGGTTAAGGTGCGGGTTAGGTATGTGTGCGATTGTGTGGATGTGAGGGTTAGGGTGGGTTAAGTGAGTTAGGGTTAGGGCACGGGTTAGGTATGTGTGCGATTGTGTGGATGTGAGGGTTAGGGCGGGTTAGGTGAGTTAGGATTAGGGCACTTGTCAGGTAAGTGTGCGATTGTGTGGACGTGAGGGTTAGGGCAGGGTAGGTGAGTTAGGATTAGGGCGAGGGTGAGGTGAGTGTGTGATAGTGCCAGACCTTAGGATTTGGGTTAAGGTAAGTGGATAGTTAGTGGTTTGTATATAGTTTAGTGTAGGGTTAGGTGTAAGGTTTTAGGTGTATGTGTGTGGATTGCTGTTTGTTTGGTGTGCTTGTGTTGTGTGTGTATATGTTTTGGAACAGCAATTTTTTTCCCTAGGAAAAAATTTGCTGTTCTGTATGTTCAATGTTTTCAGCTTTCACTGAATAGGGTCGATATTAGAACATTTGAAGTTTTGAAATTTCAATGTTCTAATATAGACCCAAGAAAGTGAACCAAGGGAGGGCAAACTTGGTTAGAAACACCCATCCATATTTTAGAGTAGTTTGTAGATGGCTGTGTGTTTAAGATTATTTGGAAGGGTATTTGTGGAAAGGGGTTTGTCACAGTTATGTGCCCGAGGATGTAACAGATTAACAAAGCTACAACATTTATTTAGGCTTATTCAGAAAAGGGTTGTTGCAGTTAGCTGCCAAAAGCAAACACAAAAAGTCAATATACTAGTTTAGGGATGACAAAATATGTGGCTGAACAATGCCTGGTATCAGGTGAGACAAAGTAATTCTATAGAATACTTTACGCTGTCAGAAAACTTTAGAAATAAATTCATCAGAAGCATTAAATGCTAGGCTAGGATCAAGAACATGTAGATATTTATGTGTTAGGAAGTTACCATATGCCAAATCTTCAGTTTTATATGTATTTTCTGTGAGATTATTTTTAGTAGAAAAAAACAGGAAAACATTATCAGAATGATCGTGAGTATTGCTTTACAATGTGGTACAACATCTGGAGGAGTTAACTAAAAGGAGGTAATCAGTAAAGTATCATATTAATTTTATAAATGTTTTTTAGAAAGAGAATTAAATAAGAATAAAATAGTTTCAAGAGTTGAGCCTTCAGGTGTACCAGAGGTAAGGTAGAAAATATAATTATCAGATTTAACAGAACAGGATCTTGAACAGATAGTTTCTTAGTCACCATAAGCACTTTGAGCAAATGTTTAGCTGAGATAGTTGCTAAATATAGGTTCATAGGTATGTAGTAGGCTAACTGTCTTTGTCGGCCATTTTAAGCCTAGCCAATTTCCCTCAAAAGTAAGAGTCCAACCCTGGACCTTGTGTTTGCAAGGTAAGCACCTTCACCATTATACCAATCCCTCCCACCTAAGAAGCCCTTTGAAATTCTATGAGCAGGAATTAAACCCATGCTGAGGTGGCGATAAGAGTGCCAAATGTTAACTACTAAACCACCAGGGATCCTGACTGTCACAGCCACAACAACTGCAGCAGTTAGATATACTTTGTCAAAGTTAGAAATAGTGGGTGTAGCTAAATAAAAACTATAGAGGTGTTGAAGAAAGGGCAAAAGCCATGTTGTATAAGAGGCAGAATATTTTCATCCTGAATAAACTGCAATATTTGCTGGTTGAAGAGGTTTTCCAATTTGTCAAACCTGGACAGATACCTTCTTCCCTAAACTAGAATTCTTATAATCCTAACAGTAAATGCACACAGAAAATACTGCAACACTGTAAACTGTTAAAATGGAATCTATTGCATTCTTCTTATTATAGGAGAGACAGTATTTTTACATAAGAACTTACCATAACAGTAGATGTCTAACTGATCACTGTTGCAGTGTTACTAACAGTTGAGATATCCTGCTAAGGATGGTAGTAACACTAGCCAGGATACCAAAGCTTGGGCTTCTTCCTCTTGCATTGTATGTCTGATGGTTGGCCTCATCCCGGAGGAGGCAAAAGGTGCATAAGGGACATATAGGTGCAAATTACCTCAGGATTTTCTTGCCACAGACTAAAGAAATGAAGCAGAAGTAGAGACAACTGTATACATATGTAAAAGCCA
Organism: Protopterus annectens; assembly: GCF_019279795.1. NCBI lineage: Eukaryota > Metazoa > Chordata > Ceratodontiformes > Protopteridae > Protopterus > Protopterus annectens. The sequence continues at coordinate 1,686,742,287 of NC_056726.1, forward strand.
AAAATAATAGGAGGACAAAATAAATAAATACATAAATAAACAAGAATCCACTTCGACCCCCACCCCACAAAAAAATAAGAAAAGAAAAGGATAAAGAAAGGCAGGCAGGCAGGATACTACACAAGTGACATCTATTATTATGGTATGTTCTTACACAACTGTATTACATCCTTCCTCAGATCACTGATGCAGTATTACCAAACAAACAGGAGATTCCAAAAGCTGTCTATGAAGAAAAGGTAGAGGAAGCCTGAGCTGAGCTATGGTCTATAAGACCCTGAAGATTAAACCTACCAAACACTGCTCTAATCTAGGGAATACACCAGTCTTGTAAAGTTTACTGAAAGTGTGAATAGAAGACCAAAGCCTACATGTTTTTTTTTTTTTCCGTATAGGCATCGCACCACGCTGCTTACATGAACGCAAGCATTTTTAGATTCAGTAAGTGCTGCTGAGTGGCATGCATGCTTGCGCCAACAAGGAAAGTTCCGTGGCATACAAATCACCTCATAAGCATGTGATTTCCATGCAAATGAGGCAGGTAGTGCAATCCAGCAAGCAGATAGGCATCTCTTCAGACTCCATGTCAGTGTCTGTAGTGTACATGGAAAAATTTAATGTACAGGAGTGTTGACAGAGAAAAGGGGTTATAAAAATGTAGATACATGGGCAGAAATTACATACCATAGACAGATATGAGTGAAACTATCCTCCTGTGTGTCTGAAAAATTAAAGGAAATAAGTTAAATTAATTATTTTTAATAATCTGGGCATGTTTGCATGGCACACTGCAGTACGCAAACATGCTTTATAGATAAATAAGAAAAAAATGAAAAAATTAAAAAGTAATATCATGTGACAGAAATGTATTACAGGACCTTGAGTGGAGTCCTTACAATGGTGCATTGGTGCTGTTGCTAACGTGTTAGGACTATGAAGCGTGTTGTTTCCAGGATGTGAGCACGGACAACTATGCAAATGAAGTGGAGTTACTGAATAGCATAAAGGAGTAATCGTGTCTGCACATCCCCTTTGTGTAGGCTTAGAACCATGTTGCTGTTTACACAGGATGTAGCTAACATTGGGGGGGTGTCCACTGACGTCTAAGCTTATTTCAGCTTAGATGCACCTATTAGCGAGGCGCGCTTCCTGGCTGAGCATGTCCTTTCAGTGGTGTGTGCCCACTAACTTCTAAGCTTTGTTTATCTTTGGGGCATGTGTTTGCATGGTGTGCTGCCATGCTGAGTGTGTAAGCCTGGGGTGTGTGTTCACTAACTGCTAAGCTATGTTTATCTATGAGGCACATGTTGGTGTGGTGTGCTGCCCTGCTGAGTGTATTTAAAAAGCCAATGACATTAATTCATTTTGACCCTTGTTTAAGTTAAAGTTTGGCCATTAAATTATGTTAATTATATTCTAGGTAGGTGGAATGCATCATACTTAGCCAATCACACATTCTGCACCTACAGCAGAACTCTGTAAAGTATGCACACACTCTAAAATCTGATTTTTTTCCCCCAGTACTCTGGACCATTGCAGTGCAGACTTGGGAATTTTAACTGAGAGAATGCTAGGGGCTGCTGCAGGTCTGCTGCATCTGTATGTGCTATAAGCTGAAGTCAGTGCTGATGCTGATGCTGACAATAGGCCTAGACAGAGAAGGAGAAGAGTTTTCAGGCCCAGGGTAACCTTCCAGGAGCTACATGAGCTGGAGATTGTAGAGCGCTACAGGGTGGACAGGGACAGACTACAAGAACTCACTGAGCTTTGCCACCCTCAACTCAGATCCAGTGCCAACAAAAGAGAACCCATCCCAGTGGAAACCATGGTATGTGTAGTCCTTAAGTTACTACCTACAGAAACTTTCCAAACACCAACTGGGGACATGATGGGGGTCTCACAAGTATCAGCATCAAGGGTACTCCACCAGTTCATGGATGCCATGCTACCACATGCCAGTGAGAACATTTATTTTCCCCTCAGCCCTGAGGCGATGGCCAGCAATATGCAACACTACTGGGTACCATAGATTGCACTCATTTCCACATCAAGGAACCACCTGGTGAGGAGGGTAGAATCTATGTCATCCACAAGGTGTACCACTCCATCAACTGCCAGGTAATGTGCAATACCCAGGGGATTATCCTGAATGTGTGTGCTGGCAGCCCTGGCAGTTATTACGACTCCCATATCTATATCTAGCATGCATCACAGCTGTACCAGATGTCTGCTCCGGGGGACATCCCACAAAGCTATTTACTGGGGGATGCTGGCTATGCACCTGAACCGTGGATGATGACACCCATCAGAAAGGCATACACACCCATGGAATAATTCCATAATGAGGCACACTCACAAACTAGGAACATCATAGAGTGTGTATTTGGGCTTCTGAGGTCACAATTCAAGTGCCTCGATATATCTGGTGGAGCCCTGCAGTACTCTCTAGCCACATGGGCACATATGTTCACAGTATGTGCCATGCTACGCAATATGATCCTGCAGAAACAGCTACAGCAGGATCAGCAAAAGGAAGGGATACATAGCCCCCCACCACTGCCTAGGTCATCACAGCCAGAGTCACAGGAGGACTCAGAGGAGGAACCCCCTGATGATGTACCTGTAGGCAGATGAAGGTGTGCCCAGTACACCCTGGCTTTGGCTAAGAGGCAATACATAGCACATTCACTGGCAACCTAGGGTCCTAGGGACTGACACCTTATTCCTACGCACATACAAATATTAAAATTGTTGATGCCAGACAACCCACACAACCTGTACCTATCCATGTATTGGCTGCTGTGTACTGCTTGCATCAGACAGAGTCACCCATGAACTACAGTTCTGTCAACTGCTGCATATATAAGGTAAGTCTCTAACCTACACACAACTTGCAAGGATTACTATAATATGGTATTGTATGTATGGATCTGCTGCATTTATGCAAGGAAATATAGTGGGCTATTTGGACAGAAGTAACATCCACATGGGATTACAGATACCCAGTGCACTAGTATGTGTTCCTTAATATTCAGTAGGCCACATGATTAAAATATTCACTACATCAGTCGAGGGAAATGTTAAACAGTGGGGTCACATGATAGCTGGACAACTGTGTATCCCAGCAGAACATGTGTTGTTGTTCCCCCACCTCCAGCACAGCAGTGTTCCCATATAACTGCTTTAACAGTAAGTCAGTAATGGTATATCAGCAGTCCAGGCAATCTCAGGGCAGTAACATAGAAATCGATCACACATGTCTCACTTAACATAGGAATAACAATGTACATATTTATGCTGTTGATTGTGTGATGAATGACTCCTCTCTGTCTGGCAGCTTGTGTGGCTCAGTGGACTAGGTAAATTAGCATTTTTTGCATCTGAGGTATTATTATGTTGGTGTTTCCACAGACAGTCAGTCTGTGTCTGGTGAAACATTATGAACCTCAGTCACATATTAATTACATCAGACAGATGGGGAATGCCGTGGACAATTTGAGTGAAGTGCAATACTGCAGAAAGAGGAGAAGATGTCATTGTCTGTAATACACAAAATCCCAGACTGGAGTGCAGGTAGGTGTGGGCGGGAGTAACTTTATAAGTACTGACAGTCCCACTGGGCATGCCCATACACTTATTTAAAATGAGCACAATTCTATTGCCCCTTCATCAAAATGACTTATTGTGTATACATATGTCTATATACATATATATATATATATATATATATATATATATATATATACAGATGGATTTACATTGATTCGATGAAAGTACTTTTCTTCGAAACATACTTCCATGTTCCCATTTTTCCGAAAGCGCATTTATTCGAAAAAGCACTTTCGCAAAAAAACAGACCAACGAAGCCAACAAAAAACACAAAAACACCAACAGTAAACACATTTATGCAGGGGCTAAGCCCCCCCTGCACCTCTACACTCCACAACTATTATATTCTAACTCAGAGATTGCACTACAGTGGGAAAAAGGAAAACTCCCTTATCCCCACTGTGCCACGATGTACAAGAACAACCTCGACAGGTTTTCATTGATCAGTTTTTTAGTGAAAGTGCATTTTTGAATAAATGCACTTTTAGGAAAAAGGGGTTGCCTGATTACATTTCAAATAAATGTAATTTTGATGGGTCGAGGTAGACCCATACAGACACATACGTATACATGTCTGTCTGTCACTATCTCTGTCTCACATACATAGTATATCTATCTGTATGTATTGTCAAATAGATATATACTTATATATATATATATATATATATATATATATATATATATATATATATATATATATATATATATATATATATATACACACACACACACACACACACACACACATATATATATATATATATATATATATGTAAAATGAACATATATATATATATATATATATATATAGCCATATATATAAAAAAGATACACCTCAGTCTCCCCCATATGTCTACATAACAAATATACGTATGATACACACACACACACACACACACACACACACACACACACACACACACACACACACACACACACACACACACACACACACAAAAACTACATTTATATATACATCCCTATTATGTACATAAATATGTGTGTGGATGTCCTACATACCCTAATAATGATGAGTAAAGCTGCTCTATCACATATCTATACTGTTGCTCAAAGGATCCCAAGTAAGGGCTCAACAGTACATGACGCACTTACAGACACCTGTGCCTGCTGGTTGTCATCACATAGACAGAAACACATGTGGAGGTGTTGTAATGTATAATGTTGTCAATGCATGCATGGACAGGGCACATTATTAATGACCCCAGGCTTGCCTTTCTAAGTATAAACAGCCACATATGGCCATACTGGTAACTATACACACATAGCTAGGATAATATCAGTTATCTGACTGCTAGGATACTAGATGCATATAACAGTACAAAGCAGTATCACTCTGTTGGCCACAAGCCTAGTTTGTTTAATGCACAAGTACTGTGCCTGCAATCACATATACACAGACTTAACCCGTGGTGTATAAAACTAGATAGGCAGGGATTTTAATCTCACTCTAGGCCACTTGGTGCATGTGTATGGCATAAATATGATCACCTCAGTAGCTTACAAATAGGTAGCATTTTATTTGTAGCAGGTGATGTGCCCCCCAATGGCTATGTCCTAAACTGATAGTACTAGCAGACATGAGGTGTGTTGCATGCATCACATACTGTGATCTGTAGACTGTACCATCAGATAGGTAACTGTTCTAACCTACATACAGCCCACTTGCACTATGTGTGTGCATTGCCATGTCCTGTATGCAGTAACTGGAAGTGGTGCTAGTCTCAAAGTAGCCATGCTTTTGTGTGATGCTGTTAGAGCATTTTACATCATGTTATGGAACCATAGGATGTTTGAACTTCACTAGCCTAATGGCCATAGAAACCTCACAATCCTAGACAACTTTATACTCATAGTTACAAGATCAGCACATACTGGCCCAGTCCAAGAGGGTCACATGCAGAAGCCCTGTGGTGAGATGATGGTCGCCCAGCCTATCATACAGGTGGCATGTGCTAAGGTGCACTAAAGTGCTCTGTTTGCCATTAGGCAGGGTTTTGTTTCAAGGGTGTGTTAAGTCTGCTAGACAAATCTCTCTAACAAGCATGTATTACTAATGTCACATACTAGGTTAATGTCCTTACAGTGATTTATCCATATACTATGCCTCCTACAGATAGGCAGCATATACAATTAAGCAGGGTCAGACATTGCCCCATATGCAAGACACAGATCACCTCTGAGTAGTCTATATGCCACAGGCTACACATACCCTCATTGCAGATGATCCCCATTGAGCACGTACTGAAGATGTGAAGTGTCCTTGTGAGGGACCATACTGTTGTGTGCAATTGCCAGTACTGCTTGGAAAGGTACATTACCAAATGGCCATTACACTAAAATATTGGCATGCTGAGGGAACAGAACTTGGAGGTTATGAGTATGTCACTTATAGGTGACTGTGCCCTCAGCTATGACATATTATTCCCATCATAGCACTGGGGAGACATGGTGATCTCAAGCACATTAGGTGTAAAACTGTTTGGCCAGGTCTGTGTGTCCAGTTCTTTCACCCCTGAGTATGTGCATCACATGTTGTGACTGATGTGCTACTTACCAGGTACATAGCTCTTACTGATGAAAATGGTACTACATATATATTTCCATGGAGTTTATGGCCATTAGTATGTCAACAGGCAGGATAGTGACATAACACAGAGACTCTATGAGTGCTCACAATTTGCAGGCATCAGCCAACAATGTTAGCCACAGACATTTAGTAGTCCCGTGTATTGTGGATAAATGGATTCCAAGGAATAGAGGATCCAGGACTGAGCCCTGCTGAGCACTGCTGCTTACAGATCAACTATTGAAGGCAGATGTCCTTATGTTGAGTATGTGTGCCATCAGTGGACCACTTAGTGACCCATATAATGACAGTATCATGGATGCCCAAGTGGGAGCTTTGTAAATGTTGCCTGAGCAGGGGATATAGTCAGATGGCTTGGTTCAGTCTAGGGTGTTGTATGCCCTGCTGTCCCCTCACCCAGGTCCTTGGCGACTTCCTCGGACATGTCCACCACATGTAACAGTCATGATCCCCCTGTCACACATCCAAACTGTGCACAGTCAACTGTATGTAGATCACATATATGTGTACTGATCAGCTCCATGATGATTGCCCCTATGGGCATACAAATATGGATACTTAGGCAAAGAGGTCTATAGTTATGTTGGCCAGTGGATGCACCACCTCTCTGCAAGTGTATAAAAGTTGCCATTGTCCAGTCAGCTGGTGTGCAGCCAGTGGTTTCAGTATGATTGCAAGGTTTTACCAATGGTGTTAGTAATCCTTATCAGATCACATGTGGGATGCAGCATGGAGTTAGCATGTCCAAGAGATGCTGTGTATCATCCATTGAGAGGCCGCTTACGAAATGTTCTGCAAATATGGAAGTATGGGACAGGTTGTAGGAATGTCATCTGTCACATATGTTGGGGACAGGGGAGTGTAGTTGATGCAGAAAGTGTGGGACTACAGGTTAGCTATGAGTACAGACCTATCATATGTGGCATCATTATGTATGAGTCCACTGACATTCTGGGCCTGTTCTTTAAGATTACACATGTAACTGCACTGTGCATTGTGGTTCTGCTTTGTATAGGTGGCTAATTCTGTCACTTACTGTGTCTACACAACATCACAGCAACATTATGTGCTTCCTTTAGCTGAGGAGGTTATGCCTCTATGTTATGGGGGTACCCTCATCCCAACTGTCACACAGCAATGTCCACATGTTATTGTACAGCCTGTTAATGGCAGTTGTCCACCAGTCAGGTTTGCTGTGGCCATGACACGCCTATGTCCCTCCTGTCATGTACAGCTGAGTTCATGCAGTTGTAATGCTGCTGCCATAATGCATGGGTGTATAGCTTTGCATACTTGCTTGTCCCATCTAGGGGGCGGTGCAGTCAAGCTATGTCAACCATCCCACAGGAGGTAATAAATGTCTTTGTTGAAATATACGTCTACATTGTCTGCAAGGGAGGATTCATGCTGCTAGTTCTAAGGAGACTGATCTGTGGCCAGATCCCACCAGAGAGGACCTAATTTTGGGGAGGGCTGTAGTGGTCCCCCATATTGGTAAACATATGATGTAATACATTGGTTCCCTGTGTGGGGATGTGATGGCACTGCTCCAGGGCATTGTAGGTAAGGATCTGGACTAATCTTTGAGTAAGTGAGCCACAGCATGACTAAGCAACACAGTGTGTACACATTACACTTCCCTAACGTGTTTGTCTGTGCTCTGTACAGACACCTTGCATGACTCTCTTCTTACAACATGTTGGAAGTAACTGCAATACTTACTTGCACAGAAGACATCTAACATGTAGTGGCAAGCAGTATCCCCTGATCACTGAGTCATGTCACATGAAATGCTATGAAAGGAGTTACCATGGATGCAAGCACTAACACTGTCATACACCTACTGACACTGGACCAAACACTGTTATGTTTGCTCAAGGCCAGATCATGCCTACCAACTGTAACCAGTGGAACCCATTGACTGTAACACTATGCAACTGATGATGCAAATATGACTCACTACATCTAATGTGGATGACAGGGTGTTTGACAATATTAGGCCAGCAGGCCTTGCTGGAAACTGTGTACATTATGGACAGAGTGTTATGTCAGCTGGTGGATAGGCAAGTGTCTGACAGTTATACTCTAGGAAGATAGCATTGGGAGACCTACGCTGAAATGATACCAGTCACCAGTGGATATCACTGTTCTTCATTATTGGCATACCTCTTCTAGCCATTCCCTCTCTGCAGTCACAATCACTGTCAGTGACCTCTCATTGACTACATTAGCAGGCAATTGCATAATAGGAGCTGTCACCAAATCCCACACAAAACCAACAGTTATCCAGATGGCCTAAGACGCACATTCAGCTGTTGTCTGAGCCACTGACAAATGTTAAATAACACTGACTGCACAATACTGTGCTTTGGGAAGTCATCCACCCCTGGATAATATTGTAGTGTCCACACACTGCACACAGTTGAGCAATTACTCATTTAGTTATGGACACAGAGAGTAATGTAACCTTTGAGTTTCACTGATCGGTAAGACATGGGGATGCATTCACTTTTGTACAACCTATACAGATAGGTATGGGATGTAAATCCCTGAATGTCACTGCTATACTAAATGTGGCAGTCCTCACACCTATCATTGTGTGCAATGGCACCATTGGTATATCAATACACAGGCATATCTTACAACTGCCGCAGCCACACAAGTTCCATGGTACACCAATACACAGTGTAAATTACATGTCCTATGGAGTCTGTGTTAAGACCATAAATGTGTAGTTTGTCTCCTAAATGCTTTGGAGGTGATGAGTATGGCTTCATACGGGGAGTTGTCAGATCCCACTGTGTACCTCCCATGTATCCATGACAGGACTAACATAAGTCTTACCTTTTCTACACACCTACAACATCACTGTGGAATAAACAGTACATGCTGGAGAGACAGGTATGTAACACAGACAGTACACAGTACATGCTGGAAAGACAGGTATGTAACACAGACAGTACACTCTATATCAAACAGGTTCCCATGCATGTGTGCTATGTTTGTGACACACATCATGTTCAGGTTACACAATAGGATGCAGGACAAGGCAATCATAACTGGTGTCAGACAAATGTCTGTATTGGACACAGGCTATTTGTAGATGGGTCATCTCTATCACCACAGCTTGTAGATGTGTTAGTTCCCAAAACCCTGGTGACACTTATCAAAGGTATCACACCTTTTCACAGATTAGGACCACATGAGTATGCTGAATGATGCCATTGTCTATGTTAGCCTGTTATACACATATCAGCCTATGGAGCCATGCACTTATAGTGCTGTACCTTGCTGAAGACATATTTCTGCTGTGCTGATATTCTCTCCTGTGCTACTTTATTGCCACTGTGTATCCAGTGGTTATCCCAACAGAATCCTAAAACAGAAACATAAACAAGTCCATGACACCTCTTTCATTGTGTAAGTATACAGCCATTACAACATCATACAACATAAGGTACACAAAAGTATGTGGTGTACTTTTGACAAATGTTAGCATACAGTATCTGTCAGTAACCACAAGTTGCATGACAAAACAACACTGCATTACACAATTACATGTTAACTTATATAGTCACCCTGTGCATCAAACACATAGCTTCATTTCCCTGCATCAATGGCGAGGATGACAGTGATGTGGCACAGGTATCATCACTTGCACAGGATGTTGTGTGGGGGTGCTGGAGGCCTAGGCTGACCCAAAAGGTTGATAGCCTGTGTGTGAGTCAGGAAGGGAAGCAGGTAAGATGGACCATGGAAAGGTGCTGTGTGTGTTTATAGGTGACCTGCATTTGACAGTGGTGTTTAAGTGTTTGTGTGTACACAGTCAAGCTCAGTGCTAGCCCTACATTTATGTATATTGGACAGCTTTGAACCATGCATGGTACAGCTGACAATTCATCGTCTCTGGCCCCAAACATGGGAACTGGCTCTGCCAGAAGTTGCACTGGCACCTTCATGCCCATGGTCAGAAGCGGTGCTAGTACCTGATGGAGACTGCTGTCTGCTGGGACCATGTCCTCCACAAGAATGCCCAGGACCATGAGCCCATAGCCTACCATGTCTTGGTGTTGACAGCATACTCCCCTCTGTAGTGCTAGATGTACTGCCACTATGGGAATGTGATTGTGCATGGCCACGTGGACTGTCAACAGGTGGGGTTGCTGACCTATGCCCACAAGTCCAACGCTCAACTCCAACCAGACATTCCAGCAGAAACACTGTGCATTCCAAGACAGACACTGTCTCAGCCAACCTTCTGTCCATTGCATCAGTGAACTGATCCAGGGTGTCACCAATGCAGTGGAGGCAGTCACAGATATTAGACTGTGCTGCATCATAACCCTAAGCATACATCTGGAGTTCCATTCAGAACATGCCTGTGCCTCCATGGTGGTCCAAAACATGTGCCAAATGACCCATGATGTGACACCTGCAACAGGTGGTGGATGAACAGCAGGCCTCCCACAAGCATCCCTACCAATCCACCTTTGTGGAACCTTGCCATCTCTCTGGCTATGGCCAGTGTCTACACTCACTGGAGCCACAGTTGCCACACTTTTCTGTTCAATGTCCCTACCCTTGGACTATCCAATATCTGTGGCCTCTGGGGACTAGGTATGTCTGGGCATACTGACTGTGTGCAGTGACAATGATGGCAGGAGAGGGATGTCAACCTCTGGGACAGATGCAGCCCCTGAAATCCTCACCCGTGCCTCACTGTGGCCACCATCATTATCAGACTTTGAGGAGACACTGACATCAGGTTGTGTAGGGGACAAACACCAAATCCCTGGCCACCTGTGATAAAAAGGTAAAAGCAGTACATTAATACCTGTGCTATGATGTCCCACTAAAAGCTATAGTTACTTGTAAATAAAAGCTTATTACACTGCAATCTCATCAGCAACAGTGGAACACTGTTGACGTTTGTGTAGACTCTGCACAGTTGACACATATGACACTCTGTAATGTCCTGACAATACTGTCACATGTAGTTACATGTATCAGTCTGGTCACACCCACAAGGCATAGGTATGAGTCTAACATGTATACAGTCAGAAATATGTGTGCAGTTGGCAATCATGCTGACAGTACAACAATGCAGGCAACAGGCCTGGGATGATAGTTTAGGGATTACATTACTGTAAACTGACATCTATAACAAAACAGTGTCATACTTACCAGGATCAGGACCACAGGCTTGTCTGATACCTAATGGAGCTGTGAAAAGTTGAGGTAATGTCAGTACCACTGCATGTTCCACCACCACAAGATAATACGTCCATATATCTCACATTTACAGTAGTTACTGTGTTAATTATTATATTGGTCAAACTCTGAGCATGACAATCAGACTGCAGATAAACCCTTCCCCCAAAAAACAAGACTTGACACCCATGTAAAAGTATGTACACCCTGACACACTGAAAGTTACAGTATTGCGGTGCTGATCAAACTAAGCTTACCTGCAAGCTCCTCTGCCATGGAAACTGTGACACCCACATCCACAATGTATGGTGTGATGGATGCCTTGGGCGCTGTCATGTATGCCTAGATTTGCCAGGAATTCCTCAGTGGCTGAGAGGGGTTGTTCCACAGCAGGTCCTCCACTGGTGATGCCACGATCCCTGGCTACATCTGCTGCTCTTCTGCATGCAGTATTGATCATGTCTGTTGTGTGGTGTCAGACCTGCTAATATGTCCTGCTCTGATGACCTGCAGCATTCACGTGATGGACAAGGTCAGCCCACAGTGCTGCTTGCTGTTCCCTGTTTGCCTCCCCCTGGACAGTAGGAGCTCATGGTGTTAGCAGGGGCTTTCCAGTATAGTATCATTCTCCCATCCATGAAAGGTGCATGGCATCTTAGATATTTGTTTCCTGAAAGACAGCAAAATCGGTATGGGTACGCATGTCAAGATCACATAAATGGAAGTACACTATGTAGAGATACAGCAAGAATATAATGGCTGGCAGCATCCACTGCTTGATCAAACATGTCATATTCCACAGTGTGCAAACATACTAAGCGTGAGGATCCAACTAAGGTACTAGTGATAGTCAACTATTCCCATGCATGCTGTAACAGGTACTGCAGTATGATCATGCACTCAACATTGGAGTCTATTGTAGTGTGTCCCCTAGGAGCAACCCCTATAATATGTGAAAACATCAGTGCCAAATGAATAGCAGTGTGGTATTACAACAACTATAAAGGGACAGTCCCATGAGACCAATGTGCCACATTGACATCAAACATTCCATCTTTGATGTATTGTACGTCTTCTGTAGGCATAACAAATCTGCAGATCAATGACATGTCATTAACACAGTTCTAAGAAAGGCTTAATGCTGTAATCCTTATTCCCCCTAAGGATACTCACACATCTGTATCCTATTGTAAACAAAAAGGTTACATACCTGATGGAGTGCAAAACTCTGTTGATATCTGGTGATATTTAAGTTTTTGCAAACGCAAGTTCTGTGTGAAGAAAGTCTCATACAGACTGGTTCCCCATAGTCAGCTGTTTGCCTTTTTAACATGCTTCTCATTACCAGGTGATTGCCTCTTAACCAATCTGTGGTTCTGCAATGCTAGTTGTAGCCAAAACAACTGATTTGCACTATCATCAGCCAATGGCATGCAGCCACTGTACAAGATATAAGGCCTTCATGTAGATTGGAAGCCCTTTCTGATATGTTGTGCTGGACATTACTGGGGTGAGGAAACCATGTCATCATAGTGGGTAGGTCTGTAGTAGCACTTCTAGATAGAGATGTGTGTGCTACAGGCTGCAGCTGCTACTGCAGGTAATAGGCACAGGCAGAGAGTGTGAACACTTTGGAGGACAACAATCTGTGAGAGCAACTGTGCTAGCCATGTCAGCCTTGCTGTAGAGGCAGAGCCAGGGTGAGGATACACATTCCACTCCAATTAAAGCATGTTTTTAAGGCAAGTATGTTAGTCAATGGTATCACTAACAGAGTACTGGGCAACATATTTGTTGTGTCCTTGAGCAACATATGGGTTAAATATAACATTATGTCCACCATTTGGGCAACTGTCAGGGCATGTGTTACAGTCTGGTCCTCATTTGGAACATGTATGCTGGCAGTCCTTGTTACAAGCAGGGGCTTCATATGTGTATGCTAGTAGTGCAGCTAAGTATGAAAGGATTGTCTGAAGCACTCTGATATTAGTGAGCCTCATTTGCATTACCTGAGTTGAAATCCTCTGTGAATATATATTAATGCATGATCTGACACTTTACGCACTTATAGTTTTGCTATAGGGATATGTGAAGTGTGTTCCTATGTGTAGGCCTACGTCTTCCATCAATGAAAAGCAGACATTTCATTTGACATGCATTGTATGGATAAAGAGTACATGACTCAGTCATTAATTGCTGGATTCAAAATACTGTAATTTAACCGCTACTGGATTTGAAACCAGGACTGTGTGTGGCAAAATGTACTGTTTGCAAGGCATTTAACAGCCTGAGCTACTGAGTCACTGCTACAGCAGGTATATTTGCAAAGATATATGTGCACACATACAGGCTGTGACAAATGAGAGTTACATCCATCAGTATATGGATGGCTTTATATGGATGTATTTCTGCACCAGGATCCCAGATGAACATGTGTTTTGCCATTAATGCCTTAGCAGGCATATTTCTACATGTTGTTGGTAAAAGGACACATTTACTTGCTATGACAGGCCTCAGTTACATCCATTATTATGTGTTGGCTTTCTAGTGGTGTAGTCCTGCATCAGAGTCCAAAGTACACTCCCATTTTTTTTCCATTACTTTTTAATTAAGTTTGTGCGACATGGCTTTATGTGCAGCTTAGCTGAAACATGCTTAACGAGTGTAACTGGCAATTACTATATTTTGTTTAAACCACCTGTTTTAATTAAGAGCTTTGTGGCATGGCAGATTAATGCAGTGGTGTACAGGTGTAATGGTGCTGGGCCTGAAAAATGGGACAGGTGTTTATTATAAATAGAAAACACATATATTCAATATAGCTCTATTTAGCTGAGCTAAGCAAAACTGTGAGTCGAGCTACAAAATACAAAAGAAAAAATCTGAGAGATATGAAAGTGGTGAAATGGGGACCAAGTAGGGGGAAAACATAGTGAAAAGCAGGTAGGGATGTGCAGGAAGAGTATAGGAAAGAACCATATTTATCTATTTCTTGTACAGCAACAACTGTGCACTTTGACAGAATTTGTACATGACTTTGGATGCTCACCCCCAGAGAGAGTGGCGAGGACAACAACACTGGATTGTCAAGCCAATTGGACCAAATTACATGTATCCAGTGGACACGTGTGCAAAATACAGAGCTATTTATGCGATGATATTTTTTTTTGGAACAGGTGCCGATTTTTTTAAGGTGAGAATGGAATGTTGGGGAAGGGACATAGGTACGACTGGGGGAGATAAGTTGGGTAGGTGAGGATGCATTTGAAGACAGACAAGACAATAGACAGGGATAGTGTGGCACATGAGGGGAGTGAACACCTTGGATGTGGAGGGAGTTGTGGAATCTCAGTCTCATGTGCCTGCACAAGGTAGCAGTGTGATTCAAATCCCCAGCCATGGGACTGTCAGCACTGCTCTGTCACTGCCCTAGGAGTGACAGTGGTGGAGGCTGGGTGCCAGGGTGAGGCTGCCCCACCAGGCTGCCCAGCATGCCCTCCACCTGGTGCAGGCATTGTCCAAAACCACTGTACAGAATCCTGCGCACCAAAACTGGCAGCTCATAATGGGTGTCACTTCCCCCTGCACAATCACTCCCAGAGAGAGGCCCAGCCCCATCCCTTGGGGCAGAACTACCAAATGTCACAGGTAGTACAGGGGCAGCATTGGGGGCAGATGTGCTGGGACCCAGTGCCATGGCCAAAGGAGGCAAGGTAGGCAGATAAGCCAGAGCTGGCCTACCTTGACTCGCTGTAGTAAATGAGTTATAGCAATAAGTTAAGGTTAGTAATAACCAAACCATTGTTAGTATTAACAGAATGGAACATAATATTTATTAACGCAAATACATATTAATCTATATGTGCATCACAACATTAAGTAACATAACAGTCAGTATGTTAACAGCAAGCCATTAAGAATTAAACCATAAGGCCAACAAGAACAGTTAAACAAAATATGTTAATATACTGAATCATAATGATACATAACAATAATAAATTACATGTTAACAAAATATTGCTTAACAAAATATGTTAATGTTAATTCATAATAAATAATAAATAAATTAAGATAAAGGGTGGGGAGAGAGAGAGAGAAAAACATTTCATTAGTGACATTGCAGATGATATTGCTGAAAACATTGGTAACACATACTGTACTTCTACAGTTGTGTAGTGTAGATATATCAGCTACAGTTCTCCTATAGCTGATGTATTACTTGCATACCTATCAAGCTGATAGCATGGGACAGTATGGATAAGCAATAACAAATGCAGGTACACAACTACACAGAACAGTTTCACATAATATGGACTTATATAACTACCAAGGTGTTCTATAAATGGATTTGGTAATACATTGCATTCCAGGTAATCATTTATCTGGTAATCATGTGACAGATGAATTAGGCAGTTTAATTACATTACAAGAAATTGTGAGACTTGAGAAGCATGTTTGTGTACAGTAAGTAAACTAGACAGCCGTCATGCCTTATTTGGCAGGCATGGGAGTAGAACCCAATAGCTGTGACTGCAGGGGACATCTGCAAATAATGTAACAATTGACTGCAGCAGCTTAGTACAGACATGCAATCAATACAGCTCTTCTGCAAATATTAAGACAGATTTGTTTGGGAAACCACAATGCTGTTTAACACTTTATTGTTATTGCTGATAATTGTCTGTGAAATCAACACACAATATCTGCTCATAACATGGGCTACCTCAAACATACAACTTTTGTTTCTGGAGTGGGAGAAAATGAGAGGATTATGTGACTGAAACTGGCCTGGAGACAACCTTGAATCATACTATGAGTTGAGCAATACATTTTACAGGTCATCCCTTTTGCATTCTAGAGGTATTACAGTGTTATACTTGACTGCAGTGACAGTAGAACAAACGTAATAAATACAGCAGTACTGCAAATATTAAGACAGACTTATTTAGGAATCCACAATGCTGCTTAACACTTTATTGGTATTGCTGATAAGTCTCTGTGAAGTCCACACACAATATCTGTCCATAGAGTGAGCTACCTCACCCATATGCCCTTTTTACCTGGAGTAGGAGGAACAGAGAGCATTATGTGACTGAAATTGGCCCAGAGACAGCCTTGGACATACCATGAGTTGAGCAATACAGTTTTCAGGCCATTAGTTTTGCATTCTACAGCTATTACAGTGTTACAGTAGACTACAGCAACCTTACCATAGACATGCAATGCATACAGCTCTACTGCAATTATACTATGACACCACAATCCTGCTGTACACCATTTTGCTTACTGTTGTTGGTATTGTGTATTGTAATGCAGTTGTTATTGTTCATTTATTGCACTATAGTTGTAATTGCCCATTTATTGCTCAATTTTTATTGTTTATTCTTTATTGTAGTACACTTTTTTATTCTTTATTGCTTATTCTTTAAACTCACCACTGCCCATAAGCTCATATTTAACCCATCCTCCTGTCCCTCTCTCTCTCCACCTCTTTAACGCCCCCCCCCCCATATTCCTAATCGCTCACTTTGGTCAGAAAATCAGAACCTGCTCAAAATATAAACCTTTATGGCCACCTGGACACTCTCTGCTCTCCTGCTCTTTAGCTAAACTATGGAACTCTCTTCCTCCCTCCCTTAGAAATACTCATAACCACTCTAACTTTAACTCCCTCCTCCACTCCTACATATCTTCAAAGTGGGAATGCCCTTGCTCCTTCCCCACACAGGACCCTATTATATCAAAACCCACCTTCTAACTCTATGTACCATCTCTGCACTCACAGCATTTGCCCTCTTACTCTTTCTTAACCTCCAAATGTTGTTAATAGTTATTTTCAACAATCTCTCGTTCTCAATTGTAATTTACTGTTAATGATCCTTAAACTGTACTGTTGCTAGATTTTTACTACTATTATTGTGAAATGTAAAAATTCAATTGTAATTCACTGTTAATGACTCTTAGACTGTACAGTTGCTAGATTTTATTATTATTATAGAATGTAGAATTGTTTTTACTGTAGAATGCTGCATAAAGCCGTATGACTTATTTGCTTTGTATGTTTATATGCTAATATGTTTGTCATTGTTACTGGAACTTTTCTCCTTGGGCCTCCACTGAAAATGGGCTCTTTTTAGGTCCAGTGGACTTCCCCAGTCATCAAACTGAAATAAATAAATAATAATAAGTAAATAAGTATTGTATTACAGTTAGCATAATAAATCTGTACTTACCACACTCATGGTGCAACCTGGCCAGGTGCCTGGCATTATTTATTTATTTATTTATTTATTTATTTATTTTTATTTTATTTTACATTTGATAACCGGGAAAGTCCGACTGGACACAGGTCCATTTTCAGTGGAGGCCCGGGGAGAAAAGCTCCACATATAAAACATAAACAAAAACAAGAACAGTAGTACATTCCCATACAATCATACTGGAACATATTTAACATTTTACAATAGGTGAAGTATAACAAATAACTTTCTTAATAACATTGTTTGGAAAAATAAGTAATTTAAAAACCTTGTTTGTTAAGAATGAAGTAGTTAATGGAAAAGTGGTGAAGGTTCTGCATGGGCCTGAACATTGCAAGTCCTCTCAGCTGCAGCAGTTAGGAGAGAAGCACACCATTATGCATATCAGTTTTGCACACATTCAGCTTGCATTTTGGTAAAACAGTGGAAAACATGCTTACATATTTATGGGGTATGCCCAGCCTTAGCATCTTGGATCCAGGTGTCCAAGGTTCCCCTATTTCTCCTCTTCAGGTCATCATAATGGTGACAACACTGCTCACCTGTGTGGGGGATACCAGTAGCACTGGTAAGTTCCCTGGCCAACCAATCCCAGGCCTCAGCCTTGCATTCTGAGCCCCGGAAACCACTCTGCATCAGCCTGCATTCATAATTACATATCAGGAGCCCAACAAGAAGCCTTGACTCCTGCACACCCCATCTCTGTATCCGAAAGTGTGCACCCTCTCGAGTACTGCCTGGCATATCACCAGATAAGCAGACTCCAAAGAATGGTGCAGTATTTCTGCCTATTGCACTTAATATAGGCTGTTTTCCTGCCCATACACATCATTGAGCAACATTCAAAAAAGCGACGAGTTGCTTAGCATCACCCAAACATGCCGAGCAGAACTGAGCAGTACAAAACCTCACACAACCAGGGATTTAGTGCAGTTTAGCACTGCACAAACAATAGTAGCCGTTAGCATGTTTAATCAGTGCTTAGCATCGTGGAGCACTGCCATATTTAACAATTTTGTTTTTAGATTACACAAAAAACAGGAAATTAAAGTGACTGCTATGGAATTGAACCCAGGGCCTACTAAGCATTAGGCCATAAATCTACACATTTAGCAACTTGGATATTATAAAAACTCCTATACCTTCATATATACTACGAGCTATCTGTTAGCATTGCTGAGCACCACACCACGCAAACAAGCTTAAACATAACCAGAAATAAATAATTAATTACACCCAGTTAATATTTTTAGATGTCTGGCAGGTGTCGGCTATGTATGTATGAGTGCCATTCAGCTTTGCTGCATTCCGTTGCACTCCATGCCATGCATACTGCAATAAAAAAATAAATAAATAAAAAAAAACAAACATGATAATTAATTGCATCCAGTTTCTATTTTTAGATGTGTAGCAGATGTCAGCTGTCTATATGTAAGCACAGGTTAGCATTGCTGTGCTCTGTGTGGCCCAAATACACAGTAAAAAATATATATTATAACAGTAATCACAAAATAAAAATATATCACACATATACAAAACCTTCACAGCATTTCAACAGTAGTGGAGAACATTAGAGGGAACCTCACCCTGTACATAACATCTGACCAGGCATCCACAATCATGAAATCCCTACATTTTTTCAATATCCCTGTTCCTATGCTCTCCCTCAGTAGCATGCCATCATTAGTTTGCATGGAATGCTGCAGAGGAGGAACCGTGGCCATGTACACGGGTACATTCCCTGTAGGCTCTACACGGAGCCTACACAGATTTTAGCACACAAAACTTCACAGAACGTTCTTTCCACCCCACTAACTACCTTGATTATAGCAAGCTTGGATGCTCATAAGCCTAACTACTTATTATACAGCAGGAACTTCTTACTGTAACAATTGTTAGTGTCCGTTATGTACTTTGCAGATGATAAAGATTCTAGTTGTCTACTGATGTACTATGTTCTTCATCTGTAACTATGTTTGTAATTAATTGCTATGTTGATCAAATTGTTAATTGCTATGTAAATCCAGTGTAACTACTGTCTGTATATTTTAACTGTGGAGCTTTTCTCCCCGGGCCTCCACTGAAAATGGACCTACATCCAGTCGGACACTCCCGGTCAACAAATGTAAATAAATAAATAATAATAAAAAAAAAATTAAATCCTGGGGCAAGTTGCTGTTTCACAGATAACTCTAGAATCCATACATTTGAAGAAAGCCCCAGAAGAAGCTGCAACTGTAATTGAATGTGCTTTAACTGGAGCCTGTAGTTGTTTGCCATGGAAAGAATAACAAAAGAAAATGTCTTTAAAAATCCAGTTAATAATAGTCTGTTTGAAAACAGGAGAATCCAAACTCTTGTCCTGTAAAGATGCAAAAAAGATGGTCAGATTTTCAGATAGTGTTTATGTTGGCAACCCATAATAGTTAAGAAAAAAAAGATACAATGTCTGAACCACAGTAAAAACAGAGCAGTCAAATGTAATAATCTAAGGTGGCTTATTAATACTGTGAAAAAAGAAAGAGTAACTTTGTCCTTATGGAAAGAAAGGGTGACACCTTTTTAACAGAAGTCAAAGCTACCAGCAACACAGTTTTCCAAGTACAAACTTTTTAGAGAGGAAGCTGCAGCAGGCTCAGAATGAACTGGGTAAGTTTTTTGATGACATAATTCAGATCCCAAAAAGAATGAATGTCTCTTCCTGGTGACCTGATGTGTAGAATGTCTTTAAAAACTGATCTTAAAACTAGTACAAAGTGATGGATTCAGAGGCAGTTAGTCAGAGACAGCTGTCAAATATGCTTTGATACAAAATTCCTGACCAGCTTTGAGAAGCTTTCACAAGTAAACAAGAATATAAGGGTCCTTAGTCTTTTCATGGTATCATAAAGGTAATCATTTTTGTTTAGAAACATAAGGTTTAACTGTAGCTGGTTTTCTAACCTCCTATAGGACTGCACATCCACAGAAAAAGTGGTGCCTAAAAGGATTTAAAATTCTGTCAACTA
This sequence comes from Protopterus annectens, assembly GCF_019279795.1. Lineage (NCBI taxonomy): Eukaryota > Metazoa > Chordata > Ceratodontiformes > Protopteridae > Protopterus > Protopterus annectens. The sequence continues at coordinate 1,686,762,983 of NC_056726.1, forward strand.
AAGGTTCATATTCAAGGTAAGTTGTTTGGTAGGAACTGGAGAGCCTTTGCTCTGCTGGCTTTGATACTCTATGCATTTCAGCAATGTGTTTTATTTCTTTTCTTTGTGTTTGCAAATGTTATCTTTCTGCATGATGCTATACTCTGCATATTTCTACTTTTGTCTTTTGTGTCTATGCATTTGCCTATCTTGCCCAGGTCATAGGTTCATAGGTGTGTACTAGGCTAATGGCCCTGGAGCCTTTACAAACCTAGCCCATAGGATTACCCTGATATTGTCCCACCTGACCTTAGTTCCCAGTAACTTTGTCGAGTAGAGCCACTGGAGTGATCCCCGGGGTGAATTTTCTATTTTCCATCCACTCATCAAGGTTTCTCTTGAAGAGGGCCAGTGAGGTGCTCTGTTTGACATGTATTGGAAGTCTATTCCATAGCAAGGGCAGTCTCTGGGTTATGAACCTCTCTCTCCAGCATGTTCTGTTGATTGTGGTAATGAGGTTAAGGTCACTGGAGCATGTGGTACAGAGGGACTGCGATTTCTTTAAATGCAGCATTTCTAACAGAGCTGGATCAGACATGGCTGTGTATGTCAAGCAGACATCACCTCTAAGTAGGTGATATGAGACAGAGAATAGCTGGAGTTTTTTGAGTCTGTCCATATAGGACAAGTATTTAAGGCCTAGGATCCTCTTTGCGAGGTACGTTTGCAGCCTCTCCAGTTGTTGCAGGTGTCTAGTGAGGTACATTCCAAATGGGGCATTGTACTCAATTATTGGCCTAATGAGGGAAGAGTAGAGGGAGACAATGACCTCTTTCTACCTGGATGCAAACCCCTTATTAATGAGATGTGCCACATAGAAGGACTTTCTGACCACAGTGGCAATGTGGTGGTCAAAAGAGAGGCTGCTGTCAACCTGTGTTCCCAGATCTCTTATAACACCTTCTGTGTTCAGTGGACTACCATCAATGTGGTAATTCATGGGAACTGGGTGTTTCCCAAAGGGGATGATGACACATTTTTTGGCATTGAGCTTAAGGCCTTGATTCTGACACCAGTAGTTGGTCTCAGTGAGGCCTTTCTGTAGGATGTCAACATCATTTATAATAGCTCCCAACTTGCAATCATCTGCAAACTTTGTCAGCCAGAGACGCTTTGTGTTGTCCTGGAATTCAGAGAAGTAGATACCAAACAGGAGAGGACCCAGGACCGAACCCTGTGGGACTCCACTCATGACTGGTCGGCAGTTTGACTTGCAGTCTGCTAGTTTCACACTGTGTGTTCTATCTGTGAGCCAGTTTGCAACCTACCTAGGGATACAGGGGTTGATGCCTAGCTTACTGAGTTTTTCTATGATTCCTGAATGGGGAATGGTATCAAATGCCTTGGCCAGATCAAGGTAGGCTGTATGAACCACCTTGCCTTCATCCACAGCTCTGGTGACTGACTCAAAGAAGGCGACCAAGTTGAGCAGGCATGATCTACCCTTCACAAAACCAAACCGTGTGAGATCCATAGTTTGTAAATTTTCTATATCCTTGTTCCCAGGGTCTGTAGTCGCTCCTCCTTTGTGGAGAGGGATAACTTTAGTAGTGTGCCATTTGGTAGGGACAAAGCCTGAGGTGACGCTGTGATTGAACAGGGCACACAGGTGAGATACCAGTTTACTCTGTAGTTCATGTAGAACACAGCCAGGGATACTCTCAGGTCCCATGGAAGCTGTATTCTTGGCCTTGGGCAGTGCTGTTTTAACCTGTGCAGCAGTAATACTGGGTGCCTAACAATCTACTTGTATTGTGACTGGTCCTTTGGGGGGGAGAAGGATAAAGTTGGCACTGAATCTGTCGGCCAGTATATTGGCAATATCTTTTGGCTCAGTATAGGAGGTACCATTGTGCAGTAGCTCAGAGCAAATCTGGGTATTGCCATGGAGATTCTTTACATAGCTATAGAAGGCCTTGTGGTTCTCTTTACTATCTGCTGCAATTCTGTTTTCATAGCTAGCTTTAGAGGATTTGATGAGGGATCTCAACTTTTTGTTGAGGCTTATAAGGGAGTTTTTCCAGTCTTGGGACTTCACCTTATTCTGCATCAGTTTCCTCCTTCTGTTGTATAGTTTGTTTACGGCAGGAAACCACCAGATTGGCTTCCTTTTTTGGAGGAAAGCATCTTGGTTCTATTGGGTATGACGAAATCCATGAATTTGTGTACGTGTTTGTACAGTGCATTGGTGTATGATTCAGCGGTCATGCAACTATTTTCCATTTGCATGGATGCCATGAAGTTAGCCACCTCTGTTTTTAGGAGCCCAAAGTTAGCTTTGGAGAAGTTTTTCATGGTGGTTACCTTTGCTGGGGGTGGGGTGGGGTGGGTGGGAGGGATGTGGATTTCCAGGATGGTTAGGTTGTGATCGGTTCTAACCAGGGAGGAGTTAACTATTTGTGTAGAGTAACAGTTGCCCATGTTAGTAATGACCAGGTCAAGGATGTTGCTACCTCTAGTGGGGGTAAGAACGAGATGGTCCAGGGCATTTGAATTAATGAATTCTGGGAAACGTTGGGCAAGTGTATTGGCACATGAGTTGATTTCCCAGTTAATGGAGGGGTAGTTGAAGTCACCCAGTATGAGAGTGTTAGGCTGGACCTTAATATTCTCCAATGTGTTTGGGAACGTGGAGTGTGAGTCTTGGGACATTGTTGGGGACCTATAGCAAGCTATGACCTGAATTGCTGTCTTACCCAATGTTAGCTGGACCTGAAGTATCTCTGATGCATTATGTTGGGCTACCAGTCTGGAGGTGTGTGCATTCTTTATGAATATGGAAACACCACCGCCTTAGGTGCTTTGGTCTAAGTTCTGGGGCCGAAAGGTGTGGAATAAGTTATAGCCCGGTAGTGCAGAGGTGCTTTCTGCTGCCTTAACCAGGTCTCTGTTATAGCACAAATGTCTCGATGTTCTCCATTTTAAGGAGTGCTTCGAGTGAGTGCATTTTCAGATTTAGACTTCTAGCATTGAGAAGCATGACCCTCAGATTGCATTTGTTTGTAACTGTTATGGTGGTAATTTGGTCTTTGGAACACTGCCTAAAAAAGGCAGTATAGGGGTGACAAGAACCTTGGCCAGTATCCGGAATCCTTGGGGTGACAGATGTAGGCCATCTCTGGCAATGCATCGAGGTCTGTTAATCATGTCATCCTGGGCAGACAGATACTGGATCCCCTTAGAATGACAATAGAAACTTAGCCAATTGTTGAAATCGATCATTTTCTGCTTGTACTGTGGTATCATTCTGGGTGATGGTAGGATGCTGCTCAGGGCTAGGGTCATACACCCCCTGGGCTACATAATCCGAGAGCTCCTCCATGTGTCTTTTCATGTAGCCCAGGGAGGTACATCTCAGGTCATTCACACCCACATGTACAATGATAGAGTCATATTTGTACCTGTTGTTGAGGCACCTGAGTGCATGTGTTATTTGGTGGATTCTGGTGCCTGACAGGCAGCTGACTGCTACTTTCTCTTTATTCAAGCTAGTGAGTGGGACATCAGTGTGCCTCACTATCGAGTCACCTATGACTAGTGTGTAGAGCATGCTGTTCTGCCTTAGGGGCTTTGGTTGAGTGGCACACTGTTTATGAGAGTTATGTGTCTCGTGATTAGTGTTGTGTTGTGGTGGTCGAGTGCATTTCTGCTGCTGTTTGGGTAGATTTTTATTGAGAGCCTCCGCAAAGGTGGGTGCGTGGTTTGTGTTTTTATGTGAAGGCAGTGCTGGTGTGTGTTCTGGAGGGCTATGTGTTCCATGTGGTGTGGTGCAAGTCATGACCTTCTCCTCTTGATCAGCTACTCCGGTCTTGGTTGGAGAGTGCATGGCGTCCAATTTGGATATATAAGTGCACCTCTTGCAAGTCTGAATGTTGGGAGGTTAAGAGGAGAGGGCTGTCGGTGTACATGAGGCAGTTGCTACATTGCCTCAGGATGCCCAAGTTCACCAGGTTAATTGGAGAAAGCACAGGGAACTGACCTTTAGACATACCTGGATGGGTGAGTATTAATAATAAGTACTGGAGCTGTTTCCTTGTAGAACGTTTAGTGCTGGTAGCACTTTTGTGTGCTACAATAATTGCTACAAGAAGTCTGAAAAGAGTCCTTGGAATGGTCCACTTACCTAGTTAACTAACTGTCCACTTACCTAGTTAACTAAGATTAAATAAACTTTATCTTACTGCTATCATACCATCATTACTGCTATGCACTACAATTGTTTCATGTGTCAGAATAATTTTGTCTGAACTTTGAATACATCTACATTTGAGTCTCTCCAACATGTTGTCTAATGCCGCCCCATTCAGCTTTACCATTATTTCCTCTCAGTTTATATTATCTCATGCTACACAAATTATATTAAACATCTCATGTCTGTTTCTGTGTTCATGACATTTTCCTCCCTGATGGCAGTTATTATATCCATTATTTCACGGATGTATTCTATATACATGACATACTCACAACCTGAACCTAAAACAGCCGGGCTTCTACTGTATTAACAATCTAAAGAGAAACATATTTTTATTCATCATATGTATTCCTTTTTGTTTTTTGTTTTTTTTTTTCATTGAATTATTTTCTCCTGTATGGTTTAACTATGCTGCCTGCCAGTATTTGCAGCTGCATTTGAACTACATATATAAAAAAAATCCTTTACTGATTTTTGTATCTGCAAAAATGTTTCAAACAAATGTAACTCATGTTTAAAATTATCTTTTCTCAGAAACATAGTTTCACAGTTCATGATCCAAAGGAAGGTATTACATCAAGAAATATTTGCATCAAGATTTTCTGTTTCAGCCTTGTGGTTTAACTGCCGTTAGATCATGTGGTTTTCATATCCCTACTGGCACATTCAGTAATTGCCATATAAAGCAATGTTCTTTACCAATACATGTGTGCACTGCTAAATGAAACTAAATATGAGAATTTATCGAAAGGTTTTAAAATGACTGTTCATCTAGTGCAACTTAATAATAATCACTGGCAAAGACCTGGTTAGAACAATTTATCCTTGCATTCCCCTGTCACTTACACCCCCTACCCCTGCAGCAATTGTGTTGTGTTGCTATGTAGTTATATGTGGCATTTATACAGATGCACAATAGATCATTTTTTGCTCAAACTCTTAAATTTATTTTCCTGTGTTTATATTACTGCAGGTTGAAAAAAACACATATAGCACAAAACATCCATATTTGTATTTTTTTACAGAGCATTTCACTAAAGCATCAGATTACAGAAGGAATGGCTTTCTGTGTTGCTGCATTGTTATATAAATTTGCATTCCTGCTATCCTGGAGTTCAAATAACCATTTTGTTGTATGAATACAACTCTACACACAATGTGTAGTCACTCTTATCCTAATATTTTACAGGAATACCTTAGGGCAACTTTATGCATTTTTTTTCTCTTTCACTATTTTTGTGTTTCATTGAAACTGCTGAAAAGAAGCTATATATCCTTATTAGTAAATCAGCATCACTTCCTTCTCAGCAACCCACCAACAGGAGGACACTTGTGACAAAATGTGGCTTTTTGGGATCTGATTTGGTAAATGGAATTTTGATTATTAAGGTGATAGCAGCTCTTTTTTATTAATTTCCTTTTAAATCACACCCAAGCTCTCTACACTACTGCTTGAACAAAATCACCCCCAATTCAGCCACCGTCTTGCCATTTCTAATCAACAGAAAATTATTTAAATAATTCACAATCCCAATGAAAACTGCCCTCTTATGCAAGATTGGGTACAATGTCATGCTGAACTTTTCAAAAGTTGCACAAGCAACAGCACAGCCCATAGCTATCTATTTGTCGAAATAAAACTTCCCATTGAGCTGCCTACCCAAAACTGGTCACCTCACCCGTAATAGCCTAAATGCCGATTCAGTATCTAACTTTGCCAGCCAAGGATCCTTAAATGATCTGATCACCCACATGACTTCATTCAGTGATGAATACTGAGCTTTCACATCTGTTCTATCAGTGTAGGCATTAAGAGAATCTCCTTCTGGAAAGGACAAATTATGTATTAATGTAAATTCCTCGGGTGAGTTCTTGGGAACTAAACCCAATGGTGATATTTGATAAGCTGTAAATGGAGAGGCTTCAAAGGGACCTAGTAACCTACTTGCAACTCACACTATTTCTAACAAAGATTGTATAATCTCCTACTTCCCTAATACAAACTTCAAATTCTTACAAATCTTAACCAAACCACCAACCTTAGATTTTAACAAAGAAATGCATCTAAGCCATGCCAACAGCTCCCGAGCCATGGCTTTGTCAGGGTAGCACTAAAGAAATTACTCCAATTGCCTCACATTAATAGGATAATTATCTGACCCCTTGTCTGGTTCCACCATGAAAAGGTGGAATCCCCTTGCTATTATACCTCTCAACCTCTTAGCTCAAGAAATCTGGGCAAAGCCAAAAATAATGGGGGAACAAGGGGCCAACAACAGGGATAGACTTTAAATATTGCTCTTATAAACTTAGAAAAATACGATAGAGTAAAAGGTTTTGCATTTGTATACATTTTCTGAAACATATGAGGTCTGAAATACCCTTTAGTTCCCATCTTGTTCTTCCTTCCAACTCCAGACTGTAATATACTACTGTCCCACCCACTCTCAGTCCACTCAACACATCCCTCGTCTAACACCTCACCCTGGATGCTGACCTGCACAGTAAATGCAGATATGCAGGAACTGACACGTAATCCAAATGCATTTTCCAGCACTGAACTCCCAACAAATTTTAATCTTGCCTCACGTGCCTTCCATCTGTCATAGCTGTCTTATTCGACCTATCCAGCATGGTCTCTGTACAAGTATTGGGTTCCTGCTCTCTCACACCAAAGACTTATACATGACCTTGAGCTTGCAGAAGCACAGATTGTACCAGAGCTATGGATTCATGGCCTGAAGCCACTGGATCTCCTTAACCATTACAAAGTAGGACAATAGCAGAAATTCTTGTTTTGGACCCTTTTCCATTAGAATGAGCATATAATAAACAAAATCCAGGATCCATTTTTTCCCAGGTCCTCAGCTAAAACCTCCCTCTGCCCCTCTTCCCCAATGCTGTCATTGCTGCGGTGAGATCCTTATCCTCAGGCGACTCTAACTCTGCCACCTGCTGTACATCATCAACATCTATGTGGTAAAAAACTTAGACAAAGTTTCTCCTTTGAATCTTCTCCTTTACCACCAGCAGAACATGTGCTATAATAAAAACTGCCTTACTAACTGCATCAAGTACAGAAAAGATTGTTGTCCAAACTCCGCACTTGCTTCTGCCATGTGACTACCCATACCTAACACTCTGGCATCTGGCAACAATAGAAATTCCCTGCTTTCCCCATCCCATCTCCCACCCCTGCCAATTTTAAACCCCCACAAAGCTTCAGGCCTCTCCCCTAGGTGCCCTTCACTACTTTGACCCTTGATTAAACTTTGCAACTTACACCTACCACTTACACTCATATCACAAAACAACAAAAGTAAATCAGCTTGTGAGATAAAATTAGGCAGCTTCTCTTGACCAGAAAAAATATTAATATCACTACTTGTCAATGCTGTTGTTGTGCCATCAGAGATGGATTGACCACTCATCCTTGCAGCCCTCCTGTTGTTGCTGAAGCATTGTTGTGTGTGGTAAAACCACTGACCCTTGTGGCTTCCTGGTCTATCTGGCTCTAATTCCAGAGACCTCCATAAATGGTTGCTCCACTTGACCTCATCTCTTCCTTCTACTGATTGGCAACTCAGCCTGTATGGCCTCCTGCAGTGCCTGCTCTGTGTCTGCACCCTCTGGAATAATTTATACAAATGAAATATCAGTGCTTGCCAATTCCACATACATTCATTCACTTGTGACATCCTGAAATGAAATAAACATAAATACATTAAAATGTGTCACTAACAAAATTGTCATTATTTATTTCTTACAGATACTTCCCCCCACCATCTTGACCAAACCACCCAGACTGCAATGTACTTCACAACTGCAATGACAATGCCCCTCCATGTTGCCCTGCATATTGTCCTGTGTACTGATGGGGGATAACCCCCCTTTTATTATTCCTTTTGGGAGTAACCCACCCTGCCTCCCAGGACTCCTCTGACTCTTTACCTCTGCCTCTTCCATCACCTAGCTATGCACCATTGTGTTCCAAGCTCTCAACCACTCAAGGACAAATCTCAACAGAATCTGGACAAATCCATAAATAATCAGGGACAGTCAGGGACATTTTAAAATATTAGTACAATTACATTGAAACATTGACAAAATAAGAGAACACTGACATAAAAGAAATCTATAACTCTAATTATTGTTAATATTTATTAAGGGTAATTAACCACCTTTTCTCCCACAGTCATCAGTTTTAGGAGGGATTCAAACAGGCAGATCTAATATTTGCTCAAAATCAGGGATGTCTCTGATAATCAGGGAAAGCTGAAAGGTATATTTGCACTTAAAAAAATCTGTTAGCTGCTGATTCAATTTTAGTCCATTGCAGAACTGTTACACAAGCTCCTCCCCTGCTTATTTACATTCTTTTAATAAACTGGCTCTAAGTACACCCATTCATTGTTCCAGGAACCCCACTCGACCTTCCTGAGAGCACTGGAAAATATGAAGGTCTCTCCAAACACCATTATATTGGGAGACTTCAACTACCCAAACATAGACTGGGAGCATTACTCTAGCTCCAACACCCTAGCCCAAAGGTTCGTAGAATTTATAAACTCAAATGCTATGGAACAACTTGTTACCACTCCCACAAGAGGGGAAAACATACTGGACCTGATCATCACCAACATGGGGACGCTAGGCTCCAGACCAGAAGTGTATCCCTCACTGGTAAGATCAGACCATAAACTAATCTCACTGGATATTCACATCCCAACCCCACCCCCTGCCCAGCAAACCACAGTGAAAAACTTCTCTAAAGCAAATTTCACACTCCTCAAAACTGAGGTGGAATCCTTCAAAGCCCCTGGGCCTGTGGAAAATACGTCCCAGACCACAGAATCCTTTATAAACGCATTCTAAGAACACCTTCAGGAATGCATGGATCATGCGATCCCAAATAAAACCAAGACCCAATCCTCCAAAGGCAGACGTCCTGTCTGGTGGACCCCAGCCATAAACAAACTATACAATAGAAGGAGGAAGCTACTAAATGATAGAGCAAAATCCCAAAAAGGGAAGGCATCACTGATCAGTATTAGCAAAAAACTACGGGCACACATAAAATTGTCTAAGGCCAGCTTCGAGAGAAAAATTGCACATGCACTACGGATAATCACAAGGCTTTCTTTAGTTATGTTAGGAACCTGGGTGGTAATTCCCAGATATGCTCAGAATTAGTCCAAAATGACAAAAAATACACCGAACCCACAGACATTGCCAACATCCTAGCTGACAGGTTCAGTGCAAACTCCCCCCCCCCTCCCCACCAAAAGGGCAAAGATCTATCCCAGCAGAGTGCTGCCCCCCTGACATCTCAGATGCTCAGGTAAGAGCCCTCTCCAAAGCAAAAACACAGCATCAATGGGACCAGATGGTGTCCCGGGCTGCGTCCTACATGAACTCCAAGAAGAGCTAAACCCAAACATAAAACTACTGTTCAGTCTCAGCCTTACTACAGGATATGTGCCCAAAGAGTGGCGTACAGCAACAGTGGTCCCTCTCCATAAAGGTGGTGCCTCAACGGATCCTGGAAACTATCGCCCCATAAGCCTGACTAGCTTGGTCTGCAAAGCTATGGAAAGGATTATCATGGACCTCATAAATAAAGATATTGGGGACCTAGAAACACTGGATCCTACCCAGTTCGGCTTTGTTAAGGGCAGATCCTGCCTCTTAAACCTGGTTGATTTCTTTGAAACAGTCACCGAGGCCATTGACGAGGGGAAGGTGGTCCATATAGCCTACCTGGACCTTGCAAAGGCCTTCCATACAATACCCCACTCGGGCATTATAGATAAGCTCACCAGCTTAAATATAAACCCCTATGTCACTAGATGGATTGCAAACTGGCTCAAGGACAGAACCCACATGGTTAGAATTGCTGGAGCCATGTCAGACTCCAAACCAGTTACAAGTGGTGTCCCACAAGGCTCAGTTCTGGGACCTCTCTTGTTCGGTATATATTTCTCGGAGGTACAGGCCAACATGGAAGGACTGTTGCTGACCAAGTTCGCAGATGACTGCAAACTGGGTGCCATAATTGACTCTCCAGCCGACACAAGCATCCTCCAAAAGGGCCTCATAGAAACAGACAACTGGTGCCTTAGCCATGGCCTCAAGCTAAATGCCAAAAAGTTTATAGTCATCCCCTTTGGCAAAAACAAAGTGCCCACAAATTACCACATAGGTGGTAATCCATTAAGTACAGAAGAAGTAATTAGGGACCTGGGGACCCAAGTTGATAGCAATCTCTCATTTGACAACCACGTGGCCAAAGTGGTTAGAAAAACATTTTATATAGCCCATCTAATCATGAAGGGATTCGCATCTAGATCAGGGGAGGTCATCGTGCCTCTTTACTCATCCCTCATCAGGCCCATAATTGAGTACAATGCCCCTTTTGGGATGTACCTTACCAGACACCTGCAGCAACTGGAAAGACCCCAAAAGTACCTCACCAAGAGGATCAAAGGGCTCAAACAGATGCCATATGCTGCCCGGTTAAAGAAACTCCAGCTCTACTCAGTGGCATACCACCTGTTCAGAGGCGATCTGTGCCTGACGTATAAAGCCATGTCCAACCCGGAATTAATGGACATGCTGCACCTCAGAAAATCAAAATCCCATCGAGCTACGCTACCGAGAGACTTGAACCTCAGCACTGAAATAAATAGGACATGCTGGAGGGACAGATTCATAACCCAGAGGTTCCCTTCACTCTGGAATAAAATCCCAGTCCAGGTTAGGCAGAGTCCCTCATTGACTCTCTTCAAGAGGAATCTTGATGAGTGGATGGGAGATCATAGGTTTACCCCGGGTATCACTTCTGTGTCACTGTTAGACAGAGGCACAGTATACTAACCTCGAAAAAGGGCATAGCAAAATAAATTTAAAATGGGTGGCGAAAGCCAAACACATTATGGCTAGGCTTATAAATGCCCTAGGGCAGATAGCCTTGTATGAACCTATGAACCTATGAACCTATGAACCTATGAAGGGTGCTATTTAACCCATCCCTATGCTTATATGATCACAGGAGCATAGGAGATTACTAGGCTAACGGCCCCAGGACCCTTACAACCCTAGCCAAGTTCAACCCATGTTCCCAAAGGTGCCTGGTTCAAGCAGACACTAAAATCAGCACCTATTGCTCCTGTCCAAGAGGGACCCAGGTGGAACCCTTGGGGTGAATTTCTAGTTACCCATCCAGTCATCCAAATTATGCTTAAATAGGGCCAGCAAGGGGCTTTGTTTAACATGAATTGTTACAAAGGTGGGGCATCCTCTGTGAGACAAATCTGTCTCTCATGTACATTCTCTTGATGTCACATACCAGGTTAACATCCTTTGAGCGAGTAACCTGTGAACCATTTAACTTGTGAATGTGCAGCATTTCCATTAAAGCTGTGTCAGAGATTGATCTATATGCAAGGCCCATGTCACCTCTGAGCAGTGACATTGATTTCAGTCTGTCTGCATAAGACAGATCTTGAAGACCCTGAATTTTCTTTGTAAGGAACCTTTTTGGTCTTTCCAATTTCTACAGGTGTTTGTAAAGGAACATACCAAAGGCAGCATTGTACTCTATTATTGGCCTGATGAGGGAAGAGTACAAGGGGTTTATAACCTCTTTTTTCTGGAGGCAATGCCTTTACTTATGAGATGAGTAATATAAAATGCCCTTCTTACCAGTGTGAAGACATGCTGATTAAAGTTAAGGCTACTGTTCACCTGTGCACCCAGATCTCTCACTACTGAATGTGTGTTTAGGGTATTGCTATTGATATGGTAGCTTGCAGGAACAACACCCTTGCTGAAGGGGATGATAATGCATTTTTTGCATTAAGTATAAGACCATGACTTTGCCACCAGTCATTAGTCTGTGTAAGACTTTATGCAGGATGTTGACATTGCTAGGGGTTTCAGTGATCGCTCCCAGTTTGCAGTGAAGAACAAACTTTGTCAGCCACAGTCCTTTAGTTTTAGCCTCGACTTTGTAGAAATAGATTCCAAATTGTAGGGGTCCCAGAAGTGATCCCTGTGGAACACCACTGGTTATGGGTCTGCTGGAGGTGGTGGAGTCCCCTATTTTGTATGAACTCTATCAGTGACCCAGTTTGCAACGCACCTGACAACATATGAGTTGATACTCAATTGGGTGAGTTTATCAATGATGCCTGAGTGGGAGATTGTGACAAAGGCCTTGGCTAAGTCTAGGTAGGCCGTATGGACAGATTTGCCCTCGTCTTGGACTTTGGTGACTACCTGAAAGAAGTCCACCAAGTTTAACAGGCATGATCTCCCCTTGACAAAGCCAAACTGTGTGGGGTTGAGCATTTGGAGATTTCCTATATCTTTGGTAATAAGGTCCATAATGATTTCCTTGCAGATAAGGCTGGTCAGGCTAATGGGTCTGTGGATGCACCCCCTTTGTGCAAAGGGATGACAGTAGCTGTTTTCCATTCTGCTGGAATGACGACAGTGCGTAGACTGTGACTGAAAAGTGTGTCCAATGGTGATGCTAATTCCTGTTTTAACCCATGTTGAAGACAGCCCGGGATGTTGTCTGGTCCCATAGAGGCTGTGATTTTGGCCTTGGAGAGTGCGTTTAAGGCCTGCTCCTTGGAGATACTAGGTGGGGGACAGGTGTTAGGGATGCTTTGGGGTATATGTGGCGGGGATAGGGGAGTAAAGTTTTTGCTGAACCTGTCAGCCAGCAGGTTTGCTATATCCTCAGGTTCTGTATATGTAGTACCATTAACTACGAGTTCAGTGCAAATCTGGGCCTTACCTTTGAGGTTACAGATGTAACTAAAGAACACCTTGTGATTATCCTTAGTTAGTGAAGTTAATTTGGATTCATAGTTAGCTTTGGAGGACTTCACTAGGAGTCTTATTCACTTGTTTAAGTTGAGGAGGGAGTGTTTCCAGTTTTGAGACTGTTCCTACTCCTAGACAGCAATTTCTTTCTCCTGTTGTATAGCCTATTAATAGCAGTAGTCCACCAGGCAGGTATGTTTTTCTTTGCAGATCTTGCTTTGGTTCTGTCAGATATGGCAGAGTCAATACAATTGTACAGGTGCTTGTATAAAGTATTGGTGTGTAACTCAGCATAGGTGTCTGTTCCATCAGTAGGGGGAGGGCTATGAAACTATTTATGCCATCATGTAAGTGGTTATAATTGGCCTTGGAGATATTTTTTAGTTTAGTTGTTGCTGGGTTTGGGGGGGGGTTATTGTGTTATAGTTACTTTCAGCGAGACTGATTTGTACTCAGATCTCACTGGGGATGGACACACACTGGGGGGGTGCAGTGGTCTCCTGTGTTGGTGAGCACCAGATCCAGGATGTTTGAGCCTCTTGTGGATGTGTCAACCAGCTAGTCTAGGGTATTGGAGTTAACGAAGTCCAGGAACCTTTGGGCAAGTTAATTAGAACACGTATAATTTATCCAATCAATGGATGGGTAATTAGTCACCCAGAACCAGGGTGTTTAGTTGTATCTCGATTGACTCGAGTAGATCCAATTAGGCTGAGTGGATGTCCTGATTCATGGAGGGGGTCCTGTAGCTGGTAATGGCCTGAAGAGGTATATTACATACAGTCAATTGCACCTGAAGGAGTTCAAGGGAATCATGTTTTTTAACCAATCTAAAGGTGTATTTATCTTTTAAGAATATTGATACTCCATCTCCTTTAGTTCTAATGCCTTCAGTTTGTGTTCTGAACATGTGGAAGGAAATCTAACCTGGTATAGCTGGGGTGCTCTCCTCAACCTTAAACCAGGTCTCAGTGACTGCACAAATATCAGCATCTCCCAAGGTGAGGATTGCTTCCTATGACTGCAGTCTCATTTTTAGACTCCTAGTGTTTAGCAGCATAACCTTGAGGTTGTTTTTAGAGGGTATTTTTACATCAGGAATTTTGCTCTTGTGACATTGCCTAAAAAGCCACTATGGGGTTGGCAAGAACCTTAGCTAGTAACCGAAATCCCAGGGATGACAGATGAAGACCTTTTCTGGCAAAGCATCGAGATTTGTCGACCATGTTATCCCAGACTGACAGATACTGAATCCCCTTTGAATGACACCAGAAACTAAGCCAATTGTTGAGGTCAATCATTTTTTTGTTTGTATTGATGTATCATCCTAGGCGAAGGTAAAATGCTGCTTAAGGCTAGGGGCATACCTGCCTGAGACACATACTCAGAGATCTTAGGTATGTCTCTCTTCATATAGTCTAGTGAGGTGCATCTCAAGTCATTCACACCAACATGGACTATGATGGAGTCATAACAGTATTTGTTGTTGAGAGACTTGAGTGTGTGCCTGATATAGCAGATCCTGGCACCTGACAGACAGCTGACCGTGACTTTTTCCTTATCCAACCTGGTGAGAAGGACATCTGTGTGTCTCACAATTGAGTCACCTATGAGTAAGATGCTTGTTTTTATGTTATGCCTTAGGGCTTGACTGGTGAGACACTGGTGTGTGATATATTATGTGTACTATGTTCTGCAGAAGATGTATTACGTGAGCCATGCTTGTGTTTGTGTTTGGGAATTCCCTGATGCTTAGGTAAGCTTCTGGTAAGGGCCTCCACATATGTAGGTGTATGTGTTGTCAGTCTGGTAGGTGCAGCAGGTGAGATGTGCATGCTGACAATCTGCTTAGTATCAGATGAACTGATTGGTGAGTGAGAGAGCCTGGATTCTAGGTTCTTGATATAGATGCATCTCTCACATAATGTGTTTGTGTGGACTAGAAGGAGTGGGTTGTCAGTGTACATGAGGAAATTGCTACTCTGCCATAGGATGCCCATACTGATCAGGCTGGCTGGAGAACCTGTGATAAATTGTCCATCCATAATGCTAAATAAGGTGATGTGGCCAGAAAAAAGGGAGAGGACAGGAAGGACCAAGTAAAGTAGAGGACAGGAGAAGTGGACATAAAATAGAAAGGGCTAGTTGGTAGGATCTGTGCTGGTACCTGAGGAACTTCACTGGATGTATCACCTGTCAGTGAGGGACATCACTAGAACTCGCTGATGGAATACCAACAGAGTACTAAGGGAAAATCTGCAGGTAGAAGTGTTTGCGTCTATAACTGCCAATGGTTCCCACTGCTGCTCGGCAGTGCAGGAGGAGCAAACAATTGCAAACCCATGCAAATGTGAAACTTATGTAGCAAAAGAGAGCAAACCAATTTAAGCAAATTAACCAATAAAAGAAAAGCTCAAAACTAAGCCCTGCTCCAGCAGCCTTCAATCAGATGAGTTTTAACTGCACACTCCTGCCACTAGGGTGCTGGGGAACCCTGTTCAACAAAAGATGGCCTGGTTTAGTTCTCAAGTTATACAAACAGAGCTAGATTCAGCAGGTCTGAATCTAGTCTATGCTTCAGCAAACAAAGTGCAAC
This sequence comes from Protopterus annectens, assembly GCF_019279795.1. Classification (NCBI taxonomy): domain Eukaryota; kingdom Metazoa; phylum Chordata; order Ceratodontiformes; family Protopteridae; genus Protopterus; species Protopterus annectens. The sequence goes on from NC_056726.1 coordinate 1,686,778,645, forward strand.
AATTTCAGAAAAAAAAAAACATTTCAAATAAGTGGTGATATGGTACAAATGCAGTTCAAAAATGCAATATACAGTGAAATATTCTGCTTAAGTTTATGTGAGGTAACCTTAACTATATGCCAACCTTCAGCTCTTTCTAACCTAGTAATCCACCCAACACCTGCATAAGCAGATCACCAGGCAAATTAACTCCCTCCACTTCACTACAGAATCCTCACCATGGTTCACCTCTGTGAACCCTGCTGGCCTAGGCCCTGCTGTTGCTTGGCAACATTACACATTGTGACACCGAAGTCAGTGATGTTAGATTATGGTAATGGGCACTTCTTTTTGTTTTTTGACACATCCAGGCTACAAGGTCTACATATCTACTCTAATAACAACAAGAAGACTAAAACTAATTATGCCCCTTTTACCATTCTACTAAAAAAACTAAGTATGCCCTTCATACCACCCAAATTAAAATCAAACAAAATTAAATATAAAATAATCCTTCTCTATTCTCCTGCCACCCCAACCCTACTATAATCTACTCAGCAGTGATATAAATCTTCCTGGGAACCTCCCCTAGCCCTTTACAAAAATGGAATCTGTTTTCTTTTTACCTAATCTTTAACAACATAATACCTAACAAATAGATTAAATTAAACATAGTATGCAGTACAATCATGTGTGTGATACTGAACAGATAAACCTAGCAGGGAGTTATACCAGTTATTGTCAGTTTTGTTACTGTTAATTGCATGGTTCAACAAACTGTTACATGAAAAGATCAATGCATGACCAAATCTGTCATAGGATCATAGGATCTTAGGAGATTACTAGGCTATCGACCTAGAAGTAATTTTAAGCCTAGCCGTTTCCACCCAATGTAATACCCATAGAGGTACTAGTCAGTACCCAAGATTGCATTTAGTGATGACTGCCCATGTCAAGGAGGATTGTGAGCATCATCCCCGGTAAGAATTTACAGTGCCCCATCTACTCATCCAAGTTCCTCTTGAGGAGTGTCATAAAGGTTTTCTGTTTCACATGACTTGGTAGCCTGTTCCAAAAATGTGGCAGTTGCTGGGAGATAAATCTGTCCCTCCAGCATGTCCTATTTAAGTTGCAGGTCATATTTAAGTCCCTAGAATGGGTAGCTCTAGACCTATTTGATTTATGGATATGCAGTAAGTTCATTAGGTTTTGGTCTTGGGTTGCTGTGTAGGCCAGGCATAAGTCTCCCTTAAGAAGTCTATACCATATGGAGTATAGTGACAGGAATTTTAGTTGGTCCATGTAAGGCACATGCTGGAGGCCCTTGATCTTCTTTGTTAGAAACCTCTCAGGTCTGTCTAATTGCTGCAGGTGCTTAGTGTGGTACATACCGAATGGGATATTATATTCAATTATCGGCTGGATAAGTGGTGAGTATAGGGGGTTATAACTTCTTTTGCTCTCAAGATGATGCCTTTACTAATCAAGTGAGCTACTTGGAAAGCTTTCCTTACAATAGTAGACTTATGGTGGTCAAAGTTAAGGTCACAGTCAACCTGTGATCCCAGGTCCCTTACTACTTTACGGGTACTTAGGGTATTGTTATTGATTTGATATTTTGAAGGGACATTGTTTGTGCTGAAGGGAATGATGTTGCATTTCTTTGCATTCACTTTGAGACCATGACTAATACACCAGTCAACGGTCTGTGTGAGGCCATCCTGGAGTATACTGAGATCACCTGGGGATTCAATGACTGCACCTTGGTCAACCACAACCCTTTAGTTTTGAACTGAACTTCTGAGAAGTATATACTAAACAGTACGGGGCCCAGCACTGACCTCTGTGGCACCCCACTGGTAACAGTTCTGATAGTTGATCTGTAGTCACCCACTTTGATAGTGTGTGTCCGGTTCATGAGCCAGTTGGCAACCCATCTTACAATGAAGGGGTTTACATTCACTTTGCTAAGTTTATTGCTAATGCCTGAATGTGGGATTGTGTCAAAAGCCTTTGCCAAGTCGAGGTATGCTGTGTGCAGAGATTTGCCTTCATCAATGACCTTGGTCACACTTTCAAAGAAATCCACCAGATTTAACAGGCAGGATCTGCACTTCACAAAGTCAAATTGGGTAGGGTCCAGGGTTTGGCAGTCACCTATGTCTTTATTTATGAGATCCATAATGATACGTTCCATGGCCTTACAGATAAGGCTAGTCAGACTTATGTCTGTAATTCCCTGGGTCTGTTGCTAGGCCATGTTTATGGAGGGGAATAACTGTATCTTTTCTCTATTCCACAGGAGCAAACCCTGTGGTTAGGCCATGATTGAAAAGGGTTCTTAGGGGTGATGTTAGTTCATATTTTAGCCTGTTTAAAAGACAGCTTGGGATGTCATCTGGTCCCATAGAGGCCATGTTCTTTGCCTTGGACAGGGCTTTGAAGACCTACCTTTCAGATATGTAAGGTGGGGGGGGGGTTGGGGGGAGGGTTTATTGTAAGTTAGGAGGGGATAAGGGAGTGAAATTTTCACCAAACCTATCCACTTGCAGGTTTGCTATCTCTGTGTAGTCAGTGTGTGTGATACCATTGAGCACCATTTCTGCACATGTTTGAGTCCTCCCCTTTAGGTTAAGTACATAGCTGTAAAAGGCCTTATGGTTATCCTTGGCGGTACTTGCTAGTTTTCTCTCAAAGGAGCACTTGGATGATTTGACAAGTTGTCTTGTTTGCCAGTTAAAGCTGAGGAGGGTGCTTTTCCATTGTTGGATCCTTGTCTTTGTGTTCTTGGACAGCAACATTTTACATTTATTGTAGAGTTTGTTGATGCTGGAAGTCCACCATGGTAGCTTGATTTTACTTGGGGCTCTGGCTTTAATTCTATATGGTACAGCTGAGTTTATACACTTTTGCAAGTGATTCTACAGGACTTTAGTGTAAGCACCGGCATAGTTACCACTTTCAGCTTGGGGTGGGGCTTGGAATGCATTTATACCTTCACCTAGGAGGGTATAGTTTGCCTTGGTGAAGTGTTTTAGTTTGACTTTACCCTTTGTGAGTTCTGGTGTTAGTGTCAGTTTGAAGGTGACTGATTTGTGGTCAGTTTTAACTAATGAGGGTCCAACAGTTGCAGCAGTGCACCTGTTTGACATGTTGATGAGGACCAGATCTAGAATGTTTGTTCCTCTTGTCGGGATATGGACAATTTTCTCCAGGACATTTGAATTCACAAAGTCAAGGAACCTTTGTGCCAGTGAGGTTGGGCTACAGTAGGTTTCCTTGATGTTGGGATAATTGAAATTCCTATAAGCAGTATGATCAGCAAAATTTGTCTTCAGTTTAGTTAAGTAGACTTTGTGGGTGTTGTGACCCATGGAGGAGAATCTATAACTAGCTAGGACTTGAAATGGAGTCTTAACCACTGTAACCTGGACGTGGAGTAAGTCCATAGAGTTGAGCGGTCTAACTAGATGTGAGGTGAATTTCTCTCTAATATAGATTGAAACACCACCTTCTTTGGTTTGCACATGTTCCTTTTGCAATCTAAAGGTGTGGAAGGCATTCTAGCCTTGCATGGCTGGGGTACTCAATGAGGCCTTAAACCAGGTTTCTGTAACTGCACAGACATCTACATCTTTTAGTAAAAAAAGTGGTTCCAGGAAGTGCAGTCTTTGGTTTAAGCTTCTGGCATTTAGCAACGTGACCCTTATTTTGTTCTGTGTGGTTAATTTCACATTGGTAATGTTTTTGTGACCGTGTCTAAAAAAGGCACTATGGGGGAGGCAAGAGCCTTTGCCAGCAGTCAAAAGCCTGGGGCACCAGATGCAAACTGTCCCTGGCAAAGCAGCAAGGTTTGTTGACCATGGCTTCCCAGGCAGACAGTAACTGGATTCCTGTGGAATGACACCAAAAACTAAGCTAATTATTGAAATCAACAATTTATTGTTTATACTGTGGCATCGACATCATCATCATCTTCATCAATTAATACCAGACCCCATAATCTTCTCCTTATTACTCCCTCTATTCAAAGCTATAAGCAATCACTAATGACCAATCCACCTACTATTTCTCCCTAACTCATTTCCTGGTTAAAAAAAAATATATATATATATATATATATATATATATATATATATATATATATAATATATATATATATATATATATATATATATAGACATAAACATGCACATATATATGTATATCTATCTATCTATATATATATATATATATATATATATATATATATATATTTACTTTATAATCTCGAAATACTGAAATCTCGAATTTCAGTATCCCAAGACTATAAAGCCGAACACTCACAATACCGAACACCCAAAACCACGAAATTCAAAATCGCAACTTTAAAATAAATCCTCCACCACACAAACATGCACGCACTTTCCTCCCCACACTACAATAAACCAATAACACACACACATACACAACAACACAAACACAGTCATCTAACCTACATATAAGCAGGGGGGCAAGCCTCCCACATCTCTGCTATATATATATATATATATATATATATATATCTATCTATATCTATATATGGGTTCATGTCAAACCTACGACATGTTCAAATATCGAAAGTCAGTACACTGACACGAAACCATCGACATTTCAAAACATCGACAGTACAGGTATACGAAAGGACAGCGCTAACATGGGTCCTGCAAGGGGGAAGTAGTATGGGTACAGTATCATATCATATCCTTTACTTCCCCCTTGCAGGACCCATGTTAGCGCTGTCCTTTCGTATACCTGTACTGTTGATGTTTTGAAATGTCAATGGTTTCGTGTCGGTGTACTGACTTTCGATATTTGAACATGTCATGGGTTTGACATGAACCCATATATATATATATATATATATATATATATATATATATATATATATATATATATATAGCTATACTAACTCTGAGGTTGCACTAAAAAGACAAAGACACTAAATCCACTACTACATACTCTAAATTTCCCTTGCACAAACACACATCACATAATTACAAACACCACCACTATCAGCAGTTACACATTCACACCCTTACCTACCTGTCCTAACCTACACCTAAAACTTCCCAACGCACTCACATACACTTAAACCCCTACCCAAAACCCTTAAAAAAATCACTTACCTGAAAATCCATACAGATCCACACAATGGCAGGCAAAAAAAATCCCACAGCACACCGCACCTTACCAACAGAGTAAATCCCGCATCACGCGCCACCACAACCACAAATTCAGCATTCCGAATTAGAGCAAGTGTAGTTTCGCTCAAATGCACTTTCACTCAGGATACTGAAATTCGACATTTCATATTTTGAGACTGTAAAGTGTTTCCATAAAAAAAAAATTATACATACATATATATATATATATATATATATATATGTATATATATATATATATATATATATATATATATATATATATATATATATATGTATATATATATATATATGTATATATATAGTGAGTGGGCACTAGTGTTTATCTCAGTTTTTCAGGCAATGTACTTAATTGAATTAAATATAATTTCTTTTTTCCTACAAAATGTATTTACCTTCACCTCTGAGTTAAATAGAAGGTGCTACAGTATTTGTAAAAAAGGTTGCTATGATGTGATAATTGTTGTCTATATTTTTTATATAGTTTAAATTCTTTCTTTTCTAAAATTGTGCAACTACCTGTCTTCTGTCATCTGATGTTATTTTACTCATTGTGGAGCTTTTCTCCCTGGGTCTCCATTGAAAAAGAGGTTTCTGACCCAATGGACTTTCCCAGTCAACAAATGTAAATAAATAAATAAAACAATAAATACATCATTATGGGTGATGGTAATATGATGCTGAAGGCTAGGGACATACCTGCCTGGGACACATACTCAGAGAGCTTGACCATGTCTTTCTTCGCATAGTCCAGTGAGGTACATCTGAAGTCCTTCACACCAACATGAACTATGACAGAGTCATAACAGTACTTGTTTCTGAGAGACCTGAGTGCATGCATAATTTGGTGAATCCTGGCACTTGACAGCTAGCTGACCGTGACTTTCTCCTTGTCCAACCCGGTGAGTGAGGCATCTGTGTGTCCCACTATTGAGTCTCCAGTGATAAGAAAACTTGTTTTTTGAGTGTTACACCTTATGGGCTTGGTGGGTGAGACACTGGTTCTGCTATATGTCATGGGTGCTGTGGAGACTTTGTTAGCTGTAGCAGACTTGTGTTTTGGTAAGTTTTTTGAGAGAACCTTCATGTATGTGGATTTATGTGTTTAATGCATACTATGTGTATGAGTAGTGGTATGTGTATGAGTAGTGGTACTATGTGAATATGTAGTGGTGGATGAGTTGACAACCATCTCTGTGTTTCTGTTTTGAGTGAGAGACAGCATGGATTCTAGAGTCTTGGTGTAAATATATCTCTCATGCTGTGTATTAGACTGTGTTACTAGTAGAGGGTTGTCTATGCATATAAGGCAATTGCTACACTGGCTGAAGAGACACCAGTCAACATGGTTGGCAGGAGAAACAAGAGTAGTCCAACTGTCCATAATGGTATATCGAAGAATGTTGTCACTAGAAGTGGCTTTTCAGAAGCGATCATGGAGGAGCGTGATTAATGGATATGGTTTTAAGGGAATATTTGTTGAATTTAACTGTCTGGCTTTGGCACACAATTGTGTGGTAGTACTCACTGCTGCAGGATGCACAAACAAGCAAAAACCTGCTCAGATGCAGAGCCTAAATACTCAAAGCTAAAACTTGATAAAAACTCTAACAAAATTCAAAAGGACCAATGAGGATGCTTATTCCAAGCCCTAGACCTAGCCTCCTTTTACCAGTCATGTGCTAGTCAAACAAAATTCTCTTACAAAAGTGCAGATAGGCCCCTTCCAATTCAAGATGGCCTGGAAAATGTGATCAGAACCAAAAATGCTACAAACAGTTCCAGATGCAGATGACCTGGATCTGGACCATACTACACCTACTAGCTACCCTAGTTTTCATTGGAAAACACTACAGAATATTTAATACAGCAGAAAAATAGCAGTGAGACACTGAAAAAATGTTTAAAACAACAGAAAATCAGCCAGGATTTTCCTAAAGAATGACTTAAACAGTTAACAGATCAGTTAATTAAGTACTGCTTGGTGGGAAAACCAGAGCAGGAAAAAACAGATAGTTTGAAACAGTGCAAAAATACCAGTAAATACTTAACAAAGAGTGGAAACAACAAGAAAGCTTGCTAAACAGTAAAAAGAGCAATAACATTTGATTTTAGCAGGCAATTGCAGTATAACAAGTATAGTTTAGTACACAGTATGAATAAAATCAGTAGCTGAGTCCTTACCATACAGTGCATGCTCAGGAGATGATATTTTAAACATTGCACCCAGTTGTTGGGGAGTCAAGTAGACTCTGGGTAGCAAATAAATTACTGGTGAGTGAACTTACAAAATGGTAGGTATTTATAATGCTTCAACCAGGCATCATTTATATGATGTCTCCCCTCTGGACCAGTGATCAAGGAGCCTGAATCCTCAACACTGAAGTTTACTTGGAACAAAGATAGATCGCCACAGTATTTCCAGATGCAGTTCTCTGCACCAAGCACAATTTCTCTTAAGAGTACACAGAGAACACACTCACTCCGGGGTCTGGGTTTTCCTCTCTTTCTCTTTCTCTCTCTCTCTCTCTCTCTCTTCAGGCCTCCAGTAAGACTCCCCACTGGCACAGCTATAGAGTTGAGATCTCTGCCAAGTGTCCCAGGCCAAGTCCTCCACCACCCTCTGTGTGAAACTATTGCCTTGTGTCCCTGTTCCAAGTAGCTCTCTCATACACACACACACACACACACACACACACACACACACACACACACACACACACCTGGGAAAGGCTGGCACAGATTTGCTAGCTATGCCCCTCTGCCCAGATTATAAAGTAGATACTTCCACCAGGACAGTCCAAAGCCATCTACACTAAGGATCTTACAAGGGTACCCAATTATACTGAGTAAAATTAATATTAATACAAATGGTAATGTTGACAAAACAGCAAGTTTTTCAGGAGTGGCCACAGTGTCACCAAATAAATATAAGCACTCCTCAAAGGTTAAAATATTCTCTAAAAGACCAGCCACAATGAAAAGTGTAAATATATTTAATAATAAATAATAAAAGAACACAAAAATTCTAAATATCTATTTACAATAAGCACCAGAGTTTCAATCACAAGGAATATTGAAATAACACAGATTAATAGATTCACACAGGTACAGAAAAACAGTACTTAACTAATCTCACTATATTTTCCTGACTGATCTAAAGACTTACTATTAACTGGTTATTTACTAAGGCAAGGCAAGATGGAATGGGTGAGTGATCCTTTTTATGTCAGGTTTCAAAAACAGACTGCTTTAAGACTTCTGTCTCATCTAGTATTAAAACATAATTTTAGTGCTGGATTATAGAATGCCATCACATGCATATAGTCATTTGGCTTCTGGTTCCCATACTACCCCTCTGTACTAGCAACTAAAGCAAAATCTTGCAGATATGTGTTACCATATACACAGATAGAGTTTTAAGATGTGTTATAGCATCTGGAAGCCATAAAAACATTTCAATACTTCTACCCTTCCAAGGTAGTAATTAGTTCACTGCTAAGAAGAACACAGCAAGATTTCTAGTCCTGGTTTTCAGAGAGATTTCATCTCTGACTGCAATGAGATCTGTTTATGGCCTAAATTAAGTAATTTAATTTCATGTTATTTTTCTAAAAGTTAGCTGGGACTGAGCTTAACCTCTGCTCTTCCAGTATCCTCTGTTGCAATATATACATTTAATAAGTTACAATAGTACTCTCTGACATACATGGACATTTATTTTCTGTCCAGCAGGACACACTGTTGGTACATTTTCAACACAAGCAGCTTTACAATTTCATTTTTCGACATAAGCGTCTGTACAAATCACTTTGATGTACAAATGATATATAATTCTTTAGAAAACTCCAGCTAGCTATGCTGGCATATGTTACAAATCCACTGCCCTACTCCTCTTGGCATAGCTGGCAATCATCTTCACAATTTAAATTTATCCTCTGAAGAATAGTGGACCAGTATTTCAAAAATATCTAATTTAAAGCAGTAATATATAAAAAGATAAATATTTTTCCTGTAGGATTACTGGGTAACAAGGAAACTAGGCTCCAACTTCTGTCATCATATGTAAATACATTTGAAAAATTGGATGCTGTTGTTCTAATTAATTTAATAAATAGAATCAAGTTTATGCAAATATTCTAATGTTTCCTAAGACTTGTATTAGAAATCAGATCACTATTCTCTAGTAGATGATTCATGGAAAATTCTTTACTCATAGAACATTGTTACAGTTGACAATGAGGGATTTGTTAGTAAGTTGCAATTATCAGCTAAAAGTTGCAATTGCAAAAATTAATTGAATATATTCATTTTTTGACACTGGACTGAGTATCAATAATCAAGAGAACTTTTAAGGGACAGATATTTGTAAAAATGCCTTGTGTTTTAGCCAAGGAAGACATGTCTTTCTAAGGAATTCCGAAGTTTGAATTCAAGACCTCATCATAATGATCCACAGTAGGGTATTAACCTGTGGGAATCGAAAGATTATTTTGTATTGATTTATTTATTTGTACTTTGTTGATCTAGTCACACTGCGCCAGTGGCCCATTTTCAGGGGAACAATGAGGTAGTATTCGTACTTAGTAGATGAAATTTGGCCAGGACACTAAGAAAATTCTCCTACTCTTTTCCAGTCCCTGGATGATGATGAAGGGCTGCTGAGAGTGTAGAAAGTGAGAGACCAGAAAGTGTGAGGGAGGGAAGAAGTAACTGGTTTTTTTTTTAGAAGCAATCAGATGGAATATTTTAACTGGAATTTGAAGAAAGAGCTAAGCAGGATATAGTTCTCACAAGAATGATCGACAAACAGGAGTTCTGTGACTTGTCAACAATTTCTTGAGCTGATATAGCCATGGATTACATTGACATCATGCAGGGTAAATCCCAGGCTGTGAGAACAGACAGGGAGGGCAGTGGAACTATCTTACCTATAGATGTTTTGTGAGGAATAGTGAAAGAGATAGGACAATTACAATAGAACAGTAAGGGATGAATATTCCAAAGGGATATGAACTTTTTAGTGGTTGTTGATTCTCTGAGACTGATAGTATATGTTAAATTTAAGAACAGATTATAAGTAAAGAGGTATATAATAAGGGAGAACATGGCAATGCAATTGGACTTTTCAATTAAATACATCAGGGCTTTGATTAATGTGGCTTGAAGAATTTTGTGAAAGTACTTTTCAGCCTTTTCAGCTGGCAGAAAATTTCTTGAACATTTGTCACAGATAAGCATTCTGTGAGCCATGGAAGCATTGTGGTTTTACTGGAATATTATACAACAGGAAAACATAGTCACACAATTTAAAACAACTGAAGTAAGTGAAGCAGAACTTAAAACCACAATTATACACAAGCGTAGCTGAACCACAAACTCTAAATCTAAAAAGTAACGCAGCTAATTCACTGAAGAAAAAAAGTTTATTTTAGTTAAATGCTTTCATCAAAATGGTATTCACCAATGGACTTCATCGGAACTAGCATCAAATCAAGTCAACAGTTTAAATAAAACCTTCCTTAAGTTATTTGTCTAAATCTACAAACGAGTAAATACATACTCTACATTTAATTAAATCTGACAACTGTTTTGTGTTTTATACCACCAAGACATATTGTAAACTAATTTTCTTATACCCAGTATAGATGGCCATGAGTATCAAATATTACTAACTTTTAATGTCACAATACATATATACAAATATTTTAAGCATGGGCATTAATGCCCTTCTAGCTTGTCAATATACCAAAACACTTGTTCCCATAATAAGTATCCAGGCTGTTCTTAAAAAATATCTAAACTAGTACTTGCTTTAATGTAATTAGGTAGTCTGCTCCATGCATTGGCTACTCTGTCAGAGAATGAATTAGTACACTTCTCATTCCTATAGAATCTTCTACATAGGTTGTCTGATGATTCTCTAGTACTTTTTGTTAACTTCAAACATTCCCAGAGGTAGTTGACTCTAAATGCCCAATATACCTAAATAAGATCTCCTCATACATATCTATAAGACACACTGTACAAGTTCAGATATTTTAGTCTTTCGTAATAACTTAAATTTTCACATCCATGGATACCCTTGGTATATTTCTGTTGTACTCTTTCCAGTTTATACATGCTTGTTTTCTTATAGGGTTTCAATATTGTTATTCCATACTCAAGTTTGGGTCTAATGTAACTAACAAACAATGACGTCATTATTTTTGATTTCCTAGACTTTATAAATCTTTTTATGTAACCTATAGTTCTAGAACTATCATTAACCAATTGGTTAATATGATTAGAAAAAACTCATAGCTGAATCTACCCATAGACCCAGGTCCTTAAATGAGTATGCAGTTTCAATCACTATGTGCTGTATTAAGTATTCACCTTTCAATTTATACATACCAAATCTCATATGCTTCGTTTTTGATGTATTTATCATCATATTATTCTCCTGTGCATAAATGGTCGATTTAGTCAAGGTATTTTGCAGACATGCCTTATCTGTAACATATGTAATCAGTTTAACCAATTTCAGATCATCTGCATATAAACTGTAGAACACCTCGGATTAAAAAGTTAGGTCTGAAAGGTACAATCTGAACTTATAAGGGCCTAAGATAGAGTCCTGTGGGACACCCTGACTGTAACCAAGGATTTCGCCTGTCCAGTTGCTGTATGATATTTGCCATGTACTATTTGTAAGCCATGCAGCTATCCATCTTATCAAGAGTACATCAATACCTAGTTGTACTAATTTACTGATTGATCAGTGTTATGTGTATGACCCTGTCAAATGCTGAAGTTAAATCTATTGAAATTACATCACAGCACTATTTTTGATTTATAGTTGTTATTATATTGTTATAGAGCATCATGTTACAGGTGGTAATAGATCTGTTTTCAACATATGCATGCTGATATAGGGTTTCAAGTCCCGACCTATCCAGTTCTGACAATAACATATCCAATATTACCTTCGCCATTTTTTTTTCCACAACATGAAAGTAGACTTAAGAGTCTATATGACTCTGGGTTTGTCCTACTCCTCTTACCCTTAAAATCAGGTTTAATAAGTGCATGGTTCCAGTCTTGAGGAATCTCCCCATATTTATATGACCTAGTGAATAACAGATATAATGGTACCATAAGTTCTTGCTGAAGTGTTCTCAGGCTATTGTTATTAATTCCATCTCCTCACTGCACTTTGTTTGGATCGAGTTTGTGCAGTTCTTTTTCAATATAATCTAATTTGATTCCAGTATCTGGATTTACCTGGATGTCACTAGAACAACTTACCACCCCTTTTGTGGAGCCAAACTGTTTTGCATAAAACTTGTAAATATATCTATAATCTGTTGTGTCTGAGAATACATTTTAGAATCTGCACACAGTTTATCAATTTGTGTGTTTTTACTCATTCCACATCTTATGTATCTATAAAAAGGTTTCCTATTATGCTCAATGTCTTTATATAAATTTTCTTCAAATTTTTCTTGATCTTGTCTCATACTATGCTTAATCTGTTTGTCCAGCTTGTTTATTTCAGTTTTCAAAGTTGTAGTTCAACCTCTCTTCTATTTCTTATATTTTTTGTTCTCACCTTAATCAGATATCTTGTCTTTATGGAAATATATCCACCTGATATTGTATGCCTAGATCCAGATGTTAAACATTTTTTGATTTTTTGCACTCAAACAATTTCTCTTTCAAAACTTTCCACATTCCATCTGCAGTTTTTCCCCTGAACACCTCACTCCAGTTAGTTTTACATAGAGACAGTTTTGCTTCCATATAATCTATAATTAACCTTCTGTGCATTGGCTTAGATTTCAATGTTCAATAAAATATTTATATATGGACTACATATGCAAACTCTAAAACTCAAAGAATTAAAATTATCTAATGTGCTTTAAACAAGCTTATCTAATTATAATTTAGCTGCACAAAGTTTTAAGATGCTAGAAACAAATGTGCCATTATTCACGCCCATGAGAGTGGTTGCATCTCCTTGTTCTCTATCTACTCTTTCTATATACCTCTCCTATGACTAGTAAGTATTATTTCCAAAAATGACAAACTGAAAAAATTAAAAAAATGGGTCCATATTGCACTATGTCTATACTGGGTGATGTTGATATTTTTAGTCTTATGTCATTAGTGTGTTCATAAATCCTTTTCCTGAACATCCGTTTGTTTTTTCTACATAAAAAGCATTACATGCTGAACACACAGTGACAAATAAACTAAACCTCTGGAGGCACAGTTCCCCTCCATGTGATAAATAACAGACCTAATCTCATTAGCTATATACACATTATCATGTTCAAAAAGGCATGGACATTGGTTATTTATAACCACATTTTCTAGTTTCATTCCTATTATTCTGTATAACTCTGGATTACCTTTAAAGTATTCCGATTCTTAGATACAATATTGAATTGTACTCTAACACCACAAATCTAGAGAAACTCATATTCTAGCGTGTCACTTCTTGATGAAGTGCTTTCTTATTAACCTTCTCAATCAGTCCTTTCCTTAGTAAATTTGTATAGTTAAGCCCCTAACCAGAAGTAACCTCCTTGCTGATTTTCATGAAGAGCAATTGTGGGCAAACCCTTTCTATGAACATTTTCAAGAGCTTATCTCTTTCACTGATGAAACTATCAAAGTCAGAGGCCATTCTAGCCATCTTCATTAGTTGCCCTAAGACTTCTCTTAAATTGTTGGAAAAATGTCACCTTTCTATGAACTGAAGAAAATCTATCATACTTTGTGGTAATCAAAAGATTTAAAAATTCCATAGAACCAATGTTGTAATGATGGGTACATTTTAAAAAAACTTTGCAGTTGTCCTAATGTATTCAATAAATTAAAATAACCTACTCTCTTGTATTTAGCCACAAAAGAGATATATCATCTAGAAAATGGACATATTAATTCCAATAACTTGTGAACTCACATGACCAAATACATTTCTTTTTCCATGACCACATGATCATATTCACAAAAATGGGGGCACAAGCAGCTCCCATCACTATGGCCTTGATTTGTTTAAAAAATTCTTCCTCTAAAAATTTAATTATTTAATACTAACTCCATTAAATCATTACAACGTTAATGTACTTTGAAGTCAAAGAAGTCCCTTTTACAAGTGCTTCCCTGAAATATTCCAAACTCTGTTCCTGTGGAATACATGAGAAGTGGTCAACAACATCAAAAGTTACAAAACTCTCTTTTCCATTCTATATGCTAAAATTAAGTTTCTCCAAAAAGTCCCAATAATCCTTTAATAAATAACTATTATCCAGGTAAAAAGATTTTAGCAATATGTCAACATAAACCATTGATGAGTAAGTATTATATGCTTGAGCATCAACAATCTCTCTTAAAGGTAGATCCATTGGATTCTTGTGGATCTTTGGGATCTCAAAGATAGTTGGGATCAAGATATGGTGATGTAATGGGAAATTAAATGTAGATGGGGGTAATAAAATATAATTCAAAAATAAATCAATATAATGGTAAGTCATGTTAAATCATTGTGTGAAACTGGCATATATTTCTTCATATCCAATAACACTATGTTCAGTTTACTGATGTAATCAATAATCTCCATAAATATTAGACCCCCTATCTGGTTTCATGACCCTAATAGACATGACTTTAACTAAAGATTCTAATACCTGTTTTTCCTCACAAAATAAATTATTAAAATGTAAATGTTTCAATCCTTTTTGCAGAGCTGAAAAAAATCAGTCTCACAAGGTTTGTATCAAATCAGTAGGGTGTTTGTTTAAATGCTTTGTTTATTAAAATAATTAACATTACAAAGACTAAATTCAGATGTGTTCTTAAACAGCCATGCCAAATTTAATCTCTAAATAAGGAGTTTAAGTTCTACTAGCAGCTTTGTTGGATCTCTGTGGCATAGTAGGTGTGTATATTGAAACCTTTTTACAAACACATTAAAAAATAATCACCATTGATGTTTAAATGACTGTAATTAAAAATGTTGAACTCACTCCTAGTCAACATAATGCCATCAGTCTGAAGTGAAATTTGGCATTACAGTTTAAGATTAAGTTACATATTAAAATGATTTTGTATGGAAAATATGATAATATTTTAAAATATGTAAGGAGGAGTCTGATTAGGTAATATTTGGGGCTTTGTGGAACATCTAGAATTGTAAGTCTGAGTAATTATTATATAACAAAATATGGGAATATGATGTTATAATGAGCAGGACTAGAAGAGTTATGTAGAATAAATAGTGTGGGGGATAAAATGTGAAATTTGTTGTATTAGTTAATATAATACAAGTAAATTTAAATATGCTTGACTATATGGAGAAAAGTTGCTGCAATGTCAAAACAGATTTTTTTTCAGTTTTTAAATAAACCCCTTACTCTTTAAAATAAGTGCCATGGACTGTTTTACATTCACTTGAGCTACCACTAGCTTTGGCAGATATGACCTGCATTTAACATCTGAAGCACAATACAGTCAGCCATACAGTGCCCCACTTATGCTTTACTGCCAGTACTGGAAAACAAATCAAACTGCATGGTATAGGAATAGAACCCACACATGTATGATCTTCCCGAATCAAAGACAAATGTGCTACACGTTAAGCCACAGACAGTGTGATAAGTGATTAGAAATCATGAATAAGTTTTCCATTCCTGAAAGAGTATAAAGTTAGTGAGGTACAATTTCATAAATTTATTAATGTTAAAATAAATATCATACTAAGCAGTTGTATGCCTGTCTACAGTATGTAGCCTTCTCCTATTCTTTGGTTAAACTGGAAAAATCATTCATTTTCCAATGCCTGCATTTTCAAGGTCAGTTATGTGGGAAAGCTGGAGCATATCTCAGCATTTCAACAACTAATGGTCTCAAGACAGGGAAAGTAATCCTTGATAGGAAGTTAGCCCTCCTCAGGACTCATATGATGACACAAATACACATCAGCCTCACTAAGGATATGAAATGGGATGAAGTAACAACCAGTGAAACTGAAACAAAATTAAGAAAAGTTCCTAACTGGAAAATCTCAGGCCCAAATGGAGTACCTAATTTCTGGCTAAAACTATTAACATCATTACATAGACTTAGCCCTGAATAAGATGCATTTATATGGGCACCCTGAACAGACACCAATCTAGTTAACAACAGGAGAAACAATACTCCTCCTTAAGAATGAACCTACAAGCTATCTTGAAAATATAGAACAATAATTTGCCTTCCGACGATGTATAAACTATATACTGGAACTGATGCTGACAAAGATAGTCATTTAGAAGAAAACTCAATCATGACAATAGAACAAAAGGTTAACATAAAAAAGCCATATGGAACAAAGGATCATTTGTTCTTAAATAAAGTCATACCAAAGAATTGTAAAAGGGGGAAGAATCTAAGTATGGCATGGCTAGATTACAAAAAAAGCATTTGACACATTCCACATTCATGGATAAAGGAATGCTTACAGATGTATAAGATGCACACTACATTGATCAATTACAATAGTGTGACCATGAAACTGAAACAGTGGCAAACCACTTTGCAGCTAAGCCATGATAAAGGACAAATTGTTATTCCAGGGATACAATTTTAAAGGGAGTTATTTCAGGGTGACTCTTTGTCACTGCTGTTCTATTGTCTTGCCCTTAACCCATTAAGCGATCTACTTAACAGATTAAATCATGGTTACAATTTGGCTCCCGGACAACAACAAAGTGTGAAGACTTATTTTCTTTTTATGGATGATTTAAAACTGTACAGTTCATCAGATGAGGAGCTGAAATCACAACTGGAAGTGGTCAAAACTTTTTCAGATGGTATAAGAATGTCATTTGGTCTTGACAATTGTGCAAAGGCAACATTTAAAGCAGGAAAGCTGTAGCACCAAGAAAATATCAGTCTGAGACATGAATGTGACATAAAGGAACTTAAGCAGGAAGAAGAATATAAATATCTGGGAAATGAAGAATCGACAATAAAACATGAACAAATTCAAACAAAACTCAGTAAAGAATATATCAGAAGACTAAAAGTACTACTGAAAACAACCCTGACATCTAGGAATAAAGTCCAAGCATTAAATCAATTTACTCCTCCTGTTCTAAATTACAGTTTTGGAGTGATTGACTGGCCCCAAAAGGTATTGGATTAGTTCTACAGTAAAACAAGAAAAATGCTTCACGCTTATCAAATGATATATAAAATCAGTGTATACCAAAATCATATATCCCTCATTCTGAAGAAGGTATGGGTCTCCTCAAAATTGATTACACGTATAGATCTGAAATTATAGGACTGCATATATATCTTCTGACCTCATCTGATCCAAACATAATGAAAGTTTTGAAGCATGAAGAGAACAAATCTCAGATGACTTCCTTGCTTAGTTTAGCAAAAAGCATCAGGGTCAAGTGGGAATGGAAACCAAACCAGAAGTAGACAAAAATCAGGGAACAAATAAATGTGCCAAAAAATGAAGAAAGAATATAGGGAGAAGGATGAAATGAGAAGGCAAGAAATGTGGAAAAGGCATAAATATAGTTGCTAGTACAGAAAACTCCTGAAACAACCTCATGCTGATCAGGATCTAATGCAGGAATGGTTAAGGAGGGGTGAATTTAAACTAAAAGATGAAAGGTTAATATTAGCAGCCCAGGACTGTGGACAACATGGATGTTGGTTTCCAAGTTCATTAAATATGTGGGAGCAACAGACAAATGCAGGTTTTGTAAAACAGAATTGGAAACAGTCACACATGTTGCTGGGTGTGATATGCTAATGGCAGACGACTTGTATACTGAAAGAAATAAAAATGTGACAAGACTGTTGTATTGTGCAAACATTACAATACTGATGTAGCTGAGAAGCATTGGAAACATGAGCCACAAACCATTATAGAAAACAGTTTATATCACATGGGATCAGCCAGTACCAATACTTCAAAAATAGATGTGAGAAAAGCAGATATAGTAATCCATGAAAAGAAGATGAAAGTAGCATTGACCATTGAAACTGTTACACCCAGTGATTATAGTGTCCTGCATACAGAGAGAAACAAAGTCGTAAAAATACCATGATTTGCAGGCAGAAACAACAGCAATGTGGAAGAAGGATACCCAGACAGTTCCAATAGTAGTAGGTGCAACAGGTCTCATAAAAAAGAATTTCCAGATTTATTTAGATATGTTACCTATCCATGTAACTCCATAAGAATTGCAGACGGAGTCACTTCTGGGGATATTGTGGATGGTGTAAAGAGCACTTTTGGCTAACATCAAAGAGTAAAACAATAATCAAGCTTTGATCACACTTTGTCTTAGGAATGGGGTCCATTTTCATGATGGCATTAGAAACCCAAAATATAGTTGATGTTACTGCCCCTTTAGTGTTTGTGATTCAAATAAAAGTATTTGTGATGCGTGGCTGCAAAAAAAATAAAAATAAAAAATTACTGCCATTCTAATAGAAGGTTCGAGTTTGAGAATGCTCTTTCAATACTGAATAACACAAAACATGGTTTCCTAAGTGAACTGGTGCCTATTTATGTACATATGAGAAAACATTTACAGGAAGCTGCAGAACATTTTTTTTTTTTGCTTTTTCATCCCACCATTACATTCCTATTACCAACCTGGCCCTCATGCCCTATTCACACTGGGTCAAACAGCCACTCCATGCCACCCTGGACTTATTCCAGTAATCAGTGGAGGCAGTCACACATCACAGGCAATGATGCTCAGCACATCTGAGCTTCTGTCCAGGAGGTCTTACTTTTGGCCTATATTCTTACTCCCTCCCCCTTTGTGGCAGCGGTTGTGTGTGTGCAATGAGGGATCTGTGATGTTCTCTCCCTTTCTGTTTCAGCTCAACCAAGCCCCACTGCCCCCTGTTGACCACTCCTTCCTCTAGCAACATCCCTAGCCTTCACCAGGGGTCATTGTCTGCAGATGCTACTTACAGAACGTGGGGGAGACTTGTTCAACTGGTATGCTATTTTGTAAAGTAATTGAGGTTTCACTGAAGCCAAATATGACTGCATATGTTTTACTGTCATTTATTAAAAAGATCTAAAGATCTAAATCTTTAAGCCAATCTTCTGGGATTTGAATGTTAGGCTGGGTAAAATGCTACAACTGAAGGTGTTAACAATACAGATAAGTGAATTCATCAACTTACTGGACTAATGTGGCTTCAGGAATCTTGGCATGCATATCATTTACAAAGATACTGAACAGAATTTGTCCAGGTACTGAGCCTTGTGGAACACCTACATTACTATGTGAAAAAGCAAAAACTGCTTGGGCCCATTTTACTGCTTGTTGGTGATTGCATAGCAACTTTTGAACTATTCTGTCCTGTTGTGTTCCAGTCCATATTAGTCCATCTTTGTAAAAGGAGATTGTGAGAGATGGTATCAAAGACCTTGGATTTAAGAGAAGAACAGTGGTGGAACCCCTTGTTTTTTTGCCATGATTAATATATCTAAGTAGGATAAAGAGCAGTTTCATTGCTAAATCCAGGTTGAAAGCCATGATTTGTAGGTGATAACAAATTGCTATTTATATGATGATGTAACAACTGTTTTTGTATACATTTTTCACATATTTTAGAGACGTGGATACTATGGGAATAAGTCTAAAATTACTAAGGGACTTGTTTGTTCCTCTTTTATGAAGAGATATTATATAACATTGCTCCAATGGAACTGCAAGATTCACTTATGGATCTATTTATAAATATCACAGTATGATATGCTATTGTAAAAGCAGCAGTTTGTAGATATTCTGATGGAAGAAGATCAGGAGATAGTACAGCATGTTTTAGCTTTTGTAATAACCCTTTTTTTATTTGAGTGACACTTGCTGTAAGTTTAGTATACCAAGAAAGTCTTTTGAGGCATTGTTACTTGGTATGAAGGTACTATTTTGCATAAAAGCATTATCTATGTCTATGAAATAAATGTTGAAATAGGAGGCAATATTAATATCATTAGGGGAAGGTCTTGGTGTGGATTTTTGTCTTGGATTAAGAAATTTGGTAATGTTTACCCAGTATTGTTTGATATTATTTTGATGCTGGTGGAGCTGCTGGCTAAAGAAAATTTGCTTGTTTTTCCTACATAGTATTTAACCTAATGTCTAAGTGTGTTGTAGTTTTATCTACACAGGATTGCTTGAGAGCTCTCCCAGTGTCTCCAAGCTTTGTCTCTGATTGACATTAGTTCCTTAATTTCTGTTGACATCCAAGGGGCAGTAATAGATTGATCCCTTTTCTTATATATGGGTGCAATAGAGTTGAAGATAGTTAGGAAGCTGTGGTTAAAGTACTTGACAATCTTTTCTGGGGTAGATAGTTTAGAAGTTGTCATTGCTCTAATTACTCATTATGAACTTTTTTTTCTTTTTGCCATCTTCCTGTTGCTAGAGGAATAGTTGAATATATATATATATATATATATATATATATATATATATATATATATATACATATATATATATATATATATATATATATATATATATATATATATATATATTTTTTTTTTTATTTATTTATTTAGTTTACTGACAGTTTTATTTAAAAAAGTGGGCATGTATACACATATTCCCCTAATGAGCTATGTAAGTAAGGCCTTATGAACTTGATAACATCATCTGGGGAAAGGGATGCTTCTTCAAGGTGATCCTTAACATTTTTTCTGTGTGCCATACAAGACTCATGGACGTATTTAACTGAGATTTGACTATACAACAGAAATGGAAACAGAGTCTGAAGATGATTTACGGTGTCTGCAAGGATTTTATTTGACTTGAGAAACAGCCAGCCCTATATACAAGAACTTCAAGTGTGCGACTAAATGTTCAATGAATTCATTTAGGAGGACTGTGAAGGCATCATGGCTTATTTAGTTATTTATGGCTTTATAAACCAGATGTATACATTGATTATTAGGAAGTGTTTTATTTATTTATTTAATGGTTTGCTTGCTTGTTTATTTATCTGCCCTTACAGAGGAAGTGAAGCACTGCTGTAATATTCTGGTATAGTCAGAGATTCAATTTTTGAAATTCAGGAAATGTAGACACTGTGTACGAGGTTGAATGCATTTGTATACATAAATGTATGTGCAAATGAACCCATCTATACCTGAGTGTCTGCTACTACTACAATTAAATGATAATAAAGAAAGTGATATAGAACCAGAAATTCTTTACAGGACAAGGCAATTTATTTCTTGTTGAGTTGTGTTATTGCCAATTTGTCATACCACTTTTCCTGTTGATTGTACTACTGGTTGAACTTTATAAATTGTTTGCCCCATTTCTTTTCTATTAACAAATTAAAACTGAAAATTTGAAAAAAAAATTGAAAGCTATAATATTTAAGCTTGCAAAATATCAGTACAACATATTATCAGCTCTCTAAAATTTTAAATTTCTTTTTATTTATTCACTTACTTTCCCCTATGTATCGGCCTCCTTACTTTCTCACTAACCTTTCTGTACAGCTATTAAACCCCCTTGCCCTCAAATCCTATCTCACATGATGTTTAAATTCCTCTCCTATCTTCTATTGCATTTTCTTGGGATTCAGAAACATCTATCTCTTTGCAGTAGGCATTTGTGCAGGACAATAGGCAATGTACAGTATGTGTGTGTGTGTGTGTGTGTGTGTGTGTGTGTGTGTGTGTGTGTGTGTGTGTGTGTGTGTGTGTGTGCGTGTGTGTGAGTGACTCAGAGAAGCACACAGTAAATGGGAAACAGGCCAAGCAGCATAGGAGCTGAATGTATCTACTAACTAGGATATAACGAAATGACTATCACTGTATATGCGAATGAGGGAAAACAAGATGGCAGAGTGATCGGAAATATATAAAGTCCACAATGTGAGATGCCACCTCCAGTGATATTGACCTTATTGAAATCTTAGTGTACATGCACAGGAGTAACATAATTATGTTTGAGATTGCTGCAGCTTTAGCAAATGTGTACATGCACAGGTCATTATTGCCACTAGTATTGACAGTGATCAATTCTATCACCTTTGGAGGTGCAGTGTCACACAACCATGCTTAACATTTCATGATCTTCACAACACTGACACTGTAAATTGGAACCATTTTGATAGGGATATTATGCAAGAGCTGATAGACATGCATCAGCCTCCTATGCAGGATTGTTGGAGTTCTGGATTGTGAGGTACAGCTGGCTTTACAAATACCAGCTACAGGACCTTTCAGTAACCAGCAGGGTACATGGTGGGAATATCCTAGACATCGGCTTGTAGAACATGCCATCAGTTTCACGATGTCATGCTGCAGCATGTGGAAGAGTATATATGGTTTTCCCATATCACAGAGAAGACAGCAAATGATATAGCCCATTTCCCTATGGTACTAGTGGCAAAAGACTGTACCTTCATTGAAATAAACATCCTAAATGGTGATCTGGGAAGAAAGTATGTAAATCATAAAGGTTATCACTTTGTCAACTGCCAGGTGGTTTATAATGCACATGGTATTATGTGCAACGTATCTACAGGCCAGGCAGGCAGCTACCATGATTATGACAGACAACAGATACAACAATTCTATAGCATAACCTTAGCTGCTGACCATAGAATTTTGCTGTCTGGATGTAGTGTGTAGTGCCTTGAAGTACAACCCTGGCATGGGTGCTAACATATTCACAGAATGTGCCATGTTATACACCATAATTTTGAAGAATGACTTACAACAGAGAGGCCATGTGTAAGAAGAGCATAGCCCCCACTGCACCAAGCAGTGGAATGTCAACAAGATGAGGAGTCCACTGAGGACCATGTTAAATGGTGAAGGGAGCAGTACACTGTAACACTGGGAAAGAGACAGAGCCTGTCTCATAGCGTTGACCCATAGTTATACATATACACTACATTAAATGTGAAGTGAACAGACTGTGCTTACCCATGTGAAGATTGGCCAACTGTGTATCAGACATAGGCAACCCAAGTAATAAAGTACAAAGGATAAGACACAGTTATCATCATTTGCACAGGTGAATGGGACATGAATGCACAATGTCTTCAACAGAGAAATGTGTGATTACTATAGAAATTGAAAATAGCAGTGTTTTGTGGGTGTAAGATGGTAGGGATAGAGGGGATTTCTGTAAAATACATTAGAAAGGGTCACTGTGCATATGCGTGTGCATGTGTGTGCATGTGTGTGTGTGTGTGTGTGTGTGTGTGTGTGTGTGTGTGTGTGTGTGTGTGTGTGTGTGTGTGTGTGTGTGTGTGTGTGTGCGATTGGGGACTGCAGTGGTGTTTGTGTTTGAGTGTCTGGAGGTATGCTTGGGCACAGATTCAGCAGATGGTGTGACACTGTCGCATAGTCTTATGGACAGGCTCTAGGCACCCATGGAAGACTTGCAGGCATCCCATATGCACCCCTACCCATTGGAGCTGTGTCTGCCTGGAGTGTCACAGAAACATGGCCTTAGGGAGGGGTAGAACTGATGCTTGACCATAAGCAATGACCTCTAATGGGTGTTGCACTGGCATGCCCATCATGTACTTGGGGTGACAGTCGTGGCATTGCATGACAGTGACCTCAGCCATCCACATTCACTTTGCCCGTTTTAACTAGAGCCAGAGGTAGATCAGCATTATGTCACATGCCGGGCATAAGTGCCAGGACTATAAGAGGTAGCTGAAGGAATATATCAAGAAGGTCAGACAAATGGGATAAGCACTCCCTTAGGTCATCATAGACACCTCTCAGTACATATATTGTCCCTGAAAGGCAGACATGTTGGCTAATCTGAACATCAATGATGGTCTTTCACATTATTTAAATTGTAGACATTGCTACAGCCAGTTCTGGGGGAAGGCAGTACCCATGACATCCACCTGTACAGAGAATCATATATTTATTGTCACACCCTATGGAGCTTGGGCCAGATATTGAGGCCTTAGCACTGGGGAGATTCACTGCCTGGATGGCATGCACCAACACAAACATGCATTCCATTTGGTGTCTGTGTATCTTGGATGGTGTCCACAGGCAGAGATCCCATGGCAATGTATTGGCAGGAGATCTGGTGTACACACTCCCTGCATCCAACAATGACATTGTCCTGCCTGATCATGCCAGTGTCAGACGTATCTTTGACATCAGGCAGGATATATTCATGGTGGTGGAGCCTGACAGTACATCGTCTGTAAAACACCAATGCAAAATACCCAGCATACATATCGCCTGTCACTTTATTTTGCTCCCTGGGCAGATGCAGTAGGCACAAGTAATAGCGGCAGTAATAGATATATGATAATTGTACCTTGTGCAGATGCTGGTGTCACTTGCTGCCCTGAGGCACCTAAATAATAAGACAAACATAATTTCAGTGCCATGAACATCAGATTTTGTGCAGACAATAATATGACCTGTAACAGGTTCTGTATCGTCATTCCAAATATATTCCCCAACAATACCATAATTACTACTGTATCGCAAACAAAACTCCTTGGAGTTCTAATTGACAATAACATGAAATTTGAAATACACCTATTTTAGGCTATTAAAAAACACATATAAAACTAGGAACACTTTACAGAATCAAGCCCTTCCTCTCTAGCAATACAAGATAGACTATTGATAGAACCCACCTCCTCTCTACCCTTCTTTAAGTCTACCCTGTCTTTACTAACCTAAAGAAAACTAATTTAGCGAAACTTAGTGCTTGCTGTAATAAAACAGCTAAATTTGCTACAAACTCTCCATATAGAACTTACCACTATATTGCCCTACAGCAACTCATCTGGCTAGAATTACCCGAGTATTTAACCTACACCCAACTAGTTACTGCCCATAAACTCATATACCAACCTGAAAATTCCCCTGCTGCCTATAACCTACTCCTTCCCCACACATGTGCTAGAGCTCTCTGTTCTTCCAACAAACTGCTACTACAAGGCTCCAAATCAAACAACCATGTTGCTGACTCTCTGTACTTTAGCTATGTATCCAAAATCTGGAATACCATCACTCAGTTTACCATAACTACTGCTAACCTGGCCCAATTAAAAAACTACTTAAGACTCAACTAACCCGGATTAACCTTCTGACTATCTTGATTCTGAACCAGTATCTTGAGTTTATATCTTTTCCAGTAATATCTTCTCATGGTTACTCAAATGTATATTTATGGCTCATTCAAATGTTTGAAGGATATGCTATAACTGTGATTTATTTTTTCTGTTTGGTTATGAAGCTTTCTGCTCAGTGTATTTGAATGTATGTTTGAAGGTTATGATATATATTGTAATTTCTGCTGTTTGTATGTGGAGCTTTTCTCTGCAGGCCTCCTCTGAAAATGTGCTCTGCCCAGTCGGACTTTCCAGGCAAACAAATGTAAAAATAAAAATAAATAAATAAATAAATGAATGAGATACAACAACATACCTGGTGCATCCCTAATGGACACTCTAGGTGTGTGTTGCACCCCAGCTGAAATTTCTAACATGCTACCACAGAGAAAAGAAGAGTCTAATCATCCCCCCCACACACACATACAGACAAAGTAGCATGAAACTCCTCTATCTCCATCAGTCAAACTCCTATTGCCCTACCCATCAGTTAAAGATGGACAGCATAGTTTTTTGCATCATGAATAATGTCAGTGGCCATGTGTATGACATGCTTTTAATTGTGGTCCTGGCCACCAACAACGCTTCTAGATGATGCAACATCCTTCCATGCATTCTTCTGGCCATGCATCATTTCAGCCATACAGAATTACCATAGTTCTCATGTAAAGGAATCTGTTTTCAGTCAGTTGTTGCTGTCATGTCTTCCCTTTAGTCACCATTCAAAGCTTATGACTATATGTGAGGATGGGAACACATATTAACTGGTCAGCTGAGAGCTTCATCTAATGACTCACTTCACCACCACAGCTGAGTACATCACCTTTTAATCTTTCCCACACCTTTATTCTTTCTTCATGGACCAGACACTATGATTCTTAATCTCCTCCTGTGAGAGAAAGACATGACTTCTGGTTTATAGGTGCTGATTTTCATTATAGCCATATCACACTCAGCATTGTACTGTTCCATTGTTTGCTAAAGACCACACTCACATTAATGGTAAGTAACAAAATAATTTGCAAACAAAGACGCAGCCATGATATCCCCAAAATGGATGCTGTTCGGATCCTGGCTGAACTTTGCTATTCTCTTCATGAAATTTCCAATCAGAAGAGGAGACAAGACACATGCTTTGTAGAGTCCTATGCCCCTCTTCTATATATTCAAATTCATTGCAAGCATGTGTGCGCAGCACTTCATCCTCCAATAACAACCATATAACTCACAGCCTTGGAACTCCATACCAACATAGCACCCCATACAATAAATCCTGGGTTATGAAATCCTATCACCTTTCAAGGTCAGAAGAAGCATGTAGGTATTATTAGCACATGCCTCAACCCTAAAATCGCTGCAGTACCTGCACAAGCACAAAGTACTTCCACTTTCCCATGGTCAGAAAATCTGTATTTATCACCTTAAAACATATACTTGATTAGTGAACTAAATCTGTTTTTCAGGGAGGCAGAGTGGCATAGTTGCTCTATTTCTGACAAATACCATTCTTGCATTTTTGATAATGGTAGCCTCTACTGCAGTTTGCCAATCCAGAGGTAAGGTGTCTGCCCTCCTTGTAATACTGAAAAGGAATGTTAACCCCAACAGTAGCCCAGTTCCATTAATAGTTTTGTCCAGTTCTTATCCAACTACTGTAGCCTTGCCACAGCAGAAATGTTTAATCACCTCTGTGTTGCCATCTACAAAAATAGCTTACATCCCCAAAGCATTTCCTAGCATTATCTACTCATTGGATGAAATGTTTTTAAGGCTCCAGAGCTCCACAATCTGTTTATTTTACCTCTATTCCCCATTCCTAGTGCTCTGACCAGTAATGTACCCATGTCTTCTTCAGGAATATACCACTACTGGAGACCCATTACACTTGCTTTACATTCACTGTGCCTCTGAAGTAAAAATGCCACATGTGTAATGCATCCATTGTTTTGTTACCACTCATGTTTTAGAGATGCATTAGTCTGAGACACAAACCTGCTTATTGGAAGGTCCCTTGCTGTACAAGTACAAGCTGAGCTCACCATCCCTAAATTATTTCCAACAAATCTACATACTTCCAACCCTATGTTCCTTTAGTGTTATTACTAAATTGATTTATCAGCAATATATATTTGATGGCATTTCACAAAAAAGTACAATCACTACCAGCTGAATTCAGATAACTTTGTCCCATTGCAGTAAGCAAATTTGCTAGATAAACAGCAATGAGGAGGATGTGTGCGATCCAGAAAGCCAAGTAAGATGATGCAGCCAGTTGAAATAATATGTTGGGCAATGTTATATGCTAATGACTACACAGTAAAGTACTGCATATGATAATGAGGCAAAACGGCATGGCAGAATGATTCAGAAATGTTTAAATGCTGTACAGCAATGCTGTACCCACTTTAGATCTGTATACAGCCGTATACTCATGTTCAAGCAGAGTAAAGTAGTGTACAGTGTTAGGGGTTGCCGCAGCTATGGTAAATGTGTTATCTGCAAGAGGCTGTTAAAACATCTGCTTAACATTTAATGACCTCCATGATACATGTGTAAGACACAGTTGACATAATGGTTAAGGGCTTTCTTTGCCTACTACATGCAAGATAAAAGGTTTGAGCTTGACGTCTTGCCAATGCCTGTATGGAGTTTGCATGTTCTCCCTGTGTCTCAGTTGGGTCCCATGCCCCACTTGGCAAATACATGTTGACTGTTTCCACCTTAAAGTCACTCAAAGAATTGAGTTGTAGGCAGCAGCACAGACTCTAGATGTTGCCTATTGATGGATGTGTTGTGCATACTAACTGCTTTGAACACCAGTTGTGGTGTTAGATTGGAGAACACAGATCACAGACTGCGTACTGTGTCAGGGCTAGCCACTTGACTGTGGAAAAAATTCTCTGAAGGTGAATGAGTCACACTGACTAATGTTCAAAACAGACATGGGTATTTGTCAGTGATAAGTGGGTTTAGGACTCTGATTTATGCTAGGGACCCATGCTAATGGTAGGAGGGTTCTGTATGCCCTATTGGCTAGTATCTGCCTGCCAATTGAAAGCTGGTTGTAAAAAACAATCCATCTGCCAGATATGAACTACAAATTGCTATACTGAATATAGGTTCACTGATAGGACAGATCTTTGAAGGGAATGACATGAAGGTAAGAAGGTGGCTGAACATCTTTGTATCCAGGAGACAAGATGGAAGGGCTATGCAGTGAAGCCACTTGGCTTGTGATCCACAGTCTACTACTCTATAGGAGAACAAACTAGAACTGGTGTGGGGACTTGTGGTGAGAGAGAGACTTCAGAAGACAATGAGGGATATCATCAGAATTAGTGGCAGACTCATGGCAGTCAGACACCTGTGTAAGGATAGGGCAGTAGTCATAATCTTAAACTAAGCCCCACAGTAGGGTTGCGATAGAGAGGAAAATAATGTATTCAGACAACAGTCACAGGGCCTACTAGATATAGAGGACAACATGAATTAGTGCTGATAATGGGGGACCTGAATGCACATATCAGGACATATAGACAGAATAGGACATGAGGATTGCCTGGGTCGACACAGGTGGGGCAACAGAATAAAGAAGGAGTGGTCATTCTAAACTTTTCTCAGACAAATAGCTTGATGTTGGCCAGTGCATGGTTCAACAAGAAAGACAGTAACAAGATCACATACAAGAGTAGTCAACAAGCAACTCAGATTGACTTCTTCCTAGTAAGGAAAAGGCCCTGGTTTTGAATCAGGGATTGCAAAGTCATACCCAGTGAAATAGTTACCCCACAGCATAAAGTACTATTTGCCAAAATCAGCTGCAAGCAGTAGCCATAGAAGGCTCTAAGGCCCACAGAGACTAGGCTGTACACTTGGAAGTTTACAGGAGAGAAAGCACAAGAGTTCAAGAAAATATTCAGGACGCTAGCACCTCAGGAAGAACAGAAAATAGGTAGAGTTGAAGAAGAGTGTCACTGCCCAGGAAGTCATCATAAAATAGAAGGAGTGCAGGAAAAAGTGGGGGACAGAAAAGATGAACCAGGCTAAAAGGAATACTGGTTAAGTAACAAAAAGGCTAAGAGAGCAATTTCAATAGCAAAGAACAGGGCAACAGCATTTGGAAAGTGATTCAGTAGATGGCATGCAGAAACTCTATCAAGGTGTATGGTATAGACAGAATGATACATAAGATAGTCATCACACACAGTTCTTAAGTGATGCCAGCACTGGTGAAGAAAATCCCACAGAAGCTGGACTGCCCCAGATACAGCCTATGATAACAGAAGAAGAGGAGCCCACCATAGAAGAAGTAAGAACAGCACAAAGGATAATGAAGTCAAGGAAAGCAGCAGGCTGCGATGTTGGGTCAGATGGGGAAAAATAGCTCTTGAGGGTACTCAAAGCAGAATTGAGAGAAAGACATATCCTACATAAGTAAAGAATAAGCATACAAGTATCAGTGTACAAGAACAAGAGTGGACATTCAGAGGTAGGCAGTACAGAGGCATTAAACTCCTGGCACAGTGCATGAAAGTTCTAGAGAGGGTGATTGATAAACAAAAAAGTAAGATGGGAGATGAGCAGCTCGGATTCAAATTGGAATGTAGCACGACTGTTCTGATGTTTTCAGTGAGACAGATAGTTGAGAAGAAGCTAGAAATGAGAAAAGAGCCCAACTGAGTATTCCTAGACTTGGAGAAAACATGTGACAAGATCTCAAGAAAGCTAATTTGGGCAGTCCTGTGATGTTTTAAAGTCCCAGAAACATTGGTAGAATTAGTGCAAAATATGTACAATGAACCAATAACACAGATATGAAGAGTGTTCAGACTCGCAGAGATGTTCGAAGTGAGAGTGGATGTTTTTCAGGGTACAGCTCTGAGCCCACTGCTGCTCATACTGGTGATGGGCAACATTAGCAAATAGATCAGACGGGACAGATCAACAAAGACACTGTATGTAGACAATGTGGCATTACAGGCGGACTTTGACCATTAACTTCAGCAAAGGATGGGGTAATGTAATGCAAAACTGAAGGTACATGAGATGAAACCGAGTACAAATAAAACAGTTGTAAAGGCAGTAAACTAGGGAAATCAGAAGAAGCTGAGAATTGAGATAGAATGGAAAATAGTGGAAAAAGTTAACATCTTCAAGTGCCTAGGAGGGATTGTTGATGAGAGGGGAAGTCTGAATGAGGAGGTTAAAACTCAAATCATAGGGGTTGTGGCCAACTGACATGGAGTGTCAGAGAAAGTATATGTTAGAAGAATGCCAAAGAAGCTGAAAAGTAAGGTGAACAAAACAGTGGTGCAACCAGCACTATTGTATGGGTAAGAAACCTGGGCTTTGATGGCAGATAAGTTGGGGAAGCTACAGGTGATGGAGATGAAGTGCCTCGGATGTGTGGTAGGCTGCACACTGTGGTTCAGACAGAGACATTAGGGCATTAGAGCAGAAGCCCAAGTAGTTCCAATTGCAGAGAAGATCAAGGAGACAAGATTATGTTGGTTCAGTCACATGTGCAGGAAAGCAGATGTCCATCTGCTGAAGAAAATTTGGGACAGACAGGAAGAATGAAAGAGGAAGTGATGGCATTCAGCAAAGAGGTGGATGTATTGTGAGAGAAAACTTGTGACAGTCAGGCATGATTGTCAAAGTAGGTAGGAGAGTAACATTTAAATGGAAGAGATGGTGACAGTTAATGCAACAACCTGACCTGCTGTAGAAAATGGGAAGAAGGAGAGTGGGTGGGGTTTGATGATGATGACAACAAAGTAGTGGACTGTGGACAGGGACACCATGCAACAAAATTGGATATATGTCAGCCTCATCTTTGAATACAAAGGCATGTGTGGCTTTACATATATTAGATACAGGAACATTTCAGTGACCTACTGAGGACACAGTGGAGGTATCTTACGCATCTGCCTCAAGAATACTCCATTAGGTCCAGATGTTATGCTTCAGCCTGCAGGGGAACATATGTGATTCCACATACCTTAGAGGAGAGAGCCAACACTACATGGGATTTCTGCGCTATAATCCATTAACCTGAGGCACTGGCTATAGACTGTACCCACACTGACATAATGACCCCACCTGGTGAACTGGGAAGGAGGTATAAGAAATGCAAAGAGTATCAGTTCATAAACTGCCAAGTGGTTTGTAATGCACAAGGTACCATCTACAGTGTGTGTGTGTGTGTGTGTGTGTGTGTGTGTGTGTGTGTGTGTGTGTGTGTGTGTGTGTGTGTGTGTGTGTGTATGTATGTGCAGGCAATAGGCAGTTTCCATGATTTCCACATCTGACACGTGATCTTTGCCAATGGTTACTGAGGGGTGAATACTTATTGGGGAATCTTGTGGGTGATACCAACTATGCCTTGGAGTCTTGGCACATGACACCAATTAGAAATCCAAATAATCATGCCGATCATGGATACAGCAGTGTTCTATCATAAACCAGAAATATGACTTAGTTTATATTTAGACTGCTGAAGTCATGTTTTCACTCTCTGGCTACATCCAGTGGTATCCTGCAAAACTACTCACCTCATGTACTGTGACATATAGGTTCCCTATTAGAAGACCGAAGATGCATTCTTTCGAATGCGTCTTGGTCGAATTCAAAAGCCTGAAAAGGCAAAACATTGAAGCGGCTTATAAACAAATTCTTTCCCTGGGAAAGAATTAGCTTGGCCGCTTAATTACTTAGCCATTTTCGGCACTGTAGTGCGGTCTCAGAGTTTGTTTATTTAAGTAGGGGGGTGTGGGGGACACAGCTCCCCACATGGAGGGTGTCTTAATGTAATATGTTTTTTTTTTTTTTTGTTGGAACAGCAATTTTTTTTCCCTAGGAAAACAATTGCTGTTCTGACAGTTCAAAATTGTAAGCTTTCGCTTACATAGGGTCAATTAATCACCATTCGCTTTTTTAAGTGCTTGGTGATCTAATATAGACCTGACATATAATGATGTAGATATGCAGCATTTACAGCAGGGTTGGTCTTTTGCATGGACCACAATCTTTAGTACAGGCAGTGGCAGCTAAGACAGATGAAGAGTCAGAGGAGGTGCCAGTAGCAGGTGATGACCATGCCAGACAGAGGCAGGCAGAGTACACCGTGGCACTAACAAAGAGGCAGTGGACTGCAAATAGCTTTTTGAATGAACCATACAAAAGTTAAGTGGCTATACAACAGTAAAAGTGATACATGCAAAAATACCAGACTGTGCTTACAAATGCATGGGATAGGCATACTCTGCATCAAATATATGAACCCAAGTAACAATGTACAAAGAGCAGGGCACAGTTATCATTGTTTTCTCAGGCGGACAAAAGAATGCAGGGGTGCATATCTTTTACAGGGAAGTTTACGAGTGCTGATGTGTAGTAACATAAAAAGTGTGCCTTTGGGTACTGTGATAATTGAATTGGGTGATAGTTAACATGTAAAAAGGCAGTGATCAGTGGATGTGCGGGATGTGCTGAGGCAGAGTGTGTGTGTGTGTGTGTGTGTGTCTGTGTGTGTGTGTGTGTGTGTGTGTGTGTGTGTGTGTGTGTGTGTGTGTGTGTGTGTGTCTGCTCGTGTGTGAGTGTGTGTGTCTGCAGGGACAAAGCCTCAACACTATGTGCAGCACTGCACCTTGACATGCATAATAGGGAGTTCATCATAATCCCGTGTGTGTAAGGTACACTACATTGCAATGATGTTTGGCACAGTACTACTGTTACAACCTATTGTAACAAACTTGCATAGTACTATAGTCATTAAACTTGCAATGTGTCTTTAAAGAGTTTTGACCAATACATTTAGAAGAACTGACAAATTATCATCACTTCTGAGCCTTACATTAAGCAGCGAACAAAAAAAACATTTAGACAAAGAAGTAGGTTTAAAACGTGCTACTCACCTTACAAACTGTTGAGGTAATATGCAGGATTCAAATACCATTCACTGTTGTTTTCGTCCACAGAATGATGAGGATCAGTGGCTCTCATCACACTTATGTACTGTTGATTTACATGGCTAGGTGTGATGATTATGCTAAGAAGGGCTCATCTCAGTATTGTTTCTGAATTACTCTGCACGTTGAGCAAACATCAATATTACTATACAGCTCTGTGCACATGGCTGAGCTGTGATCAGTTCCTCACATGAGTGAGAAGCTAATGATTATGGGAGTGAGGGAATTGTCATCCTCTCTTTAACTGTATGAGGAATGAGTCATTGTGGAACATATATTTTCACAAGCAAACAGAAGGATATAGGTGCTATTGTAAGCATTACAATTCAGTGCCAATGATTTATTATTTTGTCATTTATCACATGAATTAGATACCTTTTGATGACCATCATTGTGTGAAGTGTGGGACATGCAAAAACTATTCTGGGTGCCAGTTCTCTGGAAATCTTCTACAAACCTTTGAAGGTGAGACAATTATGGCTAGAGAAGGTGAGGGTAGTGCTCCTTTTAGAGCACAGAGGTGGTGTGAGGAGGAGTCCAAGATTTGTCTGGTAGTCTTCCATAAGGATTACAACCAGAGACTCCTTCAGGTCAGCTATATTGCTTCACACTATAAGGCTGATGCCTGGAATAGTTTGGCTAAGGCTGTCACTTATACTCCTGGCGTTCCACACATGGGGGAAGCAGTGCTGTCACCATTACAGTCACTTGATTCTATGCAAGCCTAACCTCTTTGGCCAATGGGAGGCTGAGCCTATGATACAGTCACCACATGAAGTAAGTATATCATCATCTTCTTCTTCTTCTTTCGTCTTTTCCCAGTTAGGGGTTGTCACAGCAGATCATCTGTCCGCTCATGATTGGCAGTCGAGTTTTCCAGTGTCAAGTTGCCAGTCAGGCACCCAACCTTCCACAGAAGGCACACACACACACTCACACCTAGGGCCAATTTAGAGTGTCCAATCCACCTACTGCATGCCTTTGGGATGTGGGGGGAAACTGGAGCACCCAGAGGAAACCCACGCAACCACAGGCAGGACATGCAAGCTCCACACAGAAGGCACCCCAGCCGAGAATCGAACCAGAGAACCTCTTGCTGTGAGGCAACAATGCTAAAAGTAAGTATATCATCTATTAGCTAAATAATTAACTTACCAATGCATGCCCCCATTCAGTTTCTCATTATGCCCTTTTCATGTCTGTAGCTATTGCAGAGATTGAAAAGGAACAGGAAAATATACAGGAGCACATTAGCACTCATAAGAGAGCACTGAAATATATATATTCTCTGTCACCAAAGATGTCTTTGTTTGTATAGTAATGGCCATTAAATATAAGTATGTATAACTTGTATATAGCAGCATCACATCTATCAATACAGGCATACCTTAAGGGAACTGATGTGCCTGAGCAATATTAAAATTGTGCTTCTGCAGGCCTCCCCTGTATAGGTAAACAAGTGTCTCATCATGTTAAGTCTATGTGCACAGAGATTATTCAATCCCCCCACCCCCAAAAAAGTTCTGTTGTCTTGGCAAAGTATATTTATCATCCCAGTAATATCAATGCACCACTCAAAGTCCATATACATATGTAATATCTATAAGTAGTAGTTGGCTGACCATTTTGCAGTATCTAATAGATATATCTGACCATTGTCTATCAGCTTTGTTGGACATATTTATTGTGCGATCAGCATGCATCTTATGTATATGTACGGTTGTACTATTGTCAAAACTCAGATGGCATTACTGGCCACAACTACGCATGTACTGTCGTGATAAATAGCTTTTGCATTTAGTATTTTCTTATGTTAAGCTACATGTGAGGATGGCATTTTTGGCTTTGGCTCCCTCCTATATGTTGTAATTAAACAAACAATTTGAAGACGTAAATGTGTAATTCATACTATTAAATGGTTATTCTCCTTTACTATATCAGTATCAACATAGTGAAGAATGCAGTTTCATTTTTTCTGTACTTCCCTTCCCAATGCTCTTTGTTGATGTCCTTTCTTTTTCATACATTTGTATGTTTATTTTTCTCTCCATTGCTGTTACTATTATATGCTACAGCACAGCAAGATGACCTAACCCACCTGCAAGGTCTGTCATCTCTTCCCCACCCTCCACAGACAGCAGCAGTAGGAGCAGCACCATCACTATCACCAGAAGCACCCATAACTTCTGAGTCCCAGCCTGCCACGGCTCAATCCACACTTCCTGTCCTTCCTGTACCACCTGTGTCGGGTAGCCTATATGACCCTAAATGTACATGCATAGAGATCCTGGATTTTGTAGACACAAACTCCCTGGACCAAATAGTCAATACACCAACCAGGGGTACAATCATACTGGATCTGGTCCTCACTAATATGGGAGAGTACTGCACACCCCCTACTGTAATGCCTTCCCTGGTAAGGTCAGACCACAAAATGGTCTCCTTTGAAGTAAAAATAAAACCTGGACCCCAAGCTAAACCTGGAATATTCAGGAACTATTCTAAGGCTAACCTCCTGCTATTAAGTGAGAACCTGGCAAAATTTCAAGCTCCCAAAAGCCTTGAGAACACTGCTGCCTATGCACACCTGTTCCCAGAAACCCTGTACAAGCATGTTAATAGCTGCATAGAGGCAGATGTAGCCACCAGGAAGAGGTACTTATATTGAGCCAGAAGATATAGCAAACCTCTTGGCTGATAAATTCAGCTTCAACTTTATCCCTCTCCCCTTCAACCTTCCATTCAGGAAATATCATCAAATATAACTCCCCCTAATTTTCACTAGGGAACAGGTCCTTAATGCTGTTTCTAAGACCAAGAACACTGCATCAATGGACCCAGACAATAACCCTTCTAAATTGCATGAAACATGACCTATAAGGGCCTATGGAATTACTATTCAACTGTAGCCTCCAAACAGGCTTCATGTCTCATGAATAGAAAATGGCAACAATCATCCCTCTGCACAAAGGTGAGCCTTCTACAGACCCTGGAAACTAAAGACCCATAAGTCTCACTAGTCTTATATGTAAAGCAATGGAAAGAATTATCATGGAGATGCTCAACAGAGATATAGTAAACCTCCAGATACTGGACCCAATCCAGTTTGGTTTCATCAAGGGCAGATCATGCCTACTCAACCTAGTGGACTTCTTTGAGAAGGTCAGCAAACCATTGGATGAGAGCAAAATCGTTGACACTGCCTACCTTGACCTGGCCAAGGCATTTGACACAATACCACACTCAAGCATTGTTGACAAACTCAACAAGTTAGGTACAAACTTGTATGTCACCCGGTGGATGGCCAACTGGCTCACAGACAGGACCTAGGAAGTTAGAATTAGGGAATCCACCTCTACAAAGAGGGCAGTCACAAGTGGAGTCCCTCAGTGATCAGTTTTTGGACTGCTGCTTTTTGGCATTTGCTTCTCAGAAGTCAATGCCAATGTTAGTGGTCTCTGGATGACTAAATTTGCAGACGATTGCAAATTAGGAGCTGTCATTGAATCTCACACTGACACAATTGTTCTCCAGGAGAAACTGACACAGAAGAACAACTGGTGTCAGAGCCATGGACTAAAACTAAATGCCAAGAAATGCACAATAGTATCCTTTGGGAAGTCATCCATCCCTGGCAACTATCATATTGACAACACACCCCTTAGAGTTGACCCAGTAGTCAGGGACTTAGGGAAACACATAGATAGTAATCTAGCCTTTGACCATCACATGTCTACAGTGGTGAGGAAATCATTCCATGTTGCGCAACTTATAAATAAAGGTATGTCATCTAAGTCTAAGGAAGTTATTGTTCCACTGTATTTGTCATTCATCGCACCTGTCATTGAGTACAATGCCCCCTTTGGCATGTACCTAACCAGACATATCCAACAACTGGAATGTCCACAGAGGTTCCTCACTAAAAGAATAGAGGACATAAGTAAAATGTCCTATGCAGACTGCCTCATGGCCCTATCCCTGTATTCTGTCACCTACAGCCTTTTGAGGGGAGATCTATGCCTGGTATACAGGGCATTGTCAGACCTCACTCTGATGGACCTCCTGCATATCCACAAAACAAATAGCACCAGAATTATTCATTCTAAAGACTTAAACATTGCCTATGATATAAATAGGACCTCCTGGAGAGACAGGTATGTATCCCAGAGACTACCCTGTCTCTGGAACAGGCTCCTTATCCATGTGAAGCAGAGTTCCTCCCTAACCCAATTCAAGTGCAACTTAGACAATTGGATGGGAAACCAGAAATTCATCTCTGGTTTGGCACCAGTGCCTCTAATGGATACAGGTAACCTGTAAATGGTTAATCTCCCAGGCCCATGCTTACACTTGTCAGAGATTTGGGATGCATGGCTAAGCTTAAAATGTCCTTGTGGTCTTTAGCCTAGTAAACATCTATGAACCTATGAGCCCTGCTCCAGAAGATGTTACTGTAGTACCCGCTGGTAGCAGTGCAAGTGGAGATGACACTTTTGTCACCAATCAGGAGCTGGCAGAGCTTGTGGGGGAGGTAAAAGACAGGGGGCTGGATGCCCACATTGGCTATACTGACACCATGGTTCAGCAACACAATGATTTGTGTTTCTGCCCAGCACTGACACCACCTCCTGAGGCAAAAAACAGTGCTGATAGTTCTTAGTGTTGATGAGTAATCTCCAGTTGCATCTGAGATGGCAGAGACTGCATGTCTGAACACCCAGTCACATTTCCAAACTTGTTGATCTTTTTCCTTTTGTCCCAGTGCTTACTCCTGTGCATTGTACATCTCTTCCCTCAACATTCTTTTCCCTCTGTCTGATGTCTCCTTCAGTATTGTGTTCTCCCTCCCTCACTGTGTTACTTCACAGCCTGTTAGTCATGTGCATCTTTCTGTGACCTAACCTTCCCCTCTTACCCACCTCTTACTTCTTTGACTTTCTTTCCTAACATTCACTTCTCAGAAAAAAATAAATGGGCACCTGCTCCAAAACAAAGTACTCACACCCATACCTCTCAGCTTCACAGACATTTGACTAATGTACACATAATTGGTTCTAGTTACTCATTCTAAAAAGTGCAGTTCTCTGACAAATCAGTGAGGATATCAGCCAGTAAGTGATTACAAATATTGCTATAAGTCACCAGGAAAATTGAGATAAGATGGTGAGAGACATGCCCCTATACCACATCCATCTTACTCATTCATTATTTGATCACCTTGTGTTCTACCCTCTGTTTACTTCCTGTTTTGATCTCTGTCCTATACTCCAATTTTCAATCTTTAATCTGTTCATAGAATAGGTAAACAGAACATGCAATTGCCTTTTGCATGCAGATAGTTGTAAACTGGACTAAACGGTTGCAGCCTAGAAGTGTAAAGGACATGAAAAGGAACTAAAACTAGGAAATGATCTCAGAGATACTTTTGATAATAAAGGTAAAATCATGCATTTGGAGAACAACTTGACTGTGCACTTTCATAATCATTACCATTACAGAAGGCCATCAATGTAAGAAAAGAAGTTTGTTGAAAGTGTGACAAGCAGCTTTGAATTCACTAATTTTACAAGTTACAATGGCAAAGTAAGCACATAATGTACTGGCCTCCGGATTCAAGAATTTCACAAAAATGAAAGACAATCCCCCAGATTCAGTAAACTTCCATGCAGGAATAGCTTATTCCCGCATGGAAGGGACTGTTCCCGTGAAGCATGGAAGCATGTCACGCATATTCATGAAGGCATGCTGCTGTGTTGTAATAATGACATGGATCTATGTATGAGTGCAGGTGGTGTGTCTGAGAGCAGTGCTTTCACAATACACATGCCTACTGCACACCAGAATTGCTGTACGACAATTGAAATACAGCAAGATTGCTTGTAACACCTCCCAACTTGTCAGGGTAAGAAATCTGGACAAAGCCATAAGGGACAATTGTCCCTACAAACCCAGAAAGTTGATAAAATAACAGGTTTAGCATCAACATGACTTTTTGGCAGGTTATGAAGTATAAAACGTACACCTCCCAACCTGCCAGAGTAAGACATCTGGACAAACCATTAAGGGACAATTGTCCGTACAAACCCAAAAAGTTGATAGAATAAGATAGAATAACAGGTGTAGCATTAGCATGAATTTTCTGCATGGTATGAAGTATAAAACGCATACCTCCCAACCCGTCAGAGTAAGAAATCTGGACAAAGCCATAAGGGACAATTGTCTCTACAAACCCAGAAAGTTGATAGAATAACAGGTTTAGCATTAGCATGGATATTCTGAAGGGTACAAAGTAAAAAACACAACAGATAAATTGTTTTTTTCACATATGCAATAAATTTTAAGAATAACTGCATGGACATGCCCGTTCCTTCTCTATGCTTAGCCCAGCTGAAATGGCACGATAAGTTAAGTAGCAATAGACATCCAACATAAGCATAAGTGCAGTAGTGTAGCAGTTAAAGCATACGCTTTGCATTCACAGTTCGAGCCTCACCAAAACCATTTCCATTTT
Organism: Protopterus annectens; assembly: GCF_019279795.1. NCBI lineage: Eukaryota > Metazoa > Chordata > Ceratodontiformes > Protopteridae > Protopterus > Protopterus annectens. The sequence goes on from NC_056726.1 coordinate 1,686,818,436, forward strand.
GCATGTGTAAACATTACAGTTCTAATTTATTTGCATATTTATGTAGGAAGTAACTTATATTTCTCAACCAGAGTAGTGCATTAGGCCTAGAAAACAAAAATGGGAAGAAACTAAGGGTAATGCTGCTCAATGCCAGAAGTCTAAATCTCAAAATGCACGCACTCGAGGCCCTTCTCAGTATGGAGAGCATCGATGTCTCTGCTGTGACTGAAACCTGGTTCAAGGCACCTGAGAGCACCCCGGCACTATCAGGTTTTACCTCATATCATGCGTTCCGGCCCCAAAACCTGGACCACACCACAAAAGGAGGGGGTATATCCATATTCATCAAGGATACCCACACCTCCAGGTTGGTGGCAACGCACGAAGCATCGGAAACCATCCAGGTGCAATTAACCATAGGCAAAACTGCTCTACAATTTGTAGCATGCTACAGGCCACCCTCTCAAACTCAGGAACCCCACACAGCCTTCCTGAAGACACTGGAGGGTATAAATGTATCTCCAAACACCATTATATTGGGTGACTTCAATTACCCGACTATAGACTGGGAACATTACTCAAGCCCCAACTTTCTAGCCCAAAGGTTCCTGGAGTTCATAAATTCAAATGCCATGGAACAACTAGTTACTGTTCCCACAAGAGGAGAAAATATACTAGATCTCATCATCACAAATATGGGGACAAAATGCTCCACACCGGAAATATATCTCTCATTGGTGAGATCAGATCACAAACTTATCTCACTGGAAATCCACATCCCGCCCCCACCCCAAACAAAAAAGACCACAGTGAAGAACTTCTCTAAAGCAAACTTCACACTGCTCAAGACTGGTGTGGTATCCTTCAAGGCCCCGAGCCAGTGGAGACCACAATCCAAGCTGTGGAAGCCCTTACAAATGCCTTCTACGAACACCTCCAGGACTGCATGGATCAGGCAATCCCTAATAAAACCAAGACTCTTTCCACCAAGGGCAAACGACAAGTCTGGTGGACCCCAGCCATAAACAAACTTTACAATAAGAGGAGAAAGCTGTTACATGATAGAGCAAAATCCATAAAAGAGAAGACACCCTTGATCATTATTAGTAAAAAAATACGAGCACTCATAAAATCATCCAAGGCCAACTTTGAGAGAAAAATTGCAATAGATTCAAAAGACAATCATAAGGCCTTCTTCAGCTATGTTAGAAACCTGGGTGGAAACTCCCAGATATGCACAGAATTAGTCCAAAATGATACAAAAATCACTGAACCCACAGACATTGCCAACATACTGGCAGACAGGTTCAGTGCAAACTTCACCCCCAAAAGGAGCAATAACTATCCCAGCGGAGTGTAGCCTCCCAGACATCTCAAATGCGCAGGTGAAACCTGCTCTCTCTAAAGCTAAAAACACAGCATCAATGGGACCGGATGGCGTCCCGGGCTGTGTGCTACACGAACTCAATGAGGAACTAAACCCACATATAAGGCAGCTGTTTAATCTTAGCCTTACCACAGGATACATGCCCAAGGAGTGGCGTACGGCAACTGTGGTTCCACTCCACAAAGGCGGTGCCTCTACGGACCCTGGTAATTACCGCCCCATAAGCTTAACAAGCCTGGTCTGCAAAGCTATGGAGAGGATCATAATGGAACTCATAAACAAAGACATAGGGGACTTGCAGACATTGGACCCGACCCAGTTTGGCTTGTCAAGGGCAGATCATGCCTTTTGAACTTGGTTGACTTCTTCGAAACAGTCACCAAGGCCATTGATGAGGGAAAGGCAGTCCATACAGCCTACCTTGACCTTGCAAAAGCTTTCGACACAATACCCCACTCGGGTATTATAGAGAAACCTACCAGCTTAAATGTAAACCCATATGTCACAAGACAGGTTGCAAACTGGCTAAAGGACAGAACCCACAGGGTTAGATTTGCTGGCACCATGTCAGACTCCAAGCCGGTCACAAGTGGTGTCCCACAGGGCTCAGTCCTTGGCCCCCTGTTGTTCGGCATCTACTTCTCAGAAGTACAGGCAAACATAGGAGGACTATGGCTGACAATGTTTGCAGATGACTGCAAACTGGGCGCCATAGTAGAAAGTACATCGGACACAGATATCCTTCAGAGGGTCTCACAGAAACTGATAACTGGTGCCAGAGCCATGGCCTGAAGTTAAATGCCAAAATGTATAGTCATACCCTTCGGGAAAAACAAGGTAACCCCAAGCTACCATATAGGTGGCAATCCATTAAGCACAGAAGAGGTTATCAGGGACCTGGGGACCCAGGTTGACAGTGACCTTTCTTTTGACACTCACATTGCTAAAGTGGTTAGAAAGACCTTCTACAATGCCCACCTGATCATGAAGGGATTCACATCCAGATCAACTGAGGTCATTGTTCCCCTGTACTCTTCACTTATCAGACCAATGATCGAGTACAATGCCCCATTCGGGATGTACCTCACCCGACACCTGCAGCAATTGAAGAGACCCCAAAAGTTCCTCACCAAAAGGATAAAGGGACTCCAAAATCTGTCATATGCTGCCAGACTGAAGAAACTCCAGCTCTATTCAGTCGCATACCACCTGCTCAGAAGTGACCTGTGCCTGACATACAAGGCCATGTCCAAACCGGAATTAATGGACATGCTCCACCTCAAAAAATCCAAATCTACCAGATCCACTAGAGCAAGCGACTTAAACCTTAGCACGGATATAAATAGTACATGCTGGAGGGATAGATTTGTCACCCAGAGACTCCCTATGCTGTGGAATAAAATCCCGGTCCATGTGAGGCAGAGCACCTCGCTGGCTCTGTTCAAGAGAAATCTTGACTGGTGGATGGGAGATCGTAGGTTTACCCCGGGAATCATCTCTGTGTCACTGCTGGACAGAGGCACAACAGACTAATAGGCACAGTATTTTTTAACATAAGGGGTGGTGTAAGTCACAAAACTTTGGGCTAGGCTTATAAATGCCTTAGGGCAGATAGCCTAGTATAAACCTATGAACCTATGAACCTATGAAGATGTGAGTGTCAGTGTAATAAAGTAGTGAAACTCCCATATAAACACAAGTGCCCCATACAGTATAGTTACAAAAGAATAAATGTAATTACAGCACATTGGAGGATGTCAGGGAAGGTAAACAAATTTATATTATGTAATGAATTATGAATCAATCCCATACAGGTAGTAGTCCAATAAAATAAAACATAACAATGCTAAGCATTGCACTGCTATGCTTACTAGGTGTAAGCATTGTGTACATATGAATGCTAAGCAATGAGTAGCCCAGCTAAGTGGATTTTCCCATTGGTAAGCAGTGCTGAACCTGTCCCTTTAAGCACTGCCAACCTTAGCTAAGCAAGTTTGCCTGTAGCTTAGCTTAGCTCAGCATATTCAAAAACATCCAATTACTGCAAAGACCCATTATAGAATACAATGCCCTGTTTGGTATGTACCTGTCAAGACATCTGCAACAACTGGAAAGGCCATGATATTATGATATCACAATACATCCACCATCCACCTCTTTGCTGAATGCCATCACTTCCTCTTTCATTCAACCTTCCACAGATAGTCAATACACCAACCAGGGGTACAATCATACTGGATCTGGTCCTCACTAATATGGGAGAGTACTGCACACCCCCTACTGTAATGCCTTCCCTGGTAATGTCAGACCACAAAATGGTCTCCTTTGAAGTAAAAATAAAACCTGGACCCCAAGCTAAACCTGGAATATTCAGGAACTATTCTAAGGCTAACCTCCTGCTATTAAGTGAGAACCTGGCAAAATTTCAAGCTCCCAAAAGCCTTGAGAACACTGCTGCCTATGCACACCTGTTCCCAGAAACCCTGTACAAGCATGTTAATAGCTGCATAGAGGCAGATGTAGCCACCAGGAAGAAGTACTTATATTGAGCCAGAAGATATGGCAAACCTCTTGGCTGATAAATTCAGCTTCGACTTTATCCCTCTCCCCTTCAACCTTCCATTCAGGAAATATCATCAAATATAACTCCCCCTACTTTTCACTAGGGAACAGGTCCTTAATGCTGTTTCTAAGACCAAGAACACTGCATCAATGGACCCAGACAATAACCCTTCTAAATTGCATGAAACATGACCTATAAGGGCCTATGGAATTACTATTCAACTGTAGCCTCCAAACAGGCTTCATGTCTCATGAATAGAAAATGGCAACAATCATCCCTCTGCACAAAGGTGAGCCTTCTACAGACCCTGGAAACTAAAGACCCATAAGTCTCACTAGTCTTATATGTAAAGCAATGGAAAGAATTATCATGGAGATGCTCAATAGAGATATAGTAAACCTCCAGATACTGGACCCAATCCAGTTTGGTTTCATCAAGGGCAGATCATGCCTACTCAACCTAGTGGACTTCTTTGAGAAGGTCAGCAAACCATTGGATGAGAGCAAAATCATTGACACTGCCTACCTTGACCTGGCCAAGGCATTTGACACAATACCACACTCAAGCATTGTTGACAAACTCAACAAGTTAGGTACAAACTTGTATGTCACCCGGTGGATGGCCAACTGGCTCACAGACAGGACCTAGGAAGTTAGAATTAGGGAATCCACCTCTACAAAGAGGGCAGTCACAAGTGGAGTCCCTCAGGGATCAGTTTTTGGACTGCTGCCTTTTGGCATTTACTTCTCAGAAGTCAATGCCAATGTTAGTGGTCTCTGGATGACTAAATTTGCAGATGATTGCAAATTAGGAGCTGTCATTGAATCTCACACTGACACAATTGTTCTCCAGGAGAAACTGACACAGAAGAACAACTGGTGTCAGAGCCATGGACTAAAACTTAATGCCAAGAAATGCACAATAGTATCCTTTGGGAAGTCATCCATCCCTGGCAACTATCATATTGACAACACACCCCTTAGAGTTGACCCAGTAGTCAGGGACTTAGGGAAACACATAGATAGTAATCTAGCCTTTGACCATCACATATCTACAGTGGTGAGGATATCATTCCATGTTGCACAACTTATAAATAAAGGTATGTCATCTAAGTCTAAGGAAGTTATTGTTCCACTGTATTTGTCATTCATCGCACCTGTCATTGAGTACAATGCCCCCTTTGGCATGTACCTAACCAGACATATCCAACAACTGGAATGTCCACAGAGGTTCCTCACTAAAAGAATAGAGGACATAAGTAAAATGTCCTATGCAGACTGCCTCAAGGCCCTATCCCTGTATTCTGTCACCTACAGCCTTTTGAGGGGAGATCTATGCCTGGTATACAGGGCATTGTCAGACCTCACTCTGATGGACCTCCTGCATATCCACAAAACAAATAGCACCAGAATTATTCATTCTAAAGACTTAAACATTGCCTATGATATAAATAGGACCTCCTGGAGAGACAGGTATGTATCCCAGAGACTACCCTGTCTCTGGAACAGGCTCCTTATCCATGTGAAGCAGAGTTCCTCCCTAACCCAATTCAAGTGCAACTTAGACAATTGGATGGGAAACCAGAAATTCATCTCTGGTTTGGCACCAGTGCCTCTAATGGATACAGGTAACCTGTAAATGGTTAATCTCCCAGGCCCATGCTTACACTTGTCAGAGATTTGGGATGCATGGCTAAGCTTAAAATGTCCTTGTGGTCTTTAGCCTAGTAAACATCTATGAACCTATGAGCCCTGCTCCAGAAGATGTTACTGTAGTACCCACTGGTAGCAGTGCAAGTGGAGATGACACTTTTGTCACCAATCAGGAGCTGGCAGAGCTTGTGGGGGAGGTAAAAGACAGGGGGCTGGATGCCCACATTGGCTATACTGACACCATGGTTCAGCAACACAATGATTTGTGTTTCTGCCCAGCACTGACACCACCTCCTGAGGCAAAAAACAGTGCTGATAGTTCTTAGTGTTGATGAGTAATCTCCAATTGCATCTGAGATGGCAGAGACTGCATGTCTGAACACCCAGTCACATTTCCAAACTTGTTGATCTTTTTCCTTTTGTCCCAGTGCTTACTCCTGTGCATTGTACATCTCTTCCCTCAACATTCTTTTCCCTCTGTCTGATGTCTCCTTCAGTATTGTGTTCTCCCTCCCTCACTGTGTTACTTCACACCCTGTTAGTCATGTGCATCTTTCTGTGACCTAACCTTCCCCTCTTACCCACCTCTTACTTCTTTGACTTTCTTTCCTAACATTCTCTTCTCAGAAAAAAATAAATGGGCTCCTGCTCCAAAACAAAGTACTCACACCCATACCTCTCAGCTTCACAGACATTTGACTAATGTACACATAATTGGTTCTAGTTGCTCATTCTAAAAAGTGCAGTTCTCTGACAAATCAGTGAGGATATCAGCCAGTAAGTGATTACAAATATTGCTATAAGTCACCAGGAAAATTGAGATAAGATGGTGAGAGACATGCCCCTATACCACATCCATCTTACTCATTCATTATTTGATCACCTTGTGTTCTATCCTGTGTTTGCTTCCTGTTTTGATCTCTGTCCTATACTCCAATTTTCAATCTTTAATCTGTTCATAGAATAGGTAAACAGAACATGCAATTGCCTTTTGCATGCAGATAGTTGTAAACTGGACTAAACGGTTGCAGACTAGAAGTGTAAAGGACATGAAAAGGAACTAAAACTAGGAAATGATCTCAGAGATACTTTTGATAATAAAGGTAAAATCATGCATTTGGAGAACAACTTGACTGTGAACTTTCATAATCATTACCATTACAGAAGGTCATCAATGTAAGAAAAGAAGTTTGTTGAAAGTGTGACAAGCAGCTTTGAATTCACTAATCCTACAAGTTACAATGGCAAAGTAAGCACATAATGTACTGGCCTCCGGATTCCAGAATTTCACAAAAATGAAAGACAATCCCCCAGATTCAGTAAACTTCCATGCAGGAATAGCTTATTCCCGCATGGAAGGGACTATTCCGTGAAGCATGGAAGCATGTCACGCATATTCATGAAGGCATGCTGCTGTGTTGTAATAATGACATGGATCTATGTATGAGTGCAGGTGGTGTGTCTGAGAGCAGTGCTTTCACAATACACATGCCTACTGCACACCAGAATTGCTGTCGACAATTGAAATACAGCAAGATTGCTTGTAACACCTCCCAACTTGTCAGGGTAAGAAATCTGGACAAAGCCATAAGGGACAATTGTCCCTACAAACCCAGAAAGTTGATAAAATAACAGGTTTAGCATCAACATGACTTTTTGGCAGGTTATGAAGTATAAAACGTACACCTCCCAACCTGCCAGAGTAAGACATCTGGACAAACCATTAAGGGACAATTGTCCGTACAAACCCAAAAAGTTGATAGAATAAGATAGAATAACAGGTGTAGCATTAGCATGAATTTTCTGCATGGTATGAAGTATAAACGCATACCTCCCAACCCGTCAGAGTAAGAAATCTGGACAAAGCCATAAGGGACAATTGTCTCTACAAACCCAGAAAGTTGATAGAATAACAGGTTTAGCATTAGCATGGATATTCTGAAGGGTACAAAGTAAAAACACAACAGATAAATTGTTTTTTTCACATATGCAATAAATTTTAAGAATAACTGCATGGACATGCCCGTTCCTTCTCTATGCTTAGCCCAGCTGAAATGGCACGATAAGTTAAGTAGCAATAGACATCCAACATAAGCATAAGTGCAATAGTGTAGCAGTTAAAGCATACGCTTTGCATTCACAGTTCGAGCCTCACCAAAACCATTTCCATTTTGCATGTGTAAACATTACAGTTCTAATTTATTTGCATATTTATGTAGGAAGTAACTTATATTTCTCAACCAGAGTAGTGCATTAGGCATAGAAAACAAAAATGGGAAGAAACTAAGGGTAATGCTGCTCAATGCCAGAAGTCTAAATCTCAAAATGCACGCACTCGAGGCCCTTCTCAGTATGGAGAGCATCGATGTCTCTGCTGTGACTGAAACCTGGTTCAAGGCACCTGAGAGCACCCCGGCACTATCAGGTTTTACCTCATATCATGCGTTCCGGCCCCAAAACCTGGACCACACCACAAAAGGAGGGGGTATATCCATATTCATCAAGGATACCCACACCTCCAGGTTGGTGGCAACGCACGAAGCATCGGAAACCATCCAGGTGCAATTAACCATAGGCAAAACTGCTCTACAATTTGTAGCATGCTACAGGCCACCCTCTCAAACTCAGGAACCCCACACAGCCTTCCTGAAGACACTGGAGGGTATAAATGTATCTCCAAACACCATTATATTGGGTGACTTCAACTACCCGACTATAGACTGGGAACATTACTCAAGCCCCAACTTTCTAGCCCAAAGGTTCCTGGAGTTCATAAATTCAAATGCCATGGAACAACTAGTTACTGTTCCCACAAGAGGAGAAAATATACTAGATCTCATCATCACAAATATGGGGACAAAATGCTCCACACCGGAAATATATCTCTCATTGGTGAGATCAGATCACAAACTTATCTCACTGGAAATCCACATCCCGCCCCCACCCCAAACAAAAAAGACCACAGTGAAGAACTTCTCTAAAGCAAACTTCACACTACTCAAGACTGGTGTGGTATCCTTCAAGGCCCCCGAGCCAGTGGAGACCACAATCCAAGCTGTGGAAGCCCTTACAAATGCCTTCTACGAACACCTCCAGGACTGCATGGATCAGGCAATCCCTAATAAAACCAAGACTCTTTCCACCAAGGGCAAACGACAAGTCTGGTGGACCCCAGCCATAAACAAACTTTACAATAAGAGGAGAAAGCTGTTACATGATAGAGCAAAATCCATAAAAGAGAAGACACCCTTGATCATTATTAGTAAAAAAATACGAGCACTCATAAAATCATCCAAGGCCAACTTTGAGAGAAAAATTGCAATAGATTCAAAAGACAATCATAAGGCCTTCTTCAGCTATGTTAGAAACCTGGGTGGAAACTCCCAGATATGCACAGAATTAGTCCAAAATGATACAAAAATCACTGAACCCACAGACATTGCCAACATACTGGCAGACAGGTTCAGTGCAAACTTCACCCCCCCCAAAAGGAGCAATAACTATCCCAGCGGAGTGTAGCCTCCCAGACATCTCAAATGCGCAGGTGAAACCTGCTCTCTCTAAAGCTAAAAACACAGCATCAATGGGACCGGATGGCGTCCCCGGCTGTGTGCTACACGAACTCAATGAGGAACTAAACCCACATATAAGGCAGCTGTTTAATCTTAGCCTTACCACAGGATACATGCCCAAGGAGTGGCGTACGGCAACTGTGGTTCCACTCCACAAAGGCGGTGCCTCTACGGACCCTGGTAATTACCGCCCCATAAGCTTAACAAGCCTGGTCTGCAAAGCTATGGAGAGGATCATAATGGAACTCATAAACAAAGACATAGGGGACTTGCAGACATTGGACCCGACCCAGTTTGGCTTGTCAAGGGCAGATCATGCCTTTTGAACTTGGTTGACTTCTTCGAAACAGTCACCAAGGCCATTGATGAGGGAAAGGCAGTCCATACAGCCTACCTTGACCTTGCAAAAGCTTTCGACACAATACCCCACTCGGGTATTATAGAGAAACCTACCAGCTTAAATGTAAACCCATATGTCACAAGACAGGTTGCAAACTGGCTAAAGGACAGAACCCACAGGGTTAGATTTGCTGGCACCATGTCAGACTCCAAGCCGGTCACAAGTGGTGTCCCACAGGGCTCAGTCCTTGGCCCCCTGTTGTTCGGCATCTACTTCTCAGAAGTACAGGCAAACATAGGAGGACTATGGCTGACAATGTTTGCAGATGACTGCAAACTGGGCGCCATAGTAGAAAGTACATCGGACACAGATATCCTTCAGAGGGGTCTCACAGAAACTGATAACTGGTGCCAGAGCCATGGCCTGAAGTTAAATGCCAAAAAATGTATAGTCATACCCTTCGGGAAAAACAAGGTAACCCCAAGCTACCATATAGGTGGCAATCCATTAAGCACAGAAGAGGTTATCAGGGACCTGGGGACCCAGGTTGACAGTGACCTTTCTTTTGACACTCACATTGCTAAAGTGGTTAGAAAGACCTTCTACAATGCCCACCTGATCATGAAGGGATTCACATCCAGATCAACTGAGGTCATTGTTCCCCTGTACTCTTCACTTATCAGACCAATGATCGAGTACAATGCCCCATTCGGGATGTACCTCACCCGACACCTGCAGCAATTGAAGAGACCCCAAAAGTTCCTCACCAAAAGGATAAAGGGACTCCAAAATCTGTCATATGCTGCCAGACTGAAGAAACTCCAGCTCTATTCAGTCGCATACCACCTGCTCAGAAGTGACCTGTGCCTGACATACAAGGCCATGTCCAAACCGGAATTAATGGACATGCTCCACCTCAAAAAATCCAAATCTACCAGATCCACTAGAGCAAGCGACTTAAACCTTAGCACGGATATAAATAGTACATGCTGGAGGGATAGATTTGTCACCCAGAGACTCCCTATGCTGTGGAATAAAATCCCGGTCCATGTGAGGCAGAGCACCTCGCTGGCTCTGTTCAAGAGAAATCTTGACTGGTGGATGGGAGATCGTAGGTTTACCCCGGGAATCATCTCTGTGTCACTGCTGGACAGAGGCACAACAGACTAATAGGCACAGTATTTTTTAACATAAGGGGTGGTGTAAGTCACAAAACTTTGGGCTAGGCTTATAAATGCCTTAGGGCAGATAGCCTAGTATAAACCTATGAACCTATGAACCTATGAAGATGTGAGTATCAGTGTAATAAAGTAGTGAAACTCCCATATAAACACAAGTGCCCCATACAGTATAGTTACAAAAGAATAAATGTAATTACAGCACATTGGAGGATGTCAGGGAAGGTAAACAAATTTATATTATGTAATGAATTATGAATCAATCCCATACAGGTAGTAGTCCAATAAAATAAAACATAACAATGCTAAGCATTGCACTGCTATGCTTACTAGGTGTAAGCATTGTGTACATATGAATGCTAAGCAATGAGTAGCCCAGCTAAGTGGATTTTCCCATTGGTAAGCAGTGCTGAACCTGTCCCTTTAAGCACTGCCAACCTTAGCTAAGCAAGTTTGCCTGTAGCTTAGCTTAGCTCAGCATATTCAAAAACATCCAATTACTGCAAAGACCCATTATAGAATACAATGCCCTGTTTGGTATGTACCTGTCAAGACATCTGCAACAACTGGAAAGGCCATGATATTATGATATCACAATACATCCACCATCCACCTCTTTGCTGAATGCCATCACTTCCTCTTTCATTCAACCTTCCACAGATAGTCAATACACCAACCAGGGATACAACCATACTAGATCTGGTCCTCACTAATATGGGAGAGTACTGCAGACCCCTACTGTAATGTCTTCCTTGTAATGTCAGACCACAAAATGGTCTCCTTTGATGTAAAAATAAAACCTGTCCCCCCAGCTAAACCTGGAATATTCAGAACCTACTCTAAGGCTAACCTCCTGCTATTAAGTGAGAACCTGGCAAAATTTCAAGCTCCCAAAAGCCTTGAGAACACTGCTGCCTATGCACACCTGTTCCCAGAAACCCTGTACAAGCATGTTAATAGCTGCATAGAGGCAGATGTAGCCACCAGGAAGAAGTACTTATATTGAGCCAGAAGATATGGCAAACCTCTTGGCTGATAAATTCAGCTTCGACTTTATCCCTCCCCTTCAACCTTCCATTCAGGAAATATCATCAAATATAACTCCCCCTACTTTTCACTAGGGAACAGGTCCTTAATGCTGTTTCTAAGACCAAGAACACTGCATCAATGGACCCAGACAATAACCCTTCTAAATTGCATGAAACATGACCTATAAGGGCCTATGGAATTACTATTCAACTGTAGCCTCCAAACAGGCTTCATGTCTCATGAATAGAAAATGGCAACAATCATCCCTCTGCACAAAGGTGAGCCTTCTACAGACCCTGGAAACTAAAGACCCATAAGTCTCACTAGTCTTATATGTAAAGCAATGGAAAGAATTATCATGGAGATGCTCAATAGAGATATAGTAAACCTCCAGATACTGGACCCAATCCAGTTTGGTTTCATCAAGGGCAGATCATGCCTACTCAACCTAGTGGACTTCTTTGAGAAGGTCAGCAAACCATTGGATGAGAGCAAAATCGTTGACACTGCCTACCTTGACCTGGCCAAGGCATTTGACACAATACCACACTCAAGCATTATTGACAAACTCAACAAGTTAGGTACAAACTTGTATGTCACCCGGTGGATGGCCAACTGGCTCACAGACAGGACCTAGGAAGTTAGAATTAGGGAATCCACCTCTACAAAGAGGGCAGTCACAAGTGGAGTCCCTCAGGGATCAGTTTTTGGACTGCTGCCTTTTGGCATTTACTTCTCAGAAGTCAATGCCAATGTTAGTGGTCTCTGGATGACTAAATTTGCAGATGATTGCAAATTAGGAGCTGTCATTGAATCTCACACTGACACAATTGTTCTCCAGGAGAAACTGACACAGAAGAACAACTGGTGTCAGAGCCATGGACTAAAACTTAATGCCAAGAAATGCACAATAGTATCCTTTGGGAAGTCATCCATCCCTGGCAACTATCATATTGACAACACACCCCTTAGAGTTGACCCAGTAGTCAGGGACTTAGGGAAACACATAGATAGTAATCTAGCCTTTGACCATCACATATCTACAGTGGTGAGGATATCATTCCATGTTGCACAACTTATAAATAAAGGTATGTCATCTAAGTCTAAGGAAGTTATTGTTCCACTGTATTTGTCATTCATCGCACCTGTCATTGAGTACAATGCCCCCTTTGGCATGTACCTAACCAGACATATCCAACAACTGGAATGTCCACAGAGGTTCCTCACTAAAAGAATAGAGGACATAAGTAAAATGTCCTATGCAGACTGCCTCAAGGCCCTATCCCTGTATTCTGTCACCTACAGCCTTTTGAGGAGATCTATGCCTGGTATACAGGGCATTGTCAGACCTCACTCTGATGGACCTCCTGCATATCCACAAAACAAATAGCACCAGAATTATTCATTCTAAAGACTTAAACATTGCCTATGATATAAATAGGACCTCCTGGAGAGACAGGTATGTATCCCAGAGACTACCCTGTCTCTGGAACAGGCTCCTTATCCATGTGAAGCAGAGTTCCTCCCTAACCCAATTCAAGTGCAACTTAGACAATTGGATGGGAAACCAGAAATTCATCTCTGGTTTGGCACCAGTGCCTCTAATGGATACAGGTAACCTGTAAATGGTTAATCTCCCAGGCCCATGCTTACACTTGTCAGAGATTTGGGATGCATGGCTAAGCTTAAAATGTCCTTGTGGTCTTTAGCCTAGTAAACATCTATGAACCTATGAGCCCTGCTCCAGAAGATGTTACTGTAGTACCCACTGGTAGCAGTGCAAGTGGAGATGACACTTTTGTCACCAATCAGGAGCTGGCAGAGCTTGTGGGGGAGGTAAAAGACAGGGGGCTGGATGCCCACATTGGCTATACTGACACCATGGTTCAGCAACACAATGATTTGTGTTTCTGCCCAGCACTGACACCACCTCCTGAGGCAAAAAACAGTGCTGATAGTTCTTAGTGTTGATGAGTAATCTCCAATTGCATCTGAGATGGCAGAGACTGCATGTCTGAACACCCAGTCACATTTCCAAACTTGTTGATCTTTTTCCTTTTGTCCCAGTGCTTACTCCTGTGCATTGTACATCTCTTCCCTCAACATTCTTTTCCCTCTGTCTGATGTCTCCTTCAGTATTGTGTTCTCCCTCCCTCACTGTGTTACTTCACACCCTGTTAGTCATGTGCATCTTTCTGTGACCTAACCTTCCCCTCTTACCCACCTCTTACTTCTTTGACTTTCTTTCCTAACATTCTCTTCTCAGAAAAAAATAAATGGGCTCCTGCTCCAAAACAAAGTACTCACACCCATACCTCTCAGCTTCACAGACATTTGACTAATGTACACATAATTGGTTCTTGTTGCTCATTCTAAAAAGTGCAGTTCTCTGACAAATCAGTGAGGATATCAGCCAGTAAGTGATTACAAATATTGCTATAAGTCACCAGGAAAATTGAGATAAGATGGTGAGAGACATGCCCCTATACCACATCCATCTTACTCATTCATTATTTGATCACCTTGTGTTCTATCCTGTGTTTGCTTCCTGTTTTGATCTCTGTCCTATACTCCAATTTTCAATCTTTAATCTGTTCATAGAATAGGTAAACAGAACATGCAATTGCCTTTTGCATGCAGATAGTTGTAAACTGGACTAAACGGTTGCAGACTAGAAGTGTAAAGGACATGAAAAGGAACTAAAACTAGGAAATGATCTCAGAGATACTTTTGATAATAAAGGTAAAATCATGCATTTGGAGAACAACTTGACTGTGAACTTTCATAATCATTACCATTACAGAAGGTCATCAATGTAAGAAAAGAAGTTTGTTGAAAGTGTGACAAGCAGCTTTGAATTCACTAATCCTACAAGTTACAATGGCAAAGTAAGCACATAATGTACTGGCCTCCGGATTCCAGAATTTCACAAAAATGAAAGACAATCCCCCAGATTCAGTAAACTTCCATGCAGGAATAGCTTATTCCCGCATGGAAGGGACTGTTCCCGTGAAGCATGGAAGCATGTCACGCATATTCATGAAGGCATGCTGCTGTGTTGTAATAATGACATGGATCTATGTATGAGTGCAGGTGGTGTGTCTGAGAGCAGTGCTTTCACAATACACATGCCTACTGCACACCAGAATTGCTGTACGACAATTGAAATACAGCAAGATTGCTTGTAACACCTCCCAACTTGTCAGGGTAAGAAATCTGGACAAAGCCATAAGGGACAATTGTCCCTACAAACCCAGAAAGTTGATAAAATAACAGGTTTAGCATCAACATGACTTTTTGGCAGGTTATGAAGTATAAAACGTACACCTCCCAACCTGCCAGAGTAAGACATCTGGACAAACCATTAAGGGACAATTGTCCGTACAAACCCAAAAAGTTGATAGAATAAGATAGAATAACAGGTGTAGCATTAGCATGAATTTTCTGCATGGTATGAAGTATAAAACGCATACCTCCCAACCCGTCAGAGTAAGAAATCTGGACAAAGCCATAAGGGACAATTGTCTCTACAAACCCAGAAAGTTGATAGAATAACAGGTTTAGCATTAGCATGGATATTCTGAAGGGTACAAAGTAAAAAACACAACAGATAAATTGTTTTTTTCACATATGCAATAAATTTTAAGAATAACTGCATGGACATGCCCGTTCCTTCTCTATGCTTAGCCCAGCTGAAATGGCACGATAAGTTAAGTAGCAATAGACATCCAACATAAGCATAAGTGCAATAGTGTAGCAGTTAAAGCATACGCTTTGCATTCACAGTTCGAGCCTCACCAAAACCATTTCCATTTTGTATGTGTAAACATTACAGTTCTAATTTATTTGCATATTTATGTAGGAAGTAACTTATATTTCTCAACCAGAGTAGTGCATTAGGCCTAGAAAACAAAAATGGGAAGAAACTAAGGGTAATGCTGCTCAAAGCCAGAAGTCTAAATCTCAAAATGCACGCACTCGAGGCCCTTCTCAGTATGGAGAGCATCGATGTCTGTGCTGTGACTGAAACCTGGTTCAAGGCACCTGAGAGCACCCCGGCACTATCAGGTTTTACCTCATATCATGCGTTCCGGCCCCAAAACCTGGACCACACCACAAAAGGAGGGGGTATATCCATATTCATCAAGGATACCCACACCTCCAGGTTGGTGGCAACGCACGAAGCATCGGAAACCATCCAGGTGCAATTAACCATAGGCAAAACTGCTCTACAATTTGTAGCATGCTACAGGCCACCCTCTCAAACTCAGGAACCCCACACAGCCTTCCTGAAGACACTGGAGGGTATAAATGTATCTCCAAACACCATTATATTGGGTGACTTCAACTACCCGACTATAGACTGGGAACATTACTCAAGCCCCAACTTTCTAGCCCAAAGGTTCCTGGAGTTCATAAATTCAAATGCCATGGAACAACTAGTTACTGTTCCCACAAGAGGAGAAAATATACTAGATCTCATCGTCACAAATATGGGGACAAAATGCTCTACACTGGAAGTATATCCCTCATTGGTGAGATCAGATCACAAACTTATCTCACTGGAAATCCACATCCCGTCCCCACCCCAAACAAAAAAGACCACAGTGAAGAACTTCTCTAAAGCAAACTTCACACTACTCAAGACTGGTTATCCTTCAAGGCCCCTGAGCCAGTGGAAACCACAATCCAAGCTGTGGAAGCCCTTACAAATGCCTTCTACGAACACCTCCAGGACTGCATGGATCAGGCAATCCCTAATAAAACCAAGACTCTTTCCACCAAGGGCAAACGACAAGTCTGGTGGACCCCAGCCATAAACAAACTTTACAATAAGAGGAGAAAGCTGTTACATGATAGAGCAAAATCCATAAAAGAGAAGACACCCTTGATCATTATTAGTAAAAAAATACGAGCACTCATAAAATCATCCAAGGCCAACTTTGAGAGAAAAATTGCAATAGATTCAAAAGACAATCATAAGGCCTTCTTCAGCTATGTTAGAAACCTGGATGGAAACTCCCAGATATGCACAGAATTAGTCCAAAATGATACAAAAATCACTGAACCCACAGACATTGCCAACATACTGGCAGACAGGTTCAGTGCAAACTTCACCCAAAAGGAGCGATAACTATCCCAGCGGAGTGTAGCCTCCCAGACATCTCAAATGCGCAGGTGAAACCTGCTCTCTCTAAAGCTAAAAACACAGCATCAATGGGACTGGATGGCGTCCCCGGCTGTGTGCTACACGAACTCAATGAGGAACTAAACCCACATATAAGGCAGCTGTTTAATCTTAGCCTTACCACAGGATACATGCCCAAGGAGTGGCGTATGGCAACTGTGGTCCCACTCCACAAAGGCGGTGCCTCTACGGACCCTGGTAATTACCGCCCCATAAGCTTAACAAGCCTGGTCTGCAAAGCTATGGAGAGGATCATAATGGAACTCATAAACAAAGACATAGGGGACTTGCAGACATTGGACCCGACCCAGTTTGGCTTGTCAAGGGCAGATCATGCCTTTTGAACTTGGTTGACTTCTTCGAAACAGTCACCAAGGCCATTGATGAGGGAAAGGCAGTCCATACAGCCTACCTTGACCTTGCAAAAGCTTTCGACACAATACCCCACTCGGGTATTATAGAGAAACCTACCAGCTTAAATGTAAACCCATATGTCACAAGACAGGTTGCAAACTGGCTAAAGGACAGAACCCACAGGGTTAGAGTTGCTGGCGCCATGTCAGACTCCAAGTCGGTCACAAGTTGTGTCCCACAGGGCTCAGTCCTTGGCCCCCTGTTGTTCGGCATCTACTTCTCAGAAGTACAGGCAAACATAGGAGGACTATGGCTGACAATGTTTGCAGATGACTGCAAACTGGGCGCCATAGTAGAAAGTACATCGGACACAGATATCCTTCAGAGGGGTCTCACAGAAACTGATAACTGGTGCCAGAGCCATGGCCTGAAGTTAAATGCCAAAAAATGTATAGTCATACCCTTCGGGAAAAACAAGGTAACCCCAAGCTACCATATAGGTGGCAATCCATTAAGCACAGAAGAGGTTATCAGGGACCTGGGGACCCAGGTTGACAGTGACCTTTCTTTTGACACTCACATTGCTAAAGTGGTTAGAAAGACCTTCTACATTGCCCACCTGATCATGAAGGGATTCACATCCAGATCAAGTGAGGTCATTGTTCCCCTGTACTCTTCACTTATCAGACCAATGATCGAGTACAATGCCCCATTCGGGATGTACCTCACCCGACACCTGCAGCAATTGGAGAGACCCCAAAAGTTCCTCACCAAAAGGATAAAGGGACTCTAAAATCTGTCATATGCTGCCAGACTGAAGAAACTCCAGCTCTATTCAGTCGCATACCGCCTGCTCAGAAGTGACCTGTGCCTGACATACAAGGCCATGTCCAACCCGGAATTAATGGACATGCTCCACCTCAAAAAATCCAAATCTACCAGATCCACTAGAGCAAGTGACTTAAACCTTAGCACGGATATAAATAGTACATGCTGGAGGGATAGATTTGTCACCCAGAGACTCCCTATGCTGTGGAATAAAATCCCGGTCCATGTGAGGCAGAGCACCTCGCTGGCTCTGTTCAAGAGAAATCTTGACCGGTGGATGGGAGATTGTAGGTTTACCCCGGGAATCATCTCTGTGTCACTGCTGAACAGAGGCACAACAGACTAATGGGCACAGTATTTTTTAACATAAGGGGTGGCGTAAGCCACAAAACTTTGGGCTAGGCTTATAAATGCCTTAGGGCAGATAGCCTAGTATAAACCTATGAACCTATGAACCTATGAAGATGTGAGTGTCAGTGTAATAAAGTAGTGAAACCCCCATATAAACACAAGTGCCCCATACAGTATAGTTACAAAAGAATAAATGTAATTACAGCACATTGGAGGATGTCAGGGAAGGTAAACAAATTTATATTATGTAATGAATTATGAATCAATCCCATACAGGTAGTAGTCCAATAAAATAAAACATAACAATGCTAAGCATTGCACTGCTATGCTTACTAGGTGTAAGCATTGTGTACATATGAATGCTAAGCAATGAGTAGCCCAGCTAAGTGGATTTTCCCATTGGTAAGCAGTGCTGAACCTGTCCCTTTAAGCACTGCCAACCTTAGCTAAGCAAGTTTGCCTGTAGCTTAGCTTAGCTCAGCATATTCAAAAACATCCAATTACTGCAAAGGGTGGGAAATCAGCTGCAATTAAACCCGAAAGATGGGAATACAGCTCATAACTGGTTGTAGCTCCCCACTGTAGGTAGTATGGCAGGTGTTGGAGAGGGCATGCACTTTCAGGCACAGCGCTGGGGCATACAGGAGTCCAAGGTCATGGTAGGACTCTTGGTAAAATAACAAGATGTGAGACTGCTGGAGGGCCAGTTCCAGCACTCCCAATATAAAGGGGAAGCCTGGAAAAGTCTTGCCCATGATCTCACCAGTGCCACTGGTATCCCTAGGAATGGTGAGCAGGTCCGGCACCACTATTGTTAGAAAAATCTATACATGCTGCTTAGAAAATATATTTACATACATGCTGCCTAGAAAAATATATTTACAATGTGTGCTGCTTAGGAAGATGTGTATTTAATCATTCAAACATATATAAGTTGTGTGATCAAATATATAGAGAAATGTGTGCTTTAGTTAGGAATAAATGTACTTAATGCATTTAATTCTGTCTTACTAGAATAACAGTAGAAATAAACCTGCATATTATTGCTTGAAGCACAAGCTGCAGTGTAATCAGAAATTTGACCTTGGCAGCTTGCAGATGCAGTCTGGCTCATGTCTTTCAAGTAAAGATTATTTTGCAAAGTTAGAAAATAATAAATCTGTTCATGTGTGTCCTCTTTTCTGCCTCCACCAGGAGAGTAGCCTTGCGCACTATCTCTGATAGTGCGCAGCTGAGCAAGGAAGACAAAGGGAGGCTTCAAGGAAGACAAAGGGAGGCTTTAAGGAAGACATACATCTATTGTATTGGAACTAATCAGAGAACCTTGAATTGGCTACATCCTCAGGAGGTCATCGTGACTGACCAGCTGCTTGCAAGGCTGCAACATTCTCATGGGAAAAGGACTTTTTGAAAAACACAAATTCAGCACTTTTTATGAATTACTATGATGTAAAGACCCTGTCACTAGCCACACCAGTGAGGTGGGCAAAACTGATAATGAAATGTATATAACCAATGTGTTTTGGTCAATAAAGCAGTCAAAATTCTATACAAACTTTGTGTATGGTTTTTTGCCTCCTAATGTACATTAGAGCTTTAAGATATCCAAGCTTTCCTGCATTATTGTTTGTTATTAATTGACATTGTGTTTGAATAACTCAATGATTTTTACAGTCTGACTCTAACAAATTTATTTAACATCTTGGTCCTTCGGACCGGAATTCCCTTGGTAAGCTACAGGTCAGAATATATAGGTGGTATTGAAGTCTGCGCAGAAGAAGGAAAGACCTCCGACTGAATTGTCGTGCCTAAAGAGGCTGTCCACTTATCTGATCTGTGGCCGAAAAGCGGAAAACTGGGTCCTAAAAAGCCTATCAAACATAAGCAGGAGGCTCGGGTAAGCAGAATTCCTCTCTTTGTTTTTGTTTTAGATCAGGGACCAGGTTACACTGTGCTATTGCTAAGGTTTGTGATAGCAGGGAGAGAGGTAGTCGAAGTATTGTATCTTGAGTCATAGATCAGGAAATAAAGCAAAACAAAGTAAACAGTCATTCTAGACACTACTGTGAATACGGGGAATAGAGATACCACGTGGTACAAGAGAAAGGGTTACGTAACAGTTCTGTTGTTGTTTTTTCTCTCTCTCTCTCTCTCTCTCTCTCTCTCTCTCTTCTTTTTTCTTTCAGAGACATGGGAAACGAATGCACTAAAGGGTCACGTGACCCGCCCCTAACAGAAGATGCAAAATATATGCAATTACAGAGAGCAGATAATGTGAGATATTTTGCAAAATGTGTTAACAACTATAAATTTGATAGTAAACTAGATAAACTTTCACTAGTTAAACTCCTTAAACAAGTTTTAATCTGATGCAGGGCGTCAGGCAAAAGAAAAACAGAAGCTTAAAAATTCTGAAACATTTTTAGACAACAGAGTAAAAGGTCTAACAGACAGAATCTCTGAAAAATGAAAACTTAGAGTAGACTGGACTTGCATTAATTAATGCCTACAACAGGAAAATGAGACAGTAGATGGATATTATGCTAGATTATTAAAATGCTTAAAATAACAATTAAAAAATATATATATATACATTTTTAAAAGGTTGCATTGCCTCTGTTAGTAGTTTTATTACAAGGCATATGATAAATCACTGAACAAGCAGGCTGCAAGCCTTACTTGAGTATGCTAGACGTACTGAAAGACACTTTAATAGTAAAAAGAAAAAAAAGGGCACAAGTCTTCACTGTTGAAGACGGAGCTGAAATATTTGTATTACAGTCAGGTAAAAGGGCATCTAGCTAGGGACTATAAACAAAATAAGAAAGCAATAACAGAAGATAAAGGAGATGTGGACTGACTATATAATAGTGATAATAACCAAAAATCATCAGGAAAGGTTAATAAAAAAGAAAATGTGAATGTAGTAGAGGGAATAGAGGAAGTACAAACAGATGTAAAGAATAAAAATGAAAATAAAATTTTAGATTTAGCATTGTTGAGCCTGGAGCTCTACCTAGCAAATACAAAACCAGAAGTAACACTTCTGGTGGAGGAAAGAAAGGTCAAATTCCTGTGTGACTCAGGAGCGTCACGGACTTTGATACACCCCTCCAAGTTACCAAAACATTCTAAATCACCTAATTATATATTAGTAAAAGCAGCAAATAGACAGCTATACAGGAACCACTTTCCCATAATATAGCAATAACTGACCCTGTTTCAGGTATGACTCAGAAAAGTAAAATTGTAGTTTCTGCAAAAATATCCAGTAAACTTACTGGGAAAAGACCTTGTGCAGATATTTGGCATAGCAGTAGTTCCTACCATGCAGGGTATGGAAGCACAAAGACAAATGAATGCTCTTGTGGTGTGATCAGAGGGTGAAGCCTATTATTGGTACAGCCAGGACCTAGTTATGATTGGTCCAGGGGCAGTAACCAAAGAACTGATAAACGTAGCCATCAGTAAGGTACCCTCCCTTGACACTGATCAGCAGCACTTGTTACATTGTACTCCATACTACTGTAGCACACCAGGACCTAATAAAAAAATATAAGTAAAAATCCTGCTGACAAATTAATATTACAAACTTTATGCTGGGATACTGAGGGAAACAGTGTAGTAAGCTGTTCATTACCTCAGGAGTTCATGAGATTGTATAAGTCCAATAGACTGCCGCATGTCAGCTTGACAAAAACAAAAGTTTTAAATGGGCAGACTTAGAAAAAAAGGTAACAAAATGGGAAAACAGACTGATTTAAAAATGTCAGGACAAGGGATATGAAAACAAAACTGAATTGGTTGACACAGACACATACAGCTGTACACTTGCAATCTAGTAAGGACAGCTGATTAGCATTTTATTAAAAGAAAAGAAAAGGCCTTGTGTAAAATTCCAACAACTCTGTGGTCAACAGGCAAGTCAAATGTAGGGCTTATTCAAGCAGCAGGACCAGTTACAATTACCCCAAAGTCAGCTTTTAGACCACAGAAAAAAACAATACATTTTGGGAAAGAATGCAAAAGTAGAAATTAAGCCTATAATAAGCAGCATTACTCAAAAAAGGAGTACTGGTAGAATCTCCTGATTCACCATGTGATACACCCCTATTTCCTGTTAAAAAAAGGCAAACGGGGAATGGCAGATGGTACAAGATTTATAAGCTGTGAATAATGCAGTAATACCTAAAGCACCTACGGTGCCAGACCCACATACCTTGTTAAATTATTTAAAGCCACAACAAAAGTATTTTACTGTGGTAGATATAAGCAATGCTTTCTTTTCAATACCTATACATCCTGATAGTCAATATTGGTTTGCATTTACATTTCAGGGTAAAAGGTATACATATACACGACTACCACAGGGATATTGTGAGAGCCCAATAATATTTGCACAAAAATGGCTAGCAATCTGGCAGGGTCTACCCCACCAGAAGGTAGTCAAATTTTACTTTATGTAAATGACATCTTGCTAGCAGCACCCAGCAGCAGTGCAGGGTGAATACAGTAGCATTGTTAAAATTTTCAGTAATACAAGGACACAAAGTAAACAAGAGTAAGTTACAAACTTTGGGAAAAAAACACAGGTTAGATACCTGGAATATGTGATATTCAGTAAAGGTAAAATACTAAATAGTGGGAAAGAGAAAAGGAAAAAAAAACAGCAATTTTGCAAGCACCCAAACCAACAACTAAAAAAGAAATAATGTCTTTCCTAGGCACAACTAATTTTTGTTGGAACTGGGTACCAAATTATTTTACAATGAAAAACAAAAGCAGAAATGGCTTTCTGCAGGTTGAAGCAGTTAATAGCTTCTTCATTAGTTTTAAGACTTCCAAGTTATCACAAACGTTTTTTTTTAGACCATAGATTGTAAGCAATGGTACATGACATCAGTATTAAAGCAACAACATGGGGATAAGCAATGCCCCATAGCTTACTATTCATTACAGTTAAACCCAGTGGTGCAATCTTTGCCTCACTGTGTACAAGCAGTAGTTGCAGCAGCAATGGCAGTACAGGCTTCAGCCTCAATGGTGTTATTCCACCCTCTCACATTGAGAATGCCTCATGCAGTTGCAATAATTCTGCCACAAGAAAAAGTTGCATACCTTTCTCCTGCTAGACATCTTTCATGTATGACCATACTGCTGAGTCAACCTCATATAAACAGTTAGCTTTACCTAGATAAGATCTTACAAATATGCCCTTGGATAATGCTGAGGTGACATATTACGTGAATGACTCATGCAGAAGGGGTCCTACAGGGAAAAATCTGGTGGGGTATGCAGTAGTTACAGACACTAAAATTTAGAAGCACAAACTTTGCCACACAACTTGTATGCTCAAGCAGCAGAACTGGTAATTTTGACAGAAGCATGTATTTTAGTAAAAGGCAAAAAAAGTAAACATATATACTGATAATCAGTATGCTTTTTCTACAGTGCATGTGTTTGCACAATAATGAAGAAAATAGAGGGATGATTACATCCAGTGAAAAACCTATTAATCATGCGCAATTTATTTTGGAGCTATTAGAATCTATTCAGTTGCCTACCAAAGTAGCTATTTGTAAATGTGTAGCTCATACAAAACAACAGGATAAGATTTCAAAAGGTAATGCACGAGCTGATGCAGCTGCAAAGCAAGCAGCCTCAGACTCAGGAACTTTATTTTTTTTTAATGAAAAATTACAGCCCTTTGAGATTTTACATTTAGACATGTTAAAAACAATGCAAATGCTTACTACAACAGCAGAAAAACAAAACTGGGTAAAACAAGGTGCAATTTTTAAAAATGGACTGTACATTTCCAAAGGAAAAAAACAATATTACCGTCTAATTTATTTAGAAATGCAGCTTTGTTGAGCCATGGGCAGAGCCATGTCTCAACAGGGGGGATGGTACAGTTAGTAAATAAAATATTCCAAACATATGGATACATAAATTATACAATAAAATTTTGTGCAGCTTGTCATACTTGTAACAAAGCACCATGCACAAGGAGCATTTAAAAACAAGCAAGGGAGTTTCCCTACACCACCATATCCATTCCATACTATTCGTATGGACTTCATAGAGTTAAATAAATGTGAAGGAAAAATACTGTTTAGTGATCATAGATATGTTTTCAAAATGGGTAGAAGCTTTTCCTTAAGGAATCACTGTGCTTACCACCCACAGTCAGCAGGACTGGTGGAGAGGTACAATGGGATTTTAAAAAAAAAAAAAAAAAAAACAAGTTAAGAAAGTTGATGAGTAAGACTCAGAAGAATTGGATTTGCTGTTTACCTCTAGCATTGCTGAGCATGAAAAACAGTAACAAATGTAAAGGATTTGATCCCCTTTAAAGTAGTATTTGGAAAGGCATATTATGTGCCTCAGTAAAAAGCTCTCATGCCTGCAGGGCTGGAGGCTGACAGTTCACTAGCTAATTAAATAAAGAAACTGTTATAAATAAGACTGTTTTGCAGTTGAACTCTTTTCAGATAAACAAGAAACAAAACCAGAAGCCGTGCTGACCCCGGGGTCCTGGATTTGGCTGAAAGTCATAAAGAGAAAGAACTGGGCGAGTCCAAGGTGGGAAGGTCCGTACCAGGTACTGTTGGCAACACCCACTGCAGTAAAATTGCTGAGAGATCATCTTGGGTTCATTTAACCCACTGCAAACCTGTTAAGAAATTCAGTTTGGACATACCACAGGAACAGGATGGCCAGAGGCAGAATAAATAAAAATGTGAAACAACCCCAGAGACATTGGTTCACTGGCCTACTGATCATACACTTAATAACTATGTTTGTAGTAACCTTTTTGTTGTTATGGTTTTTCTTGCATATAACTACAGAAGTAAAATTAATAAAACGTGATGAAGGACTGGCTACAGACTGGCACCCAAACTTTAACACATACCTGGCTATGAAACGAGTTTATGTAGAGACTATGAACGTTTCAAATTGCTGGGTCTGTACTGCAATACCCACAGCATATGGAGGACTTTTAATGTCTGCTGTCCCTTGGGAATAAATGAAACTTGGGAAAACCTGTTATTTGACACAGGCACTGTGAGATCACAGGACAAAATTGCTTTATTTTTACCTGTTCACACAAAAAGAAATTGTATGAGAGTAATACCCTCCAGGTGGGCTGGAGTAATGGTAATATAACAATGTCTTATAAATGTTACATTAAAGTCAAAAGTGGGGGTACTGTTTGTAATACAAACCATGATTCATATCTGAGTTCAATGAAAACTACATTAAATGCAGTATGTGACAATCTAGTCTTAACTAAGCAATTGTCTATTAGGAATAGGAAAATGTTTCATGCAGGGATAACACGTATCAGTACCAAAGTAATGATTTTATTTGTGGGAAAAAGGCATATAAATGGTTACCTGAGAATTGGTCCGGCAGTTGTTTTTTGGGTTATCTGGTTTCAGCAATAAGACATACTGCAGAATTACCTTTGGGTAAAATACGAAACGTAAGGAAAACAGCTCGAGAATCTGAAGGTCCAGTGAGAAAAAAAAAAAAAAAAAACCTGTGAATCCAGTTGGTAAAATCGAAGCTGGTTGAAAAGGCCATAATTCAGTGAAAGACAAAAGTAAATTGACTCATATGAACTTGGGCAACAGTGTTATATCCAGGGCAGGAATGCCACCAGCCTATGGAGCAGTCAAATCGATCTGGGAGCTGAGGAAGCTGTCAAAAAGTCATGAGCAATGCAACTTTTTCCACCCTAGAATTGGTGACTAATGAACTGAATGCAATAAACACTGTTGTGCTACAAAATCGAATGGCTCTTTACTTCACCCTAGCGGCAAGAGGTGGTACACGAAGAAGAATGCTGTGCGTACATTCCAGACAACCAACATGAAATCAATGACCACCTAGAGGTAATTCAGCAAGTATCAGCAATGACTAAACCAGGCCCAAACCCACTGACGGACTTTTTCCAGAATCTGTTTGGGGGGGTGGGGTTCCATCCTATTAAACATTTAATTGCTATTTGTGTGGGTATACTCCTAATAGGAACATGTGTTTACTGTGAAATTCCCTGCATGAAAAGATTAATCAAAAATTTGTTGATATATCTGCTACTGAAACTCTTTACCAAAGTGTTGAAATTAAAAGATTAATTTCAAATGATGCTTTTTCTGAAATATAAAACCAATGACTTACTTAGCTGAAAGCCCTTGAAAGGGAAAGGCTGAGGAATGAAATAATATTGTTTATGTTTTAAACAGAATAAAATGCATTAACAGGAGGGAGAATGTTAGAAAAATCTATACATGCTGCTTAGAAAATATATTTACATACATGCTGCCTAGAAAAATATATTTACAATGTGTGCTGCTTAGGAAGATGTGTATTTAATCATTCAAACATATATAAGTTGTGTGATCAAATATATAGAGAAATGTGTGCTTTAGTTAGGAATAAATGTACTTAATGCATTTAATTCTGTCTTACTAGAATAACAGTAGAAATAAACCTGCATATTATTGCTTGAAGCACAAGCTGCAGTGTAATCAGAAATTTGACCTTGGCAGCTTGCAGATGCAGTCTGGCTCATGTCTTTCAAGTAAAGATTATTTTGCAAAGTTAGAAAATAATAAATCTGTTCGCATGTGTGTCCTCTTTTCTGCCTCCACCAGGAGAGTAGCCTTGTGCGCACTATCTCTGATAGTGCGCAGCTGGGAGCAAGGAAGACAAAGGGAGGCTTCAAGGAAGACAAAGGGAGGCTTTAAGGAAGACATACATCTATTGTATTGGAACTAATCAGAGAACCTTGAATTGGCTACATCCTCAGGAGGTCATCGTGACTGACCAGCTGCTTGCAAGGCTGCAACATTCTCATGGGAAAAGGACTTTTTGAAAAACACAAATTCAGCACTTTTTATGAATTACTATGATGTAAAGACCCTGTCACTAGCCACACCAGTGAGGTGGGCAAAACTGATAATGAAATGTATATAACCAATGTGTTTTGGTCAATAAAGCAGTCAAAATTCTATACAAACTTTGTGTATGGTTTTTTGCCTCCTAATGTACATTAGAGCTTTAAGATATCCAAGCTTTCCTGCATTATTGTTTGTTATTAATTGACATTGTGTTTGAATAACTCAATGATTTTTACAGTCTGACTCTAACAAATTTATTTAACAACTATGCTGACTTGAAATGGAGGAAGAGGGAGCTCTTGGAACAGTGGATCCAAGAAGCAAGACAGAGGGGTGATGTCCAAGCAGTGTGTAAGTATTCATAGCAATAACTGTTTAGTAAAATCCAGCCTGTGTATGTGATGGATAGGCATGCCTAAATCTGTCTCTATTTTCATTACAGCTCCAGCTGAGCAGGCTGAGAACCAGGAAGCCTATGCAAGTAGGTTGCAAAGGCTGCGTTGCTAGGCTGGTGAGTAAAAATCCTGCTTGTAGCAGTCATTCCAAATAAATATAAAGGAGAGTAGACTGTCACCTGGCAGTATAAATAATGTGTATGGTTTGTACTTAATAAACCAGACAATATGACAGTAATAGTCCCATATAGGTCATATTTAAATACAGTTGTAACTGCCTGGCAATAAAGTTCTAAATCCTGGACTGGTTGTGTTTACTCTGGTATTGTATGGCATGAAATGTTGCATTCAGCAAGGTCTGATATCTGAATAGTAATGTTGTGTTAACCACTGTTTCCTACACTGTGCTACATAAAAAATATGTCTAGGAATGTCTGTATAAGAATGTTGTAATTACAAGGTCAGACTGTACAACCAAGAGAGACTTAGACAGAAAACACTAAAGCAAAAAAACAGCAGTTTCTGAACAGGTCACTCTGATGAAGCTACTAATTGTTGTAGTTTTAGCAGACACAGCCATGGTTGGAATCCCAAGAGTAGTAGTAAGCTGTATGCATAATTTCAACTAGGATTTTGTGAATGTGTGTATAAACAGTCAGGTAGTGTTAACAAACATTCCCCCCACAGGGCTTCCAGGTAAGAGAAGTACAAAGTAGTTATAAGACGGATGAATTATACACTGTGTACAAATGTACCGCTGCCCAAAACAAGGCCATAGGGTATTGTAATAATACATGTTATCAATGTAACCTGTATGCCATTAAATGGCCACTGTGGTTCCATATATGCATGTGCTCTGTTTGCTATGCAACAGTTGCAAATCTGTTGTTTTGGGTTAATGAGAATATCTATGCATGCTGTTATAACTAATCCTGTATTGTGTTGACTATTACTAATCTGCATATGTTTTAAAACTGCAACACCATAGCATATTTGGGAAGGCCATTCCCAGTTGTCCCACCTCATCTGGCCATGGCACCGGGCCCCAGCACATCTCAGACCCACCCCGGGACCTCCTCGTCCACTGATCCTGCACCGCCTTCGGGTGGAGATGCTTCAGGGGATGGGGCTCACCACCCCAGGAGCGGGCGTGGACAGGATACCGTCACCCAAAGCAAGGTCCGGGGATTGGTACATAGCAAGCTCCAAAAGGAGTTTAGAGGTCTGCTATGCCAGCTTGAAGGCCACATGGTGCAATTAGAGGGTCAGCCTTCCCCTGCTGTTGAGCCCCCAGCACAGCCACCTTCGGGCAGTGAAGGTGCAGTGGTGACAGCCCATGGGTGGGTATCTCAGTCCCACTGTTTCCATTTGTGGGCTCATCGACTTCTGATTTCCAAACACCCCTTGGAGTCCAAGGTGTTTACCCCTCATATGTGTCATATACTGCCCCTGTATGCTGTCTTGCCTGGCTTGTCTGTCCACCTACCCAGCCTACCTCCCCAAATATACCTGCTATCTTCCCCAACATCCCACTCTCACCTTAAAAAAAAAAAAAAAAGGGCAATCTGTTTCCAAAAAAAAAATTTCGCCCCATACATAGCTGTCCATTTTGCACATGTGTCCACAGGACACACTCAATCTGGTCTAATTGGCTTCACAACACATTATTGTTGTCTTCACCCCTCTCTCAGGGGTTTGAGTGTTCAAATATACTTCCAACGTCAGTACATATGCACAGCTGTTGCTGTAGAAGAAATGGACACCTATGGACCTTCTCTACACCCGTCGTGCAAATCCCTAGCTACTTTTGCTATTGTCTTTCCCTCTGCATGCCCCCTTTTCACCACTTTCCTGTCACCCATTTTTTCTTTTCTATTAAGGAAATTATGTGTGTGTGTGTGTGTGTGTGTGTGTGTGTGTGTGTGTGTGTGTGTGTGTGTGTGTATATATATATATATATTTATATAGTGTGTGTGTGTGTGTCTGTATATATATATATATATATATATATATATATATATATATATATATATATGTGTGTGTGTGTGTGTGTGTGTGTGTGTATGTATGTATATGTATGTATATATATATATATATATATATGTAGTGCAGTCGGACATTGGATCCACAGTCTGAACCTCTTACTGCAACAAATCTGACCAAAGGCTGTGCAAATGGGGGTGAAGGGGCCCAAACTAGGGACCTTTTGTAATTATTGCCCTTATCCCTTCCTCCACAGCAGAACTCTTCTGCCTTGCAACAAAATAATAAGGCCTGCCAAGTCCTGGACCCAGGGCCTTGTAAACTATGATCAAAGCAATGTACCATTACACCATCTGAGCCCTACAAAATAGTGATAAAATTCCAAACATATCAGTTAGTACAGTCATCCAACAGCAGGGGAAAGGAGTCTGTAGAATCAATCAGGGAGTCTATATATACATGTATATATGTATGGAGATGCATATATGTGGACAAATATATACATGATACATATATATATATATATATATATATATATATATATATATATAGAGAGAGAGAGATACATCCACACTGATCTCCACATATATGCATGCATACATTATATATATATATATATATATATATATATATATATATATATAGGTTAATAAATACATATATATATATATATATATATATATATATATATATATATGTGTGTGTGTGATTGTGTGTGTATACATAATTACAGAAATATATGACAGCTACAAAGACATGCAATCAGAGGGTTATGATGCTGCACACTAGAATTCTAAACCTGGAAATTCACTCACTGGACATATTCATTAAAATGGGGAACAATGACATCTGTGCTGTAACCGAGACCTGGTTAAAGGCAGCAGGAAGCACTCCTGCAGTACCAGTCTGTAATTAATTCCACAACTTTTGGCTGCAGAATGTGGACTGAAGTTCAAAGGTGGTGGTATTTTCATATTCATAAAGGATGCACACACCTCCAGAGTGGTAGTCCAACATTATGCATTACAGATCCTGCAGGCGCAGCTGACATTGAGTAACATAGTGGTTCAGGTTGTAGCCTGCTATAGGTTCATAGGTTCATAGGTGCATAGGTTGGTACTAGGCTATCAGCCCTAGGGCCTATACAAGCCTAGCCATAACAGTTCCCTGACTATTTCTTCCCACACTATTTACTTCCCTGGACCCCTGTCTAGCAGGGCAACTGACATGATCCCCGGGGTGAATTTCCTTTCTCCCATCCAATCATCAATGTTCCTTTTGAAGAGGACCAAAGAGGCACTCTGCTTGACATGTACGGGCAATCTATTCCAGAGTCTGGGGAGTCTCTGGGTCAGGAACTTATCCCTCCAGCATGTTTTGTTTATTGTGATGACAAGGTCTAGATCCCTGGAGTGTGGCTCTGAGGGATTGGGATTTCTTTAAGTGTAGCATGTCCAACAGCTCTGGGTTTGACATGGCCTTGTATGTTAAGCAAAGATCGCCTCTGAGTAGATTATATGCGACAGAGTATAGCTGGAATTTTTTAAGGAGGTCAGCATAGGGCATCTGCTTTAGGCCTGTGATTCTTTTAGTGAGGTATTTCTGTGGCCTTTCCAGTTGTTGCAGATGTCTTGACAGGTACATACCAAATGGGGCATTGTATTCTATAATGGGTCTAATGAGGGATGAGTGCAGTGGGACAATGACCTCATTTTTTCTGGATGAAAAGACCTTAGTGATGAGGTGTGCCACATAGAAGGATTTCCTGACTGTTGTGGCGATGTGGTTATTGAAGGTGAGACCACTGTCCACCTGTGTCCCTAAGTCTCTTATCACACTTTCAGTGTTTAGTGTACTGCCACCTATATGGTAATTCATGGATATATGTTTTTTCCCAAAGGGGATATCCATACATTTCTTGGCATTGAGCTTGAGCCCATGGCTCTGGCACCAAGCATCTGTTTCTGTAAGGCCCTTTTGTAGAGTATCCACATCATTTGGGGATTCAATAATGGCTCCCAGTTTACAGTCATCTGTGAACTTTGTTATCCAGAGTCCCTTAGCATTGGCCTGTACTTCAGAGAAGTAGATGCCAAATAAAAGCGGTCCCAGGACTGAACCCTGCGGTACTTCACTTGTCACTTGTCTGCAGCTGGATTTGGAGTCGGCTACTTTTACAGTGTGGGTTCTATCAGTAAGCCAGTTAGCAACCCATTGGGTGATGTAGGGATTAATGCCCAGCTTAGTAAGTTTATCTATGATTCCAGAGTGGGGGATGGTGTCAAAGGCCTTGGCAAGGTCTAGATGTGTGGACCACCTTACCCTTGTCCATGGCTCTGGAGGCTGATTCAAAGAAGTCAATCAGGTTCAGGAGACAAGATCGGCCTTTCACGAACCCAAACTGGGTGGGTTCCAGTGTTTGAAGGTTGCCAATGTCATTGTTTATAAGTTCCATGATAATACACTCCATGGCCTTGCAGATAAGGCTTGTCAGACTGATGGGACGATAGTTTCTGGGATCCAAGGTGGATACCCCTTGTGGAGTGGGATAACTGTAGCTCTGCGTCACTCAGTGGGCACAAAACCTGAGGTGAGGCTATGATTAAACATGATACTTAGGTGAGGTGCCAGTTCATATTGTAGTTCATGTAGTACACAGCCCAGGATGTCATCTGGTCGCATGGATGCTGTATTCTTAGCTTTGGAGAGTGCATTTTTGCCTGTGTGGCCATTATGACTGGAATTTGGCAATCTTCCGGTATTGAAATGGGCCATTTAGGGGGTGAGAGGGGGGTGAAGTTGGCACTGAATCAATCTGCCAGGATATTGGCAATATCATTGGGATCAGTATATTTAATGCCATTCTGTTTTAGCTCAGAGCAGATATGAGCATTGCAATTTAAAAATGTCTTGTGGTTGTTTTTGGAATCTTTGGCAATTTTATTTTCGTAACTAGCTTTGGAGGATTTTATGAGGGATCTCAGTTGCTTACTGAGGCTGGTAAGGAAGTTTTTTGCATCCTGGGATTTTCCTTTTTTCTGCAACAGTTTCTTTCTTTTGTTGTAAAGTTTGTTTATGGCAGGGGACCACCAGATTGGCTTCTTTTTTTTGGATGAGAGCATCTTGGTTCTATTTGGGATGGCACGATTTATGCATGAGTGGATGTGCTCGTACAGTGCCTTAGTGTAGGATTCAGCAGTTGAACTTTCAGCTCCCATCTGCATACATACATACATGTCTCAAGACTCACAATCCATGTCCATAAACACCCTGGAGAATATTAGTGTCCATCCTAACACTATCATACTGGTTGACTTCAACTACCTCACCATTAAGTGGGACAGCTACTCATGTCCCGATGCACATGCCCATCACATCGCCCTGGTCCTTCTTAACATGAGCGACTGTTGCTCTTCGTGAATAGTCAACACCTCTCTTGTTATATCTGAACACAAAGTAATTACCTTTGGAAATCCACAGCCCTCCTACCCCTACTTCACAGCTAACCACCATGAAATGCCTTTCCAAAGCTAACTATGGTCTCATAAAATCAGAGGTGGCTAACCTCACACCAGCCATGCAAATGGAGACTAGTTGCAAGACAGCTACATCAAACAACAATGCACTATGAACACGTACATAAACGGATGGATACCGCCTTACCTAATACAACCAGGACCCTCACCTCCAAAAAAAGGAAGCTGATCTGGTGGTCCTCTGCCATAAAGAAACTGTACTACAGAAGGAGGGAACCGATATGGAATAAGGTGAAATCCCAAGACAGGAAATAAACCCTTATCAGCCCCAATGAATAGTTGAGATCCCTCATCAAATACTATAAAGTTAGCTGTGAGAACAGAATTGGAGCACATAGCAAAGACAACCACAAGGCCTCATACAGTTATGCAAAGAATCTCCATGGCAATACCAAGCATTGTTCTGAGCTACTAGACAATGGTAACTCCCAGAATGAGCCAACAAATAATGCCAATATATTGGCTGACATCTTGAGTGCAAACATTATCCCTCACCCCCGAAAGGACCAATCAGAATACCAGTACACTGCCAGGCACCCAGTATTACTGCAGCACAGGTTAAAACACCACTGTCCAAGGCCAAGAATATAGATTTTATGGTCCCTGAGAATATCCCTGGCTGTGTTCTACATGAACTACAGAGTGACCTGGCACATTACCTGTGTGCCCTGTTCAAGCAAAGCCTCACCTCAGGCTTTGTCCGTACTGAATTGTGCACTGCTACAGTCACCCCTCTCCACAAACGAGGTGTAACTACAGACCTTGGGAAATACCGCCTCAACTGCCTGACAAGTCTGTTATGCAAAACTATGGAATGCATCGTCACGAATCTAATAAACAGGAATATGGGAATCTGCAGACTCAGGATCCCACACAGTTTACCTTTGTGAAGAGTAGGTCATACCTGCTCATTCAACCAAGTCAGCTTCTTGCCATCAGTTACCTGAGCAGTGGATGAAAGTAAGGTGTTACATACAGCCTACATTGATCTGGCCAAAGCCTTTGATAACATTCCCCAATGACTAAGCTCGGCCTCAACCCCTATATCACTAGGTGGGAAAAGAGGCACAAACACAGGGGTAGACTGGACATACTGCTGTCATACATTGAGACAGTTGCAGATGTCACTGGGTTTGTTGTAACATCCTTTATGAAGAATATGACATTGGTAATACCAATAGATGTGAGTATTTACTGACTGCATTCTCTAGAGTCCGCAACTGATTTACCAAGGAAACCAACTGTCTGGTGAACACACAAAAGAAAACAGGCAGACATGTGGCCAGTCTGTGGACAGTGTGCCACTGGGAAGGTATGTCAGAGACATATCACTGTGAGTCTTGACATCACCCACTAAATGCATGTCTACACAAACCCTGTCAATCAATCCACCATGTGTAAAACAGCACTGATGACATAGAATCTGTTCACAAATCTGGGGATATTTACCCCATGTTGATTGGCTGTCTCCACATGTCATGTCCTGTGATGTATTGTCACCCACTGTATGTGAATCTGTAGGCCACCACCTCTGTAATGTCCCTTACACAGGAAGGGAAATGGGGCAAGGCCCACATTAAGGAATTTCTCATATGTTGGAACTAGCAGCAGTGTCCAAGCCCACAGCACAATACAATGTAGGCACCTACATAGTGGTATGGCCGTAGCAATACCTGACATCTGCACATTTGTACAGAGGACAGACAGAAAGTAGATAGCCAACAGGTTATGCATTAAGATGAATGTTTTGAAAGATTCACATCTGAAACTGAAAGGTATGCTATTCCTACATGACAGCAATCCTCAATGACATGTCCAAAAAATATAGTAGTCTACAGTTAATGTCAACATATCAGATCAATATCCAATAAGAGATACATATGCAGATACAGCTCAAACACCAAGAACAAGATATTCAGTACTCAGTGTCCAGCTATGCATGCAGGGGTGTATGGTTCCAGTACTTAAATTTGCAAGCTACTCTTACTCAAAAAAGCACTGTTAAAAGTACTAACGTAATGATACTATATGTGTTAAACTCTTTCTGTCAACCAGTGCACTGTAGCTGGTGTAACATGCAAGTGTGACTGCATATAACCTGGGATACTACCCATGTATGAAACAAATCCAAAGAGAAAAGATTGTGGTACTACCCATGTACACTCAGGTGTCCCATACAGTATACTCACACCCCTTGCTACTGTAATGACAGCACATAGAAGCATTTTATGTATAGGAAATTAAATACACTTATTAAAGATGTCATTACCCTGCTATTTTATCAGACTGGAATGCAATCACTTTTTACCAGGGCTGAGCTATGATTAGCAGGTTTCAGCATTGCTTAAATATAAATGCTATGCAGATTTGTGCACAGGTAAACAAAGCCTACACTGTATAAGAACCTTTTCATTTAACCATACGTTAGCACCACTTACCATTGTGCAAACCCACACAAACACACTCAAAGCTGCTCAAAACTGCCTTAATTACTCTGTATCCCACAATCCTTGTTCTGATAAGCAACCAAATAAACAGCCCTTGCAGTTCTTGAACCCAGGACCCTGTACACCATAGCCTATGCAATTTACTGGTAAGCCACTTCAGCTATATTACTTGAGGATGTTTTCTCAAACATACCCTTCTTTACAGCCAATTTAAATAGGTGTCTGTCAAACAATTGTGACTGTGCCACTGCTAGGCCAATTACTGGGATGTTTTCCATATCCATGTTACATGTGATTATGAGTATGACACATTTGCCTTGTAAATCTAAGACACCTATAGAGGTCATGTACATAGTAGAGTACTGCTGCAGACATGTGTTGAACTGCATGAGATATATTGAATGAATAACATTCAACTGTACAGTGTTCTGCTGGACAATAACCACATAAGTGACTGATATCTGTAGTCGCATACATATATACCTGTGTTATGTCAGCCAAACCATTGGCAGGTCTGTGAGCAATGGCATTGTAACATAATAGTCTACTAATGACTGTTGGACATCTTCCAGGTTATCACAGTGATGTCAAACCCTACTGTGCAATCAATGTTCTAATGTATGGTGCAACTATATTAATACAGTATCAATACTGATGTCCCCTTTGACACCCATTTATGTGTGCCATTGTCCAGACATACTGCTGTAACAGGTTGAGAAGTATGATTGAGCGGCAAGACTGTAACCACAGTGTGCCATACTAACATACAACAGAAATGTATACCAGGTATCCCCTGAGCGCATGTATGTATGCTTATGTTCATCTGGAAGGCACAAAACTAAATCACATGCTGTCAAGCATTCAGGTACATAGATTGTGCATGTTGCACATGTGTGTAATATCAGTGTCGGTGCATACAACAGATAGAAATGTACACAGCTACTGTTTGTTGCAGTGTTCTGACACTGATATGGGTACTACAGTAGGCATGATATTCAGCTATTAATCAGAGAAGTGTTCACCTGTGTTACGACCCTCTGTCCATGTCTACCACTACCAGCTATATCCACACCTATATACAGCAGATATTACAAGTGTACACACCCCTGTTAGACTGCCAGGTATGTGTGCTGTATGGCAATCAGACCACAGAAGACCATTTCATAATGTTTCTCATCTTTATGTGAGCCCTAACCTGTACAATTCCATTGAAATACAATCAAAGATGTTTCTAGGAAGGTGACCAACTATTGCCAAGTGAAGATGTGCCATGATGTTAAAGTCAAGACCAAGACGGATGAATGCTGTAACCATCTCAAGAGGTTCATACAAAACATATAATTTTAAGGGTGTGCACACTCATTCAACTGGATTATTGTACTGAGTATTATTTCCATATGTTTTCACAGACCTGATTGTTATGTTTTCAATTGAATTGTACAATCTATACGTCACACTAGAGGTGGGAATTGCTATGAAATTAGTTATTGTGATATCATGCTCCAATTGCACAAATACCAGGTAGTGTATCAGGGGTGTGTACCTTTTATATCCACTGTAGCTATATGGACACAGCAGTACCTGACCTGTATATCCAGCCTCCACCAAGGTGGAATGCAACAATACACAAACCACGTAATAGGTTGCTACATTGGCTGTACAGGGACACATAGGTGCAGGCAACAACTTTGAAGCAAGTCCACCTATATCTGAGCAAGCATGTAAGTTCACAGGTGATGTCCTGTAAGGCTGACTATGACTATGAATCGGACATATCCACACCACCAAGGACAATTGCAACCATGTATCTACAAATGTTGTAAGTCTCAGTTGAAACAACACAATTCACCCTGTACTGGGCGTAAAGAACACCTCATACACACATGCCATGGATATAGGCAACCTGCATCACACAAGTTAGGTGGGAAAATAAGTACCACATAAGTGGTAGTCTGCTTAATGCCGAAAGTGTGATAAGAGACTTTCGGACACAGGTGGACAGTAATCTCTCCTTTGATAATCACATCACCACAGTGGTCAGGAAATCCTTCTACATGGCTCACCTCATCACAAGATGTTTCTCATCCAGAAAAAAAGAGGTAATTGTTCCCCTCTACTCATCACTCATTAGACCCATTATAGAGTACAACACCCCTTTTGGTATGTACCTCACAAGACATCTACAACAACTGGAAAGGCCACAGAAATACCTCACAAAGAGGATTACTGGCCTCAAACAGATGCCCTACGTAGACTGTCTCAAATTACTCCAGCTTTACTCTGTCGCATATCTTCTACTCAGAGGCGATCACTGCCTAACATACAAAGCTATGTCAAACCCAGAGCTGTTATACATGCTCCACTTAAAGAAATCCCAATCCCTTTGAGCTACATGCTCTAGGGACCTAAACCTTGTCACCACAATAAACAGAACATGCTGGAGGGATACATTCCTGTCCCAGAGACTTCCCATACTCTGGAACAGACTACCTATCTATGTCAAACAGAGCTCCTCATTAGCACTCTTCAAGAAAAATCTTGATGACTGGATGGGAAATAGGAAATTCACCCCAGGGATCACTTCTGTAGCTCTGCTTGACAGGGGCACAGGAAAATAATGTTCTTGGGTGGCAAAAGCCAGGGTACTTTTTTGGCTAGGCTTATATAGGCCCTAGGGCTAATAGCCTAGTACCTACCTATGAACATATGAACCTATGAACATTGTCACCCTGTCCACCCCAGTTGTACATGGAGATATGCACATCAACCACACTCTTCACCTCAGCAATGGTGAGCATGTACATACTGTCTACTGATGGCAACAACAGCATATCTCCATGGGGTATTGTAATATCACTCTCTGCCTCCTACATGAACTCAGGCATGTGCACAGAGCTGCATCACACACCACAGTCAAACACAGACCTGACACCATACACACACCAGCCACATGGAAGATGACCACTGTCAACTCTCTACACAGAAATGAATGAAGGATAGAGGATTATGCAATCAAGTGTCCAACAATGGGGGGAATAATTTAGCT
The DNA here is from genome assembly GCF_019279795.1 of Protopterus annectens. NCBI lineage: Eukaryota > Metazoa > Chordata > Ceratodontiformes > Protopteridae > Protopterus > Protopterus annectens. The sequence continues at coordinate 1,686,857,176 of NC_056726.1, forward strand.
CAGCAAAAGGTGTGTAATGCAAGCTGCTATAGCCATATCAGCTTGGAGGGTTTTGGTGTAGTCTGGATTATTTGCAAGTAATATCCACTGTTGATGTGCATTTTATCAACCGTATGAGGTCCTGTGACCTTTTCCTGTTTATGTCTTCCAGGTAACAAGCATTCTCTGTTGGGGAAACAGACATCATCACTCAATATGTGATTTGACATTATGCCCTGTCATGTGGATGGAGAGAAGAAGATGTGAGGAAGAGGACTGCCCTGTGGAACAGTGTGGTCCACAGGGTAAATGATGCTGGCCTGCACAGCAGAACTTATGAGCATGTGCAGTATCGGGCCACTGACCTCAAATGCCATGCCCATCAATGGGCTACTGCTGTAGCGAGGGGCCGGCTAGCTACAGGTGGGGGCCTAGTCATCCAGCCCCAACTGACACCCACTGTTTTTGAGTTTATAGCTAGAGGATACCAACCAGATGACATTGATAAAACTATATCTGATGCATGACATATGAGATCAACTAAATGTAGACCTTATTTTAACAACAATGAGGTCGTTCCATGTAATAATCCATCTAACATTAACTCTAGGCCACATAATGAATTTAGAGTAGTGTTACAGTTTGCGATTGACGTCAACCAATATGTTGACATCATTAAGAAACATTGGCACCTATTACAAGAGGTACCACAGTTGCAGGTTATCACCTGTAAAGATCCACTATTCAGTTTCAAGAACAATATGTCACTCAAGAAACAGTTATGTAACAAGGATGTACCTAAGAAAGCCATCCCCTCTTCATGTCAGGGTACTTTTCCTTGCAGGTCATGCAGTGCCTGCCCGTATATTTACAGTATAAATACCTATGTCCACCCCACCAAGCATTTTCAGTTACAGCTTAATACTTATGCTAATTGCAAGAGCACTGATGTTGTCTATTATTGTTTTTGTCAGAAATGTCCGGTGTTTTATGTGGGTAAAACGAATAGATTTCTTAAAGACAGAATTCTAGAACATCTTCGTGATGTCAAAAATAAGAAACCCACTAATGCACTCACCCAGCATATTATTAATACAGATAATTCACATTCCTTTAAGTTTTTTGTGTTACAGCGCATACACAAAAACATTAGAGGAGGGGATATAGAAAATTTTACTGAAAGCTGTGAACAGAAATGGATCATTAAATTGAATGCAGATAAATATCCAGGCCTTAATGGCTCTACTTCCTTGGTTCCTTTCTTGAAAGCAAGACGCCTCAAACATGTTTAATTTTAGGCACCTCATACACCCATTACACTTATATTTATATTTATATTTATTCATATTTTAGAGACATAGACTACTTTTAGTTATACATACATATTGTAGATAGATTTTTATGACTAGATCCAGATTTTTAGCCTTTATTTTTATCTATGTTTTTCATAGCTACAGTATTTATGGAGTTTATATCTATGCACATTACTTAGGTCTTTTACCAATAGTTTTGTATATAGTTTTTGTATGCAGTTTTTATATGCATTTACACGCAGTATTTTATATGTGTCTTTTATATGCAGTTTTCTCTATATGTAGCCTTCTCTACCTTTATAAGTTTTATATAGCTTTAATGCCTTAATTGAGCTATGACATCAGTGATTGAGTCAATGGTTCCATCTGTATATAAGCAATGGAGTGTTTTATTTTCTTGTCTGATGAAGCAGTTAGTTTTGCGAAAGCGCTCACCACTGTTCTTATTTATTTTTTTGTGTGTTATTAAAGACGCTATTGTGTGGTACCTCGGTGTATTTTTTGGTTATATATAGGGTTTTGGTGTATCCACTGTTGATGTGCATTTTGTCAACTGTATGAGGTCCTGTGAACTTTTCCTGTTTATGTCTTCCAGGTAACAAGCATTCTCTGTTGGGGAAACAGACATCATCACCCAATATGTGATTTCACATTATGCCCTGTCATGTGGATGGAGAGAAGAAGATGTGAGGAAGAGGACTGCCCTGTGGAACAGTGTGGTCCACAGGGTAAATGATGCTGGCCTGCACAGCAGAACTTATGCGCATGTGCAGCATCGGGCCACCGACCTCAAATGCCATGCCCATCAATGGGCTACTGCTGTAGCAACGGGCTGGCTAGCTACAGTTGGGGGCCTAGTCATCCAGCCCCCACTGACACCCACCGAGGAGCTCCTCACCACACTTGGGCCACATGCTGAATGCACAAGCAATGACACTGAGGGAAGCAGTGTGGAGGTGGGTTGCACACACCCACACACTGGATGAGGAGCATGCAGGTAAGGGCCCAGTGAGGATTAGTACACTAATGTATCAGACATACATGTATCTGTATTGTATCTACATGCATGTGTCAGGTGTGATTTCAGTTGTGGATGAGGTTTCTAATGCACAGAGGTGCACATCTATGTTGAGGACAGGACATTGTGTATTATTGCAATTAGTACTGTAGATGTGCAGACATGCTGCATCCATCCTATACCAAGGCCACATGTGCATCTGCTGACAATAACTCCCTCTCACAGCTACCTAGGACCCTCTGGTCTGCATATGGGACAGCAGCCTGAAGCTGGTGAGTATTACATTGCTCTGCTGTTGCCTAGCAATAGCCCAGGCATGTGAAGTGCATGCAATTTATAATGCACACAACCATCAGTAATAGGTATATTGCTTTATGTAGTAGCTATATTGCTTGTTGTGTATATTCACTTGTGCTGGGGTTAACTCTATTGCATCACAGTGGTCACCACTGGGGCCTATCTAACATGAATTTAACATTCCTGTAGCATGCCTCACAACTTGTCAGTGCCAAGACGTCTGGTCAGAGGCCAGCAAATTGTGCTAGACAAATGGCCTAAGGTAAGGTCATGCATGACACATTACTGGTATACAGTGGATATAAATTGTGTACACACCACTCTTAAGATGCAAGGTGGTCCTGTTACATACTAATTAGGACCACAGTATGACAGTCCACACCTCTTCCAGGCTTTAATGTGACCCATAACAGGTACAGTTCACTTGTAAAACCAAGCATCTGTACTCATGTATTACACCTACAAGGCAGGCCACCTGTGAGGGCAGCATATATCCTGTCAGCATGATGTTTCAGTCAGGTATGATACCTCATGGTGCCATATGTGTCAGTACACTCACTGTGGCCTATTTGGCTAGAATATCACATACATGTGCATTGTTAAGGCACACAGGCCACTTCCGACCACATATAGGTTTCAAACATTGGGATATTCCAGACACATCTGTATAGATGACTGCACAATGGTTTAACCTGCTGCATGTGAGGCAGATGCTGTTACCACACTATATAAAATAATGGCAGTGGGAAGTGGTCACCAGTCGTGTATAGTATACACATCAAAATGGTATATGCCACACATAATATGATCTTCACACACAGTTGCCAGCACTAGGATTAGAATGCCTGCCTACCTAGGTATTCCTACTGTAGTGCTACATAGGTATGAGACATGTCACAGAGCTTATGCATTTCCACCTCTTCCAAAGGTACTTCTAAGGTGGATGACATCAACAAGTCTACTAAATTGGAGTGAAGGGAAGAACACAGGGCAAAATGGTATGAGCTAGACAGTACATGATTCACACACACATACAAATATATATGCACACACACTTGCCAGTACTGGAAATAGAACTCCTTCCTATCTATGTATTCCTACTATAGTGCTACACAGTTATCAGACACAACTCAGAGCTTATACATTTTCACCTCTTCCAAAGGTACTTCTAAGGTGGATGATATCAACAGGTTTACTAAATTGGAGTGAAGGGAAGTGTAAAGGGTAGTAAACAGGTAAAAAATGGTATGAGCCAGACAGTAGATGATTCACACACACATACATACACACACACACTTGCCAGTAGTAGGATTAGAACTCCTATCTATCTAGGTATGTCTACTATAGTGTTATGCAGTTACCGAACATGCTACAGAGCTTACTGAGTATTCACATGGCCAAAGCTGCTGATAACTGCACAGCTGTGGTAAAGTATTACAGGTGGCAGGCAGTCTGCCTTCTGCTCCACCTGTACATCATGCTAGTTCTTTCTGTCTTGCACATCAACTATCATTATGGCTTGGCACTTCACCAGGTTATTGTATAAAGAAGTGTGGCACACCTGTGAGCCGTCAGCAGTAGTCGTTCATCATAGATGTCGCCCCAGTTATGTCCACCTCTCCTGGCATGTTTGAAGGGCAGTTATCTGTGCTTTCACCCATTAACCTGGTGCACTTGTCCATTCTGGGGCACTGTTGCAACTGCTGCATGTACACAGACAACCCTCTCCTCTAATCTCTAAACACTTAGACCTGTGAGGGTTACCCATATATCACCCAATGTGGATATATGCACTCAACAGCAATGACTGGACTAGCAGGTCAAGAGGATAAGGTCAACATCTGCACCACACCATGTGGAACACGAATCGCACCATGACACCCACTTTGACAGCCATGACATACAGTGATAAGCCACACACCCACCTTCCCAGAGGCACTCACTGAACATCTACACAAACAGCACAGAACAGCAAGGCAGACACCCACTCAGACACAGTGACATGGCACATGCCAAGGGACACATATTTAACCTACACAGTGTGCCTCAAACTAAGGCCCTAAGGCTAACCTCCTTGCACAATACAGTGATCATGGGTAGCTCAATACTGAGGCACACACATCCCACTTACTAAGTTGAATATGGAGGAGGTAACAGCCAAATATCAATCACATGCCAACAAATAACATGACACAGCCAGTCATGTCACTCCACAACTATGGGTATCACTCCATATCCATGTGGATGTGGATGACTTGGGACACACCTCCCTGGACTATATGACACAGGAGACATGGTTGAACTCTCTCATTATGTGGTCCAGGCAGGTGTGACAGTAGCCCTTGGCAGTGTACCGCTGTCACCCAGAATGATGCTGTGGTACTATCAACAGATGGTTGACTGCAAAATTGGCTTACATGTTATGTGTCATTCTCAGGGGATCCAGAACCTCTCTGCTTGGGGTGGCATGATTGAGAGAACCCAATGACTTGCCACGGATGTCCTACATATGTCACTGCTGGGTTGCCAGGTACTGGCTAAGTGTCTTGCCACCCCTATGGTGCCTTATTAGGCAGTGTTCCTAATGTTATTACCACCATAACAGCTACACATGTATGCAATCTGATGGTCATGCTGCTCAACAATGAATATCTAACTGTCAGGATGCAGTTACTCATAGCAGCCGTTGGAGTGGAGGACACATATCTGCTGTAATGGAGAGGTGGTTCACAGTAGCAGATAGCAGACCTGCAGTATCAGGTTATGATGCATTCCACAGCTGTCAGCCCCCAAACATGGACCACACCACACCTCCACAAGTGGTGTTGTCTCTATATTCATTATGGATATGAACACTTCTGAACTAGTATCCCATCATAATGCATTGGAGATACTTCCAGTACAACTGCCTTGGGGTAATAGTGCAATCCAGACCATAGCCTGCTATGGGTCCACATCTATGTCCCTAGACTGTCAATATACATTCTTCAACACCCTGTCATCTATGATGGTCCAACGCAACACTGACATACTACAAGTCTTCAACTACCCCTCCATCACCTGGGGAATGTAGCCAAGTGCCAGTACAGTGGCCCAACACTTCTGTGATTCATCATTTCCATTGCCCTAGACCAGCTCATACTGACCCCTGGTAGAGGATGCAACCTGTGTTGACCACTTAATTATGGGACCGTTGCTCATTCCCAGACATCAGTCCCTGCATGGTGAGATTCACACAGGTTGTAATCAACATGGAACTCAACATGTCAGCCACACCCTCGACAAAGATAACCACCTGGCAAAACCTCTCCAAAGCTGACTTTGCAGCCATGAAAACAGGGGTTGATGTCTTCAGTGCACCCATGGCAATGGGACATAGCTGCATGACTGTGGAATCATACACATAGGTACTGTAAAAACAGGTACATGAATGCATGGTACTAGCCAGAGCCAACAGAACTCAGACACTGTCCTCCAAACAATGGGAGACAAAGCGATGGTCCCCTGCCATTACTAAAGTGTACATCAGAAGGAGGACAGTGTTGCAGGGAAAGGTGGTGTCCCATGACTGTTGAATTCCCTTATTAGCCTCAAACACAACTTTGGATCCCTCATGGAGGCCCTGGCAGGCATCTATGCCAGCAGTGATGCAGCAGACACTGACAACAGTCACAACAGCCTTTGATAGTTACATCAACAACCTCCACAGCATTAAACACAAGTGCTGCGAGTTACTGCACAAAGCTAATACCTATCCTGAGACAACATATATTGGCCACAGTCTTGGCAACACATTCACTGCCAGCTTTACCCCTCTCTACCCCCACAAGTGAAGTGCAGAGTGAATGTGTTCTCACATGCTGTATCCCATTTCTGTTCTAGGCATCTGTGTCACCAGGATGTGGCCCTGCAGCAAGGCCACAAGGCCTGGCAGTTTGGCAACACATCCACCATGTCATATGCAGGGTACAGTATTTGCACAGTAATCCCCAGTTTGTAACACAGTAATTGCTTATGCCTCACAGATTATAAGGCCGAGGGGTGTACATAGGTATATGTTGATGTACAACATTTGTTGTACAATGGAGAATGGTACATGTTCTGGTTTGGACACACCTATAATTGCTAATAACCACAGCCGCAGGGGATAGTCATCAACCAAACACAGTGGGATTACTATTCAGACACACACACACACACACACACACACACACACACACACACACACACACACACACACACACACACACACACTTGCCAGTACTGAGATCCATAGGTTCATTGCTTCATAGGTGTGTAGTAGGTGAATGGATCTGAAGGCTCTACAAGCCTAGCCCAAGGGAATACCCTGGCATCAGGCCACATGACAATAGTCCCCAGTGTGGCTCAGGAGTATAGTCACTGGAGTGGTCCCTGGAGGTTGGTATTGTATTCCCCATCCACTCATCCAGATTTCTATTGTGGGTGGCAAGTGATGTGCACTACTTCCCATGTCTGTGATCTATATTCCATAACATGGACAGTGTGTGGGTTGTGCACATGTCCCACTTGCATGTTCTTTGACGTGTGAAAGTGTGCTTGAGGTCTCTGGGGCATGTTGTGTAGGCAGATTAGTATCTTCTGATGTAGCATTCCTGACCTATGTAACTGAGGTAGTGATTGCACCTACACTGACAGTATGATACGGGTACTCAGTAGAGTTAGTAGCTTCTGTCCATACAGGGCATGTGTATAAGGCATGGCATTCCCTTTGCGGGGTATGTTTGAAGACTCTACAGTTGCTGCAGGTGTCCAGTGGGAAACATGGCAAAAGGACCACTGTACACATTGATTGGGCTACTGAGGGGATGGAACAGGGTGCCATGTCCTTTTACTTGCTGGATAACACACACTCAGTCAGGAGATTTAACATATCAAAGTACTTTCTGATGTCAGTGGCACTGTTGTGGTCAACAGGCATGTACTCCACTGCAGTCACACCATGGGTGCTATCTGTGAGGCAATATGCAGGGGAACTACCAATATAGTGGTTGTTGCCTAGCCAAGTGTGTTTGTGTGTGATATGTGGGTGGAGAGTGGTCTCTGAGCATTAGAAGGGTTGCTTATATTGTTCACTAATCCATACTGTCATATAGTCATTGGACATGGCACTAGACATTTAGTGCTGTGGATTGTCTACACCAACCTCTACAGTGTTTGACAACTGTTGACCTTGTAGTATGGACATTGTGACATACTAGGTCCTCAACATAATAATTTAGCAAAACCCGCTACCGAATGGATCCTATTATTACAAGATCACACCGACCCCCACACAGAATACTGATGACAGATACACACACTTGCCAGTACTGAGTTTCAAACCCCTATCTAGCTATGGATTGCTACTACAGTGTACCGCATTTATAGGTTCATAGGTTTATAGGTTAGTACTAGGCTAACTGCCCTCATGGGCCATTTTAAGCCTAGCCAATTACCCCATATCAGAATCAAACCATGCACCTTGTGTTTCTAAGGTAAGCACCTTAACCATTACACCAAACTCCCACGGAGCTTATAGGGTGGATGTTGTCCCAAGGTACTTCTAAAGTGAGGAACATCACCAGCCCTTGTAAATACTGGCATTGGGTGATGTAGTGGGTGAGAGATTCCAAAAAATATTTTACCCTACACACATTTACTTTTGCCAGGGGTGAGGTTCAAACCTCTTTCTAACTATATTTATGGACCATTATCTTACATATTTACCACAGACACCAATGACATTGCATGGTTTAGGGTTGCAAACAGGTACTTCTAAGGTGGATGATATCTGCAGGACTACTAAAGTTAGACACTGAGATGTGTACTGGGTGTAAATGGGGCCAAAATCTTTGAGGTATGGACATACATATGTGCACATACAAACACTTGCCAGGGATGAGATTCAAACCACTACCTATGTTGTTGTTGTCTTTCGGCTTTTCCCGGTTAGGGGTCGCCACAGTGGAACTCCAGTCCAGTAATGATTGGCAGTAGATTTTCATGAACACCGAGGTGCCAACTCGACATTCAACCTTCAATGAAGGCACGCCCATTTACACATGTCTTTTGAACGCCCACCCAACCGCAGGGAGGACATGCAGACTCCACACAGAAGGCACTCCCCACACTCCAGCCAAGAATCGAACAGGAGAACCTCTTGCTGTGAAGTACAACGCTACCGCTGCACCACCTCGGAAGTCATAAACCATTACCTATGTAGTTATTGCTATTACATTGTTCCGTGTGTATTGCACATGCCATGTAGCTTACATGTTGAAGAGCTGTGCAAAGGTATCTTTGAAGGTGAGTCACATTAGCAGCAGTGCTAAAGCAGGAATAAGGGAAATGTTGTAAGTGTGAATGACCACAAAATCAGGTCTCTACAAGGATACACACACTCTCGCACACAAACACTCACATTTGCACAGTTGCCAGGATCAGGATTGAACTCCTACCTAACTAGTTTGTTACACTATAGTATTACGCAGTTATCAAAAGTGCCACAGAGCTTTTATGCTGGAGAGCTGTCCAAAGGTGTCGTTGACAGTGAGTGACATTGACAGCAGTGCTGAAGTAGGGGTAAGGAAGGTTTAGTGAGTGTGAATGGCTCAACCACATTAATCTAGAAACACACACTCACACACAACTTTACATTTGACAGGACTAGATTACAACAGCTACATGGATACCTATTTATACTGTAGTGTTACACAGTTATCACAAGCACCACTGACACTATAGGGCTGAGGGCTAACCAAAGGTATTTCTACAGTGAATGACTTCAGCAAATCATGTTATATAGGCCAATGGGGTGTGTAGTGGGTGGGACAGGCCTCATAATGGGATTCTCTCTGTCGATGTCTGTCTTTTTCTTCCCCACATCTGTGTGTGTGTATGTTTGACATATTATATTATGCTGGCCTTAGATATGTGTGTGTATTCCTATCCAATGTGTGTGTGTGTGTGTGTGTGTGTGTGTGTGTATGAAGTATCATTCGTGTACAATTTGGTGTGTGTGCACAGACAGCTGTGAATAACTGATATCTGTAGTCCACTGGGTTGTGAGACATGGGCTTCATTTCTCTAAGTGTAGGAGCATGTCCAGTATGACCTTCTATATTGAGTGTGTGTGCATCCATTCCAGGGAGAGTTGGACTCCAGTTCAGCGTTTTGTGTGCTACAGCTACACCTAGCAAACTGTTTCTGCAGGATATCAGTAGATAGGTTGCCAATATGGAGACACAATGGGTTTAACGTACAGGGGATACTGTAACTATTGCTGTTTGTGCTGCTTGTGTAACATGTTTGGTTGTAGCATAGATATTCTGACATATGTACTGTTTTACACTGTGATGTGCCATGTCATCGACTACTGACAGTAATCATTCTTTTCTCACAGTTATTTACTGGGAAATACAAGATGAATGAAGCTGAGACCAATATTCTGAGGCATAAAGACTACACATTCTGGCACACACCTGCCATTGTGGAGGGTAGCTATTGACAATAGACTGCTGGTTGTGTGTAAATGGTGCAGCACCTTTTTAGTATGCTGGCTGGGGTTCCCCTCCTTGTGCTTTTCTCAACTTCACAGAATGACCATATCCTGCTGGGGCCATACCTCCCAGCTGTACAGGTACACCCAGGTTATCCAGAGGCTGGACTCATATATCTGGTCAGTTTAACTTCATATTGTGGTTTAAAAGCAGTTTTGTGGCTATTCATTCATGGGTTTGCAATTGGGAGCAGTATGGGCAGACATTAGTGTTTCAGACTTCACACACTCCATGACATCCATGCTTCTACATCCCCCTCTGTTATTCTCTCCTCCAGCTAACATTATGCAAGCAATATCTCAGATGTATCCCTATAGTTGGGCCTTTATCCAGTAGCATTTATGGCCTGATTCACAGTCCTTGCAGTAGGACATAGGGAGGCATGCTACTGGCATTTGTCAACATGGCCTTGCATTTGTTTTCTGTTTACTATGTTAGGTTGTTAGTTGTGACCCCCTGACATTCTATACATTGGCCCTATGGGTGAGGCATAGGCCTTTACCAGGGGACTGTGGGCCATTGCTGCAGGTTATCTGTTACTGCATTTTTACATGGGATTGTGGGGATGGGGTGCACACCTGCAGACTTTAACATTTGAAATGACTGTACTGGTATTTCGGTTACTCTGTTAGCTTCCATTTCATATTGTTTTGTGACCTATCATGTAGACAGGAGGCATATTAGTAGAGTACACATGTTAGATCTTAATGGCATATATTTCAGTTTCAGACTTCTTACCCTTCAGAACTAGAATGCAACTACCAGTCCTGTTGTAGTATGTCTGTGTAGGTCTGGTGAGGGGCTGTTCAACATTGCCATCATTTGGGGGCCTTAGCCCAGCCTTTCTTCATAGTCAACTACACCTGCCCTGCTGGGTGAGGCTGGTGGTGGATATGTAACCCTCACTGACATTCATGTATATGACTTATTGACACCCACAGCTCTTTGGGCCATCACATGTACTGCAGTGGGGGTTGTCACCTTGTGTAGTGTCGCCTAGTATGTTGACACCAGTATTTGTTATGAATTTCCTGCTGTCCCATATAGCTGTCTGCTGATATCCCATTCAGCCACCCAATTACCTTGCATGCTTGCATCCATATAATACATATAAGTATGTGAACATACTACTCCATTCAGTAAATGATAGGAAGAGTGGCTTACCTTGTTTCTGGGCCAGTATTGAGGACAATGCTGGAGGGCTGACTATGTTGGATGCACATAGTACACTCCCTGTACATGGTAAAGCTCAGGTAGTGTCATGTTTGGCATCCCTTTTACTGCATGTGCAAGTTGGAGAGAGGTATCAGTCCCTGGGTCCCTACAGTGTCAGTGTGTGTGTGCTATGCATTGCTTCTTTGCAAAGGCCTGGGCATGCATGCCTCCTTCTGCCTTCAGGGGCAGGCTTAGGATGTTCCTCCTCCGAGTCCCTCTGTGACTGTGCTGGCCTTGGCAATGATGTGGGGCTGTGTGGCCCTGCCCCATGCTGTTCCTGCTGCATCTGTTTCTGCAGGGTCATATTGTGTAGCATGGCACATACTATGAACATTTGTGTACATGTAGCTGGAGAGTACTGCAAGGCTACACTGGATATGTCAAGCTAGCAGATCCATGACTTGAGCAGCCCAAACACACGCTCTACGATGATCCTGGTTTGTGCGTGTGCCTCATTATGGTGTTCTTGTTCAGGTGTGTGTGCATTTCTGATGGGTGTCATCAGCCATGGCTCCTGTGCATAGCCAGCATCCCCCGACTAGATGGCCATATGAGATGCCCCCCCGGCAAACACCTGATGCAGCTGTGAGCAATGCCAGATGTGGGAGTCGTGATACCTTCCAGGGCTGCCAGCACACATATTTGTGATAATGCCCTGGGCATTGCACATGACCTGGCAGTTGATGGAGGGGAAGCCCTTGCTGTTTATGTAGACCCTGCCCCGCTCACAGTATGGTGCTTTGATGTGGATGTGTGTGCAGTCTATAGCACCAGCTACATCAGGGTATTCTGCTATAGGGTAGAAGACACGGTGGAGTACCCTGGATGCTGATGCCTGTGAGACCCCCATGATATCCCCAGTTGGTCTTTGGAAGGTAATAGTATTCTTAAGCCTAGACATACCTTGGTATCCACTTGGATGGGTCCCCCTCTATTAGTTCTGTGTGTAAGGTGTGGCCGGCACAACTCAACGATTTGCTGTAGAATGTCCCTGTCCACCCTATAGCGCTCCTCTAGCTCCAGCTCATGTTGGCCCTGGTAGGTTACCCTGGGTCTGTACACTCTTCTCCTCCTCCTCACTGTGGGTCAGTTGTCAGCATTCTCCTCCTCACCACCCACAGTCTCCAGTGCATATTGATGGAGTAAAGCAGCAGCAGCCTGTAACATTTTTAGTTAGTTTTGCCAGTTAAAATTCCCCCATCTTTGTACACTGGTGGTATAAAGTTTTTGGGAAAAAACAGTCTGTAGGGTATTTGCATAGTTTATATTAGTGTACTAGGCTGCTGCATGTGTAATTGGCTGATTTTGATACATTCCTCCTGCCAGCTATGCTAGTTATCCTTGATTGCCTTCCTAGTGCTTTTTCCCATTCCTAGTTCTGCACTATTTAAGCTCTGAGGTGCGCCGCGCATACCCAGTGCTCAAATGTAAACAGTGCTGCCATTTCCTCTTTCTTTTTCCTTTCCTTTTTTTTTTTTTTGTGTTTAAATCCCAGTTTGTAGTGCATACACCCGTTTAGTCTATATGATGCACAGTGCTCAGGTACATCTGACACACCCCATTCCTTAGCTGTGCTTAGCTCAGGGCAAACATGGGCCACAGAGCTCCAATGCACTTACAGAAAGCATGACACACCCCCTTATGAAGTCATTCAGCTCTTACACTTTTACTGTTGTATTGCTGCACCTACACGGTTAGGTACAAGCTGACACTTTGAGGAAATCTGTGATTTAGTATAACTCCCCTCATTTGCATACCCCAGTGTGTAAGTTGTTAGTTACTGTACTTAAACTGACCCTTTCCCCTTGACAACCAGTGCTCCCTGGTGTTGTTTGCATTCTGCATGCCATTGACTATAATGGCAAAATAGAGAATTAACTTAAAATTGACTTTTCTTTTTTTTTTTTTTTATTTTCAGCACTATCCCGTTTGCACACCGCTGCCCTAAGCTTAAACAGCCATGATCGGCCAAAAAAAAAAGTTTAATTTAAAAAAAAAATAAACTGTTATTAATGCCAATGACCTTACATTTGGCCATTGGCATGTGTGTTTGACTGTAATACATGCTTACCACGAGCTGTCCTGCCTCTGTTTGTTCAGATGCAGAAATGTATTCAATTACTAACTGAATACATTTCTGCTCTGACACTGTTCCTGCATGGAGTCCAGGCAGCTTTGTGGATCACAAAATCACCTCATTTGCATGGTTGTTACCAGCAAATGAGGTGATTTGCATCCCGCACGGCTTTCCATGCAGGAACTGTGTAGGGCCGCTTGTGCATGTGAAAATGGCACTTTCTTGGATCACTCAGTGGCCATTTTTAATGCAGGAGCGCCTACACTGTTCCTGCATGGAAATTGGCCATTTGTGAATCCCAGGGAATGCCTTAACTTCCTTTTGTATTAGTGTAGAACATAAATTCCTGGACTTTATTACACTGATTTATTACAGTTAGTCACAGTCAAACAACAGGTATTCTTTTGAGGCTCCCTTGATTTCAAAAAAGTACTTTGGGCCTACTCATGAAGAAATGAATATGCCACCATAAACAACACTCCCCACAACAAAATAAAAGCATACTATAGCACTTGATGGTAAACATGAGAAATGCCCGTCTGTGCCACCAGTGGCCCAAGTTCAAGAATGGACTCAGGTCACTGACAGACCCATCCATGAGAAATAGGATGAAGTGACAAATGGATAGGAATCTTATCATGGGGGAAAGTAGAGAAAGTGATCTCTACTTCTGAAAACTCTGGTAGAGATCAGAAAACTTACAGGCCAACAAACTGATTTAGGAGAAGTGCCATGATATCCTTTTCCTGGTGGGCAGGTAGGTATATCAAGTTTCTTGTTGTCACCGCATATCAATCTAGCTAGGATAGGAATGCTGACTGGAAGCTGCTACAGCCCTGTCTTCTACTTACTACTGGGTTTTCACTCTCTGGCTCTTAAGAATTATGCCATAAGGCTGCTCATTCTAAGGACATATCCAGGATTGTTAGAAAGAAGATATAGAGTTGCATAGGGATCATAGAGGGATAATCCAAAGAATCAGTGCTGTGACACCTGCATACCATACTACTGTTCACAATATTACAGAATGTTCAGACTTTTGCCTCATATTTTGGACTGTTCCTCGTAAAATTTGTGGCTTTTTGGCAAATTATTGAGGACTGATCTCTTGACTTACTAAAGGGACATTCATGTGCATAACTTCCTGTAAATCATTCCAATTTTCCCTTTTTTATCTGGCTCAGTTACCTCATAATTCACTATTTCTCCTCCTGTATCTTTACACTTAATAATTTTTCTTGTATTGTTTTTTCTGAATACTATGGCTACTAACTCTAAGAATCTTCCAGTATATTAACCAGTCTCATTTCTGCAAATTATATTTCTATTTGAGAACTGGGAAATATAGCTATTTATTTCACTTGAAGAACTTGAAAAGAGACATTCATTTAACTGCTTATCTTTTAGGTACTTTACATTTCTAATGCCCTTTTCTTCATAGATTACCAAGCTGTCCTCCAGCTCCTTAGAGCTGTTTCACCATAAATCACTAATTCTTCTCTCCTATTTGTCTGTGAACTGCAGTTGATACCCTAACAGCCTATGAGTCATCATGTAGAGACTGTCCTCTGCCTTTCCCATTATCTTACCACGTGTAACCTTTAAGCCCTTTGCCCAGGCAACCTATTCCAAAAATTTCATTTTTCTATGCCTCCACATCATTTTAAAATATTTACAGTGATTGCCTATCACCTGAAATCTAGCATCTCGCATCCTCCAGCTTTCCTGTGAGCCCTAAGTCTACCCTTAGTGACTCTTCTTCTTTTACTATTTCATAAAACTTGTCACAAACTAATTCAAAATCTCATATAATCTTACTTAGATAACCAATTTAATCTCACCCAAAATAAAGTACATGCACAAGCACCATTGCGCAAACTGTTTCTATTCTTCTCCCAAATATTGACAAATCTACCTGTTCATATATATAATATTTTGCCCATCCCTACCTTCAGATCCACCCACTTCTGATCTGCAGTCTCAGGTACTATTTTATAAACATAAAGATCTAAGTATCCCCCCTTAACACAAAGTGCAGAACATATCTCCAGCTGTTTAGTTTTGATTCTAACCACCACTGACATCTGGGAGTGGCAATGAAGATATGACATATTACCAAAACTACTGACCATTTGCATTAGTGCCAAAGGCCTTCAGCTCTTCACATGAAGAGCAGTTATCTTATTACAGTTAGCTCCATGCCCCTGAAAAAAAATCAGATGTCTCTTCTACTGGTACACCAACCAGGTGGCCAGATGTACAACCCCCCCCCCCCCGGTTCAGCCATTTAGGTCCTGTTTATGTGCCCTGTCCCTGACCCTCCTTCAACACATTTTATTTAAACAATCATTTTTTTTTCTTTTAAGTTGTAAAAAGCTGCTTTTTACAAATACAAGAAACGGTTGCTACTTTTAATCTGTAGCAGACTGCTTGCTATAAATTTAGCAAGCAGTTGCTATAGTTTATACCCTGCCAGCACAAAGTGGTACAGTGCTCAGAATTTAGTTAAAAAAGAGAAGTTTTTTAACTTTCAAACTGTAGCAAACTGCTCACTATGATGTAACAAACAGTTGCTACTGTTTAGACCACAGACATGGTGCACAACAGAGCTCAGGTTTGACCCCAAATGCAATACCAGCTTTTAAAAGCCAGTATTTCATTAAAGACAGGTTTGTATTGGCTGATGGCACCCCCCAATACTATCCGCCCAGAGCAGTTGCTTCTCTCACCGTGCCTTGGCTACCCTTCTGATCATTTGCAAACAGATAAATACCACTGCTTTTCCATTCAATGACCATTACAATCCTGGTGATAACAGACAACCCTAGTGGGTTCATCTTTCTATTACTATTTATTCTGTAAATTCACCATTTGTATATAGGCATAACTTTATTGCACTATTAAGGGCTTTCACTCCCTTCAACTGCCTAACACCTTCAATGACCTCTGTCAAGTTATGTCTCATAAACTCCCATGAGACACTGTCAAATGGCTTCTGAATGTCCATTATTATAGTTCCTACCTCCCCTTGGCCCTTTTCCTCAGCCCATTCTATCAAATTTATGAGGTTATACCAGTGGTACATGGATGATTTGCCTTTAATAAAACACACTTGTTCATCCTCTTATAGTCTAAGAATGATTTTTTTCCAGTCTTGTTGTTAAAATATGAGCAAACACTTTGGTGTCTAATTTGCACTGAGATACATGACAATATGTTTTGACATCTGTCTCTTTCCCCTTCTATTTATACTATGCGGCTGTTGAAGCATCTGGCCATCAGTCTTCATATTATTCAGAAAGTGCATGGTAATAAAAAGCCTGTTATTCTAGGTTAGTATGTCAGGATATATATTATTGTACTGCATTCAACAGTGAAGGGTTTGATTCACTCAGTCTCCACTTGTACAATGCATAACGCATTGTAAATAATTCAACTAGACTGAGTCACCCCTTCATACAGGCATCGGTAAATAATGAATCTTATCCGACTATTGTTATAAAAAAGTTAATACTAGTAGCTATGTATACAGAATTATGCCAGACAAAGACTCTTGTTAAACACATAGACCCAAAATAGGCAAGTTAGCAATGAGAGAATAATTGACTGGCCAAGTCTTTCATTTGAGGAGATAAGGGATGAATTCCAGCACCATGTTACTGCCTCATTGGTGGTGATTTACAGAATAGTCCATACAGCATGTTTCAGCAGACTTAAATGAGAACAACATGCTTCAGCAGACTTAAATGAGAAACACATATATCAAAACATGAATGCACAGCAAACATTGCATGTCTGCTGCACCTTAATATTGGACAGTCAAGTGAAGACAGAAAGTACTATCCTGCCTAAACCAGTGCCTATGTATCTCAGCATGCTCTGCTGGTAGATCCAAGTGTCCTCAAAACAAAAAGTGTTATCAAGACAATACTAGGTGTGTTGTCAAAAAATGGCAGAACTGAGGAGAAAATTGACATAGAGTAAAAGAGAACAAAAAAAATCATGTTATAAATCACTTTATGGTATTCATAAAATGAGGTACTGACAATTTTTGAACTTGTGAAAGGTGATTCTACCAGGTAAATATTAATGGCGGGTGTCAGGTGGTGCTATAAAATACAGTCTTCATTTAGTGAAGATCATCTCTGAAATGTCGAAATTCAGCATAGACTATGGCAAACAGGTACCTTTATTACAAACAACGTAGCAGCACAGTATAAGCGATCTTAACACTTTGGCAACTTATGTCCAACTGCACACAGCTCAGTGCTCCAAGTACATTGGGGTGCGGCTTTATTCTTAAATGGGCACCACACTATATATTAAAAAGGGCAACGTTATTACATACTGTATGTAGTCTCCCTCCCTCTCTGTGTGTATTATATTCCAACAGCTCTAACTCGTGTTGCACTACAGTGGCATTTAAACCAGATGATGCATATGAACCATTAATAACAGAACTGGTCCAAGTGAAGTAAAAGTAAGTGCCATAAAACAATACTCAATACTTAGAACTGAAAAGGTTAATGCAAGAATTAACAAAAGCTTAAAAGGGCCAGTATGTGAGATGAATGAAATATCTAGAGTGCCAGGTATTACATCTAGCTCTAAGAAACAGAACAAACACATTCAGAAACAACTCAGTTTAATTATTTTACCCACTCATGTAAAGCAGAGACTCAATAATGTCCGGAAGCAGAAACACTACATAAGGGGATGATAATTCTCAGCAGTATATTATTACCAAGGTGTTAAAATAGAAACATCAGAAGATGAGCAATGAAGTGTTTTATTATTTATTTATTTATTTATTTATGTATTTAGTTAATTATTTTTTTGTTAAAATATAACTATTTGTGGTATAAAGTGAATGTCACTTCCCTTTATTTCAGGAAGAATAGAATACGGAATTGGGTAACTCCAAATTGCTTTGAAAGGCAAAGGAAATTAGGAAAGATGGGTCTGTGCCACAAAAGTCATTGCTAATGCAACAGAAATAATGACATGGTATAATACACTTTAAAAACTGAAAATTAGATTGTTTCGTTTTACTCTAAACAAAAGCTAATGGATTAAAGCAGTTTTTATGCTTTAACTGCCTTGTTAAAATGTCAAAGTGATTCATCTACTCACTACAGAAAGGCATGAATAATCTATTTCTTTGTAGTCTGAATATGGTGTTGTGGTCAAATGGCAGCTGTACTTTACTTAGAATAACAATATGAAGTTATTCCGCCGGATACCATTGCAACCTTGCATTTTAAAGAAGCATGCTTTTCCACTTCAACTGTGAATAACGAACAAAGGTGAAACCGCAAACCACAAAAAAAATCCCACTCCTTTTGAATCAACGTATTGCTTTTGCACACTCCCTTGAACAAATTCATGCTTACATTTTATGACTTAGTTTAAAGGAACTTAAAAGGCACTGAATAGCTTATAGTCTGCATTTGTGAAGGAAGGATATTCTCTGCAAAGTATTATGATATTGGACACAGAAAAGTAACCATTTATTGGGTGTAAGAGCCTGAACCTACGGTAGTCGGTTCTAGTGTTGTCTGAAATGGAATAAAAATATGTAGAAGTCTCAGTGGTTAAGACCTACTTAGTCAGGCCATCCTTCTCATGAATAAAATGGTTTAAAACTTTAGTAATCCAGACTTTAGAGGAGCTTGCAAGGGGGTGTTAAAATCAGTTCTCCATTCTCACATAGGGATTTCAGCCATAGATGGAGTACCTTCCATTTGAGGTGAAGGGTAAGGTTCCTACAACTAGCATTGCTAGTGAAGGCCATGGTTCCTACAACTAGCATTGCTAAGTGAAGGGTAAGGTTCCTATAACTAGCACTGTTAGTGAAGGCCAAGGTTATCATGACTAGCATTGCTAGTTCATTAGTTAGCAGCTGTAAGAATAGTGGAACAGATACACAACAGTCACTCACATAGCAAGATCTGAAGTCTGCCTCCCCTTTAGTTAATAAGGAAATATTTCTTCCAGCCTAATCCTCTCATCTTTATATGTGTGGCAACTTCACATTAGTCACTGTCAATTAATAACACATTCTCTGTAGATAGAAGAACTTTTTGTTATGGAAGTTACAACAATATCTTTCTGTTTCTATTTGAAAGACCAGATACACTTGTATATGGAACAATAGCACACCAAGTTCAGGGGTATAGGTAAGGGCTCAAAAATAAGAATTTGATAATGCCAAATGTTTTCCTACAGGATATTAGTAATTTATCATTAGGAAGTAAAAGTATAGGGTACTTTGGGGGTTATTCTGAATGTTTTCAGTGGAGATTTTTCCCTGGTGGAATTAAGAATGTTACAAAGGAAAAAGTAATAATAGATAAGTAAATTGTTTTGCATGCATGCATTTAAATTCTGTGTCATGCGTAGATGAACATTTGCATTTTAGTTTAATGTAAGAAGAAAAGTAAAAAGGATCCATAGGAAAGCGCTTCATGCCTGAGAAGAGGTAAATAAGGAGCACCCCAATAGTGAACGATGTAGCCTGGAGCTGCCTAGATAAGTAGTGTGACAAAAGGATTGCATTGTAAATTAGCAGAGCCATATTACCAAGAGTGGAGACACATTACAGGAAGTAGTAGTACTAGCAAGGTGTGGTGGGAAAGCAGTGCTTTCACAGTGCACATGACTAGAGGGACCAACATCAGAGGAAAGTCAGGAAACCATACCAAAGCATGCCTCAGTTTGTGTATTCATTGATAAACTACAAATTTGTCGCATGCATAGTTGCAAGGCATTCCAAGCAGTGACAGCACAGAAAATTGTCAACTTAGTTCATCATGTAAATGAGGAGGAAAGTAGAAGGCAGCGAAGGAGGAAGAGTAGGCAGAAACAAATGCACCGGTGCAACCCTAGGAAATGACAAGTGCTAGGAAGAAGGGCACATTCTTAGTAGGAAAGACTCACATTTTTTCTTTTTTAAGAATATGCAGTGTAACTGGGGAATGTAGTGAGGAATGGTTTAAGGATGAAAAGAGAGGGAAAAGGTTGCAATAGCAGAAAAACAAGCACAAAACACAAACACGGACAGCCAGGGACAGTATTGTCACAAAGAGTCAAGACAATAGTGGATGGACACAGGCAGGCAGAGGGGTAAGCACCTTGTGATTTAGAGAAAGGTATGGGGGAAATGATTCATAAGGCAAGCATTCAGCTGTTGCTGCACATCAGATGACTCCACACTCTGTAAATGCCAGCAGGAAACCACAGGGGAGCCTAATGGGACACTATTAGTAGAGGATAATCTGATCTCTCCTGATGAGTGGCCATGTAGTCTACCAGTGATACTTCCAGTTCACCTTCAGTAGTGTGATCTCCATTTCCTCCTGAGAGGCAGGCCTAGTGGCCACTGGCAACTTACTTTTAGAGCCGCTGGATAGCATAGGCTGAGGTGGCCACTACTGATCCATTCCTCTACCACAACTCGACCTGCAGAAGAAAGACAGAGAAAAAAAAGGTACACAGTATACATATATAAAAAAGATGCATGGTGCACATATATGAAAAAGGTACACAGTGCACATATATGAAAAAGATACACAGTGCACATATATGAAAAAGATACACAGTGCACATATATGAAAAAGCTACATGGTGCACATATATGATAAACGGTACATAGTGCACATTTATGAAAAAAGTACATAGTGCACATATATGAAAAAAGTACACAGTGCACATATATGAAAAAAATACATGGTGCGCATATATTAAAAAAGGTACACAGTTCACATTTATGAAAAAAGTACACATATATGAAAAAAGTACACAGTGCATAGATATATATAAAAATACATGGTGAACATATAAGAAAAATGTACACAGTGCACATTTATGAAAAAAGGAACACTGTACGCATCTATGAAAAAAGATACACAGTGCACATATATGAAAAAAGATACACAGTGCACATATATGAATAAAGGTACACTGCACACATATATGAAAAAAAGATACACGGTGCACATATATGATGTATATAAAATTCTTACTGTACAATACAGCACTACACATTCCA
Source organism: Protopterus annectens (assembly GCF_019279795.1). Lineage (NCBI taxonomy): Eukaryota > Metazoa > Chordata > Ceratodontiformes > Protopteridae > Protopterus > Protopterus annectens. The sequence continues at coordinate 1,686,878,705 of NC_056726.1, forward strand.
TATACACCCCATTCTTGAGAAAGGAATACCTGCCTTCTGTGATATCCTTCCATTAACTTGTTGCTCTTTGCCCAATATTCAGCAAATTAAGGAGAACTCAGTACACAAGTAGACCTTTTAAAAGACTAGGCAAAAAAAAAAAAAACCAATCACTGCTAAGACTAAAATCCTGTTTCTGTTTTGCTATCCTCTTCCTCACACTGCCTAAACAGATTAAGCTGTGTTTACCAGAGCAGATAATGCCAGTTACATTACTCACCAGCCTAGAAAGTTCATGGCAGGCAGCCACATCTCCAGTGGGCCATCATATTGGCTCCACAGGTGCTCCTGGAAGTCCCTATGGAAGAAGAGTAAAAAAAGTTTTTCTTTACATCAGACACAAGGCAGGAGCTCTGTTATTCTTGACATGTGAGGAAGATATGTCCACACTCAGAGGCTCACTGAAGAAAATAGTAGCCTTGTGCACACAAACACACATTTAAATATCACATGACATACATCATATGCAGCAATGGGGCATTACAGAAGCATCTATAGCAGAGGGCTGTGGTACCACAGACTTCAAATGCTTTGTTCACAAGCTTAGTATGTATATGTGCTTCTCAGCCCAGGACAAGCAGAGATAAGCAGGGTAGTGTTAGTAGGCAAGGACTACATATTTAATTAAGGCCTTTGATTCAGAAACTGCCGTACTAAATGTTCTCATTAACATAACCGCCGCACTATGAGACCCTTATTATCATGATGCAAAATTAGAATGCCATATAGCTTGAGACTGCGTCAAGACGAGCAACTTTGAAATCAGGACTTTAAGAATAAAGCACTGTTTTCCCCAGAAGTGTATACTAAAGAAAAGCAAGATACCTGACAATGTACCCCTGATCGTTACTCAGCCCAAAAGCATGACATTATCATGTCCCAGGGAAGAAGGGACACTATAGGCTACAAACTCCTAGGGCATGATACATCACACAGGACATGATCACCCTGCACATAAAGTGAAGCATGGCAACACATACTGTAGAGAGCAGGGAGTGCAGAGTTTTATAGGAATTCAGCATACAGATGCAGGAATATATATCATGATAACATGCCCTTTGCAGCAGGTGGATAGAAAAGAAGGAAACAGTAACAGGTATGTGGGCAACAAATGGAAAGAAAGGGTAGCGCACATACATTTGGGCCATCCACTGACAGCTATGCACACACTGTCGAAAATACGGAATGCACAGTTGTATACATGCGTTTCAACATGGGGTCTCTGAGAAGCAATGGCTAGAAAAAGGTTCATCACCTAGATGGCTGAGGCCTCTCCACAAATAATATACACATTCTGGCCAAAGGTAATATGGATAACATTAATCAAGATCTGGTGTGGCAGGGAGTGGTGCAAAGCATCAATGCCATGAGTGGCCATAACAGGGTTCTATAACAGGTACACTGAGGGGTAAGTCCTATGCAACTGCATGTTTAGAACAATTTGCAAGTCATTGCCAAGGAGATATCACCACTGGAGGTGGACCACCACGGCATAAGCAGATCAAAGAAGTGGAGGAATTTCTAGTGCCACATTCCTGGGAGGGCAGGTGGACTCTCATATCTGGGGTAGATTGAATGTGGGACCTGAGTTGGGAATTACTACATGACTGTCTTTAGGGCATATGTCAGGAAAGTAATAACTTTAACACTTGCCATATTGCACAGTGTACTGCATGTGAGGTAACATGTATTCAGCAAAACACTTCTGCACATCTGCCCTCCAAATATATCTGAAGATCAGTTGCAACACTATGCAAAATATATGTATGTGCCCATATGCTATTCACAAACTGTGAATAGCATATGCTATTCACAAACTGTGTCATCTGTGAAAGCCGCTAGACTAGACAGATATAATTTTATAGATAATTCTGTCATCTGTAAATATTAATGTAAACCACAGGCATGTTGGCTTAAACGGAAAAAATGCTGTTACAAAAATGTCACAACAGTACGCTCTGCTGTAAGGAAGCTAAGTTAAGCATTTTATGACTGTCTTTGACCTTTAAAGTTGACTCCGGATGGTCTAGATGAAGACATTCTGTCTATTGATTTAACCAAGAGTTAAATTGCTAGATTTAAACATGCAATCATATTTTTATTGCTCTGCTTTCTGACCAGCTGCAAGATAACAGAAGAAGATGGTAAGAATGTAAATGTAGTTTCTGTTAGCCTGGGAACCCAGGTAAGTGTGAAGAATGATGTACTTGGAACCAGGAATGTGATTTTAAAAACAGAGAGAGAATCAGAGGGCATTGAGCATTTTGTCTTGACCATCCAACTCATCAGCACTACCTGTGTTCTATATGTAAGTTTATCTTAGACTGGTGTTTTCTCTTAGAAATAGCTAGAAACTGAAAAGATTAGACTAAGTGTTTTTCTGTGATGTCAGAACTGTACTACTGAATTATTTTAAGTATTTCTCTGTGATCTCTGAACTCTTGCACAGTAATAATTGGACACCCTTTTAAGGGCCTTTGAGTAGATGATAAATATTAGCTGGGTGGTGGCAGTGATTTCTACCAGACAGTCTGGGTAAAAGGGTCACAGCTGGAGAACCTGTGCCAGCCTTCCCCAGGAGTGTCTGTGTGGTTGTATAAACTCTTATCTCAAAGTGTGTGTGTGTGTGTGTGTGTGTGTGTGTGTGTGTGTGTGTGTGTGTGTGTGTGTGTGTGTCAGCTACATGGGCAGGGATATGAAGCACTGGTTGGACAGAGATAGTACTGGAGATTTTAGCTTGCCCAGCTGGCTGAGATCTGGACCCTATACCTGTGCCAGCGAGGAGTCTTATTGGGGACCTGGAGAGCAAGGGAGCGACCAGCCCCAGACTGACTGTGATCTCTATGCGCCACCACCCAGCTAATATTCATCAGCTACTCAAAGTCCCTTAAAATTGTGTCCAATTATTACTGTGCAATATTATTATCCTATTGGTGGTATCACCCAGGGCTAAAGCTATAGGAGTGGCATTGTACAATTTTACCAAAGGCATGCAAGTAGTCTTAAGAGCTTAAATTATCTCTACACAAAACAGCCACAGTTGAAAGGGTTTAAAAATATTTAATAACAAATAGTCAAAATACAAGACAATACTTTTTACTACACAGTGCTAGTCAAGAGTTCAAAGATCACAGAGAAATACTTAAAATAATTCAGTAGTACAGTTCTGACATCACAGAAAAACACTTAGTCTAATCTTTTTAGTTTCTACCTATTTCTAAGAGAAAACACCAGTCCAAGATAAACTTACACATAGAACACAGGCAATGCTGATGAGCTGGATGGTCAGGAGAAAAATGCTTAATGTCCTCTGATTCTCTCTATTTTTAAAATAACATTCCTGGTTCCCATTACATTATTATTCACACTTCCCTGGGTTCCCAGGCTAACATAAACTACATTTACATTCTTAACATCTCCTTTTGTTATCTTGAAGCTGGTCAGGAAGCAGAGCAATAAAAATATGTTTGCATGTTTAAATCTAGCAATTTAACTCTTGGTTAAAACAATAAAAAGAATGTCTTCATCTAGACTGGCTGGAGCCAACTTTAAAGATCAAAGACAGTCATAAAATGCTTGACTTTGCTTCCTTACAGCAGAGTGCACTGTTGTTACATTTTTGTAACAGCATTTTTTCCCTTTAAGACAACAAGCCTGTGGTTTACATTAATATTTACAGATGACATAATTATCCATAAAATTCTATCTGGCTAGGCTGGCAGCCTTCACATCATCTATCAGTATGGCTGCAACAGAGGAGAAGTTTAGGCATATGTTTCACTGATGTCACAAGTGTTTTAATATGTTTTATTGATAATGGGACAAGTACAATGTGACAGAGGACATTTGATGTCTGCAGGTAACCTGCAGCTGATGATGACAGTGTATGTAGCTCAGTCTGATAACACAATGGATTTGGCAGCAACACTAACATTGGTGGACCAAGCTGTGATGACCCCTCTCTGGGCCAGTAATCAAGGAGCCTGAATCCTTACCACTGACACTGGAGAGGGACATTCACTTGGAATACAAATGGATACACTCAGTATTTCCAGATGCAGCTCTGCACCAAGTGCAATTTACCTTAAGAACACAAAGAGAATGCAGTCACCTTGGAGTCTAGATTTCTTTACATCTGTCTCCCTCCATGGCCCCAGTAAGGCTCCCCACTAGCGCAGCTACAGGGTTAAGTCCTCAGCTGAGTGTCCAAGCTAAGTCCTAAAGGCACCCTCTCTGTGAAACCTGTGCTTCATTGCTTCATGTCCCTGCTCCAAATAATTGACACATACTGTAAGATTTGATTTTTCACACACACACACACACACACACACACACACACACACACACACACACACACACACACACACACACACACACACACACACACACACACACACACACACACACACACCTGGGAAAGGCTGGCACAGATTTACCTGCTGCCCAGGGTATAGGGTAGTTATCACTGCCACCAGACACTCCACAATCAACTACTCTAAGGCCATTAACAAGGGGTGTCCAATTATACTGTGTAATATTAATACTAATGCAAATGGTGGTAGTTGTCCAAGACAGTTAGACCTTCAAGAATGGCCCACACAGTATCACCAAATAAATATAAGTACTCTTAAAGTTTAAATACTTTCTAAAAGGACCAGCCACAATCAAAGTTTTAAATGTATTTAACAATAAATAATAAAAGAACATGAAAATACTGAATATATATTTATAGTAAACCACAGAGCTTAAATCACAGAAAATATTGAAAATAACATTGATGGACAGACTCAGGAAAAATAAAAAAAAACAATATCTAAACTAAGCTTCACTATATTTTCCTGACTGAATCTGGAATTGCTATTCCCTACTTACTTAATAGAGCTAGGTAGATGATGTAGTGAATGGTCCTTCTTGTTTTCAGGCCCAAAGCAGAATGAGCAATACTGAGAGATTTATCTTTGTAATATATACATTTTCCAAGATGGCTGACAGAATGACCTCATCTGGTCACCCAACTCTAAGTTCTCACACTATCCCACCTTTGAAGCTTGAAACAGGAAGTTAGCAAAGATATGATACGATGCATATTTAAAGTTTTGCTAATGTTTATGGCAGTGCCTGGAGCTTTCCCTCTTTTTACTGAGCTAATGAACCAAGATTTTTTCCAGACATGTCATCTCTGGTCCTATTCAGAGCAGTGAGATAAACACTTCCATGGCCCAACAGGTGGTCCAATTAACAGTATTTTTCTTAAAGTAAGAAGTAAGCTAGCTATTTAGCCTCTTCTCTTCCATTGTCCTTTGCGAACATATATACATATAGTCTCACATGTACGTTCCTTCTTTGTCCAGCAGGATCCACTGCTGATACATTTTTTAACACTAGCAACTTTACAAACACATTTTGATTTTCAAATGGCATACAATTCTAATACAAACACAAGCATATTATATAAATCATTTTGATATTCAAAGGACATATCATTATTTACAGAAATCCATCTGGCTATGCTGGCACTAGCCTATATCATCACACCAGCCACATCCACTTCCCCCACGTTTGACAATCCTCTACAGTGACAAGCTAAAACCTTTATTTTCACCTGTGTTTGGAAGATGTTATATAACTATGATCACCACCCAAGAGGCACAGCAGTCTCCAGCTCACATGGCACTTATGAGACACACTGCCTCAAACATACATGTACACCATGTGAACCAAGACAGAGGATTTGCGGTCTGCAGAACTGCCAGGACAACAGGTCTGCCCCTGACTTGGGTGCAACATCGTATTAATCAGCAGATGTGCTGGTAAGTGAGCCATGCATAGTTAGGTACTGTCCACAACACAGTGGAGATGATGAGTGTGTTGCAAAAGATAACATGTGACATCTGCACAGAGACAAGCAATATACTGATGGAAAACAGACAGTACTGTTCATTACATCCAGTGGTATGTCCATAAAGTAGTCGATAAATGTTATCTGGTCTGTCTTTGCATTTCATGCTATTTATGGTTTTGGGAAGATCTGGATGTAAGATGACCACTCAAAAGCTGCGTATATCCAGATGACACAGACTCTTCTTGAGACAGCATCACTGTTGGCTTAGATACTGCCAATCCAAGTCTTGGATGGTCTGACATTCATGGCCACTGATATTCTGCAGTCTCGACCCCTGGAAAAAGTCACCATGTTGCACACCCACATTCATATAATTCTACTACCTTAATGTCCCCTACCTACACGTGGTCATCATCCAGGTCATGGATGCCCTATATCTGTTGGATCCCAGTAGTGGACATTCCATTAGGAATTGCCAGTGTATGCAGCAAAACAGCTCCAACTCTTCAATGTCCTATGAGATCTCTAACACACCATGGCCTATCATACTGTATGTCTACTATATCCACCTCCCATGACCCTGGCCTATATAAAAGCATTGCTGCTATCTGTCATTGTGTCCCCCATCTATGTAATTGATTATAGCTCTAACTTTCCCACCCCTTAACCTGTATGGTTAAGTTGATGTCTGATGCACAGTATGGCCATGCACTGCCTTGTATAATTTAAGTGCTATAATGCAGGCATAATTTTATTCTGTTGTGTCTGTATCATGGGTTGTAGTTGAGGAACACACACTGACTCTTTGCTAATGCAGTGATATGCATTGCACTTTCTGACTTGTATGGGGTACTGCTGCCTTTTCATCCTTTGCCTGCCATGCTTCCTGGCTACTTCTCCTACAGGTATTATGGATGACACTGTTGTATGCAGCCTTCTTGCATGCTAACTATATATACTGTTTTTTGAACCTGTCAATATGTGTATCTACCAACTATATGACCCTATGAAAAGTCTCCCTGCACAGACCACAGATAAAGGACAGATGTATGAAGCATAGTGCCTGCCTGGATGGTTCAGCAAGGCTTTATGGGTGATACCGTATACATTGCATACTATCTGACCATTGATTGAGTAGAAACCATTCCTGTTGGTATGTCAGACACCACTGTGTAACAGATTTAGCTTTGATGGCTATGTGTGTGCAGTCAGTGGCTCGAAGGACCTCAGAGGAAATGAGGCACTGTAAAGTGTAAAATGTTTACGTAGCAGTGGTTCTCTCCTTTGTTCTTATATATCTACAGACACACATACACACACACACACAAATGTAAAGTCCAACACTCTGCAGGAAAAACACTTTTAATGACAATGTCAGCTTAAAAAATAACACTAGCAGGTTTTGCCCTTTGATGTCATCACTGTGTGATCAGAAGAGTCATAAATCTTACATAAATACTTTTATGTACTAAATTTAAATTACAGTCATTACTGTAATGTGCCCACCTTAGCCAATCCATGCATCATTTCAACCAATAAAAAACTAAATAAAAAATAAAAAGCTAAGTAGAATTGTCATAAAAGTTGCATAAAAATGCAGGTTTATAAATGCAATCCATCACAGATGATAATAGAAATGTGAAAACAAAAGGATAAAAAAGCATACCTCTCAATGTCTGGCAAAACAAAAAAAAAAAAATTCTGGACAAAGCCAAAAATAATGGGAGACAAAGGCCCCAAAAAAGGACAGATTTTAAATACTGCTCTTATTAACTTAGAATGCTACAAGAAGAAATACTTTTGAATTTGCATGTATTTTCTGAAGGATATGCAGTTTGAAACTCAAATGTCTGTTATTATTTAATAACTTCAATCCTCAATGATTTGCCAGAAAAAAACAAATTTTATGACAGACAGACCAAAAATATAAGACAAATATCTGGACATGCTGCAAAATTCAGAGCAGTAGAGGAATATGAAAGGAGGCTGTAGTTTGCAATACATTAAAACAATAATACATACATACATACATACATACATACATACACACACACATATCACCCTCTAGTGGGAAATGAAGCATTGAAATTTTTTTAAAATGTGTTAATTCAACTGAGGTTTGTGCATTACTCCCAAAGTTATGATTCAGAAGCATTTGTTAATATTTAATAGGTCCTTCCACTGTAACTTATATATGGTTACCATAGATATATTGTCAGTACCAATAAAAGTAAAAACAGCTTTTCTGTAGGGAGCACTCCCATCCCTGTGACATCTCATGTGACTAATATGGGTTGCTTCATTCATGGGTTGATGCATTGCTATGCAATGTTTCCAAGGAAAGGTCATCTAGCTAACATAAATAGAACTTCGTGTGCATATCACCATGTTCCGTTCCAAAAGCCAAGGGCATACCTTTTACGTAGTATTTCACCAAAACATGTATTGTTGTTGAGCAGCTACAGGTACTTACTCACCCTCTTTAATTTTACAGGCATTGCCCCAAAAGGTAGTGATAAATTCCAAACTATGCACATAACCATGGAGGAGCTTGTATTCTAACAGGTCCTGTTTCACTACTAGGTGAGTCTGGTGTTGAGCATGCTGAATATTGTGTTATATATCCATATGCGTTATAGCATGTGTTTAAGATATGTCCTGCCTCACAAGTTTTCAGGCTGGTTTTGAACATGCTCACTATTCTGTTATATATCCATATGCCTTAAAACAGGTGCTTAAATGTTTACCTCTATTTCATACTCATGAGCATTATTACAAATTCTGTCAAATCTATAGAACTGTGATTTAAGTATTTTGCCTAAAACATGTCAGGGATTGTAGCTGGTAGCACAAAGTAAAGAATTTCAAGTGAATGGTTTTCTGTGCAGTGTCATATCTACTGAACTATGCAATAATTTTGTAGACAAAGATACAAAAATCAATAGTAAATAAATCAAGTTTGGCAGTAAATTTGATGCCAAACTCATTATCATCCCAGTACTGCATACAAGGTGTGACCAGCCAACAACATTCAACAGTGTAATCAGGGTAGCAGTAGCACCTGTACATGTTCATGAACATAAAATATGTTCCTCTAATGTTATTGTAAATAAAATTAATTAAATTCTGCTCTGAGTACCCCATAAACAAGACTGTAAACATAAGGGTTTGCACATCAAGTGCACACATCAAAGCAGTATTTACAAGTTATGCCTTAGGCATTAACTGATATAACTCAGTGGTATCTTTGATTTCAGAATAAAACAAAGGACGTCATGGTCTAAGGCATGTTTCCAAAAGCTCAGAGCCTCAGATAAATTTTCAGTGACATAAGCTGACATTATTGGCCTTCCTTGTGGTGGCACCAACCCTTAGGTAGTAAGGTGTGGTGGCATACGACCCTTAGGTAGTAAGGTGTGGTGGCATGCAACCCTTAGGTAGTAAGGTGTGGTGACATGCAACCCTTAGGTAGTAAGGTGTGGTTGCATGCAACCAAGAGAACATCTGAATACCAGTTTCATATCAGTTATCTCCACAGGATGCCACTAATAATGCCCTTAGTGTTGTGTCCAGGAATATTACTTTAGTTTTCTGGTTTGGATCCTGTATATGGTCTAAGGGAAAGCATGATAGTGTGTATGAACAGATAACTGGCATAAAACTTCAGTATCATAATCCTTCCTGTTGTAAATCACTATTGGTCCACCTCTATTAATGACATGGCTACCAGTCTACTATTAATTTTATGTTAGTTTACACATTTTTTTCATCATGGTTCAAGTTCTGACCAAAATTTTTAAAAATGGTAGTTTGCCATAACCATAATTCATTCAAAACAGCTTGTTTTAAATGCCCTAACAATAGGCTGATAGTAGTGGTACTGGAAACCTGATTTCCTAAAGATAAATTTTATATGATCAGTTTCAGTGTCTTAAGGGTAGGTGTAGTACAGACCTTATAATGGTACAAAATTTCAACATCAACAGTCCAGAATATATTTTAACATCCAGAACAGTCTGATACTCAGATTAAAAATAAGTAAGGTACATAATTAAAGCCTTTATAAATTATAGAACATTCATTAAATTTCAAAACTGTATTAAAATGTCTAAGAGCAGTATTCATAGTCCTTGGTTTTGCACTTGCATAATGGTTATCCTAGAAGAGCAGCATTATACATATATGTAAATACTGTAAGTTCAAGTAATTCGCACTGACAAATGAAATATAAAGACGATTTGATTAACATTCCTACGTATGATAAAAGTGTAAAGTACCTGAAGGTAAGCATTGAGTATATGTGGAGGACTACAAGAAAGCCTTAGGTTGGGTATGACTTTGTATATAATTAGATGAATGTGGCTAATGTGCAGTCATGCTTGGTAGACTTAAGACAAGACTCTGCAGCTTTTATTATTAATAGTCAAAAAAATAAAGGGTTTAATATGTTTTATATAGGGGAATCCTCGATACCCATGTGGAAAACTACATCCTCATGGCAGCCATTAAGACATATGGCAAATATATTTTTGGGAAAGGGGGGCTCAAACAAGCAGAGAGGGCAAAGGTCTGGAATTAGGTTGCTATGGACATTACACAGTCAGTGGGAGGAATTGCACTTTAACATAGCACAAGAGTATGGTAAATGATATGGTAGGATGCACTAGACCCAAGGTGAGGCAGAATGCAACTGGCCATAACAGTACTGACAGGGGGCTGTGACTAAAGGAGATACCTTCAGCTCAGCTAGCTGGAATTTTGGAAATAATTATATGTCATTGGTGTATATTGAAATGATTTATACAAGATGCTTGTGTTACAAATGTATTAGAAATATATATATATATATATATATATATATATATATATATATATATATATATATATATATATATCAAACTGCTTGCACAGACGTGTGTTGAAAAGGTATTTGTAAAGTGTTGTTTGAAATGTAACCACAGTGTGCCCTGCTGGAGGAGAACAGAAATGTACATACACTATTGTAACTGGTTAAATGTATATATTTTAAGAGTGGAAACTGGGATACTGGAAGTTAACCTCAGTCTAGTATATTTTAGAAAAATATCTGAAATTAAATTACTTTATGGCTAGGCTATAAAATATGGTATCTTACAGTTTTCAATGCAATAAGAGACACAATGTCTGTATTAGGAAACTTTCTGTATTGTATTTAGGATGAATTAATTACTAGTCTTGAAAGTATGAAGGAATGCAATTATTTTATAACTTCCAGCATCTGCCAGAGATCTGAGGAGAAGAGGTAGATGCTAAATACTGACAGTGTCATCAATCATTGTTTGGCCTGGGAATTAAAAGTCAGATGACAAGAAATGATGTCATTCTGCAAAATATCCCACAGGTAATAGTTTAGATATTAATTTTAGAAGTCTCTTAGTGAGACAGAACATTCTGTATTCGGTCTTGGACCTGACCAGAACCATAAGAGCCATTCACCACACACCTACCTTGTTCTATTAGTAAGTTCTTAGATTATGGTAACTCTCTTAGATTCAGTCAGGATTGGAATATAGTGAAGTTTAGTTTAGATATTTTGCTTTATTTATTTGAAACTGTCCTGCAATGTTGTTTTAAATATTTCCTGTGGTTTTGTACTCTGATGTCACTGTAAATATATATTTAGTATTGTCTTGTTCTTTTATTATTTGTTATTAAATATATTTAAACCTTTCATTGTGGCTGAGCTGTGTAAAGATATTTAAGTTTGGAGAGTACTTGCATATTCATTTGTTGACACTGTGTGGGCTACTCATAATAGCATTGTTCTTGGCCAAGCTACCATTTGTATTAATATTAACATTATACAGTAAGATTGGATGCCTATTTCTTAAGGGCCTTAAAGTATCTGATAAGGAGTTGACTGGGGGCAGTGGTAACTACCTTATAGTATGGGCAGAAGGGGGCATAGCTAGTAAACCTGTGTCAGCATTTCCCAGGTGTGTGTGTGTGTGTGTGTGTGTGTGTGTGTGTGTGTGTGTGTGTGTGTCTGTAACTCAAACCTCAAAGAGTGTGTGTCAGCTACTTCAGCAAGGACATGAAGCACTGGTTTGAGAGAGAGGGTGCTGGAGGTTTTGGCTTGGTCATTCAGCTAAGCTCTCAACTCTATAGCTGTGCCAGTGGGGAGTCTTACTGGGGATCTGGAGGAAGAGGGAGAAACCAGCCCCAGACTGACTGGTGTCTGTGTGCTCTTAAGGGAAATTGCACTTGATGCAAAGAGCTGCATCTGGAAATACTCTGTGTGTACTTGCCATCCTCTCAGTAAGCATCCCCCACTGTTGCCAGTGGTAAGGATTGAGGCTCCTTGATTACTGGTCCAGTAGAAGGGTGTCGCATATTGGTGGCAGTGGTGGAATCACCATGTCACATACTGGGATTCAGTGGTGTGGATATTGAACTACTGTAGCCTGTAAACAGAAGGTGTTTGCACTCTCAAGCAGCCAAATGGTAGGCATTCAGAGTTTCATATCACAATAGTTTTATTTATTTTTTTGTTAGCTTAGTTAGTCAGGGAGAGCAGGCAAGGATGTCAGCAGAGGAGTATGGCAAGCGGACAAGGAGCCAGCTGGCTGAGATTTGCCAATTCAAAGGACTGGTGAATGCCAACCTGACTAAAGCAGAAATTACTGCAGCCTTAACTACAGCTGAATCACAGACCAGCAACCAGGAGGACAACCAGACTGGCCCTGGAGATGTACAACTCTCAGAGAAAAAGGACAGTTCAACTTTACCTCAGAGGACATCAAAATACATCTGGAATTAAAGAGACTTGAACTGGAGGCCAAACATTTAGAACTAGAATCAGCAGAGAGATTGTGGTGCTTGGATGTTGAAGCAGAATCAGCAGAGAGACTGAGATATCTGGAAGTTGAAGAAAATGAGAGGCAGAGGCAACATGAAAAGGAGATACTGACTTTTCACTGGGTCATGGAGGTAATGGAAAAGGGAATAACTAAACCCCAGAAGCAATAAAGGTCAGGGGTGCGTGTGTGTTTGTGTGTGTGTGTGTGTGTGTGTGTGTGTGTGTGTGTGTGTGTGTGTGTGTGTGTGTGTGTGTGTGTGTGTGTGTGTGTGTGAATATATTGCTGAGTTAAGCACTTATTTTCATAGATGGATGAGTGGGTGTTGGGTCACTACTTTTGAAGGGCTGGCAGAGCTTTTGGTGAGGGAACAAGTCCTTAGCACTTTGCCTGAGGACACAAGAATCTGGTTGGCAAATAGAGAATGTAACACTGCAGATGAGTTGTGGGAAAAGGGAGACAGACCTATGCCTAGCAAGAAAGGCATCACTCTATAGGAAAGGAATACCCAGTGCTGTACATGGGTCTAAGGGAGCCCATTGTGGGTAGCCTAAACCACCCAAACAGAGTCCACCAGTAACAGGAGAAGCCACTAGTTCAGGTACATGTCCAGGATCAAGGATTAAATGTTTTAAATGTAACCAGTGGGGTCATGTAGTATATAGATGTCCACAGAGGCAAGGTGGGGAACAAAAGGTTTGGGAGCTAGTAAGTAGGAATGACATAATGCTAGCAGTAAGTTGTCTGGAGACAACAAGGGTACCAATCAACCACAAGAGGTTATATCTTATCTTTGTAGATGGGAAACAGGCCATTGCTAAGAGACACACAGCCTCTGACATAACCATTGTAAAACTTGCAATAGTTAAAGAGGGTGACTACTTGCTTGGGGAGTCTACTCCAGTCAGAGCTTTAGCAGGGACCCCATTCCAAATACCTTTGGCTAGGGTTTACCTTGACTGGGAGGTTGGAAAAGGAAGCAAGTAGGTATGTTTGAGGATATCAGTTTCAAAACATGCTGAACTTTACATAGAAATTCTCTAAATGCATTTCAATTGCAATGTGTTAATTTGTCTGACTTGCACTTGGATAATGACATGTTTAATGTATTAAGTAAGGGGAGCAAATTTGTTCCTACTTTTTTCCTACCTTCGCTGATATTTATCTGGAAGTTAAGGCATTTATTCGGAAACTATTACTTAGAGTTTATTTTAAAAAATTTGTTAATTTGAATATCTCAGGTGTAGAAAATGTTAAACTATCTGGAGAAATTGAACTTGATGACAGTCTTATGAATTTATCCACATACAATTATGAATATGATGAAAGCGTTTTTGAAGAAAATAATGAATGTTCAGCATGTTTTGAAACTGATAAAGTTTGGATCTTACAATAAAGTGAAGAAAAGTATTGGCTGTTTGGTGTGTTGCTGCTATTATTCCTGCTGTTGCTGTGTTTGGTCAACTGTTCCAAGCCGTACTTCTCTTGGGGTAAAAAACTTTTTTGGAATATTTCAAACAATTTTGCATCTTTGATACTCCACTTATGTCGCATAATGGAAGCTCAGAACGGAGCTCTGCTCTGGATACTTTATCGTTTTTGGAGATGGTGTCGGAACGTGAAAGAAAATATACTAACAACGATCCTTGGAATCTAAGGGGTAATGTGGATGTAGATGGCCGTTTTGGTTTATTGAATAAACTAATGGCTAAAGAAGTTGGCCTTTATTTTGACACCAGATTATTAGAGAAATATCTCAGTCTGAATGTCACGCCGAGAGGGCTTCGGGTAGACAAGTTGCCGGCTGCACCTTTTTTGGATGATGAGTCTGATTTATTGGAAGAGTGGAAACAAACATCTTTGCAGTGTACTTTGGGTTGGCTTCGTACGCTAGTTAAGCGCAATAAAAGAACTCATGACAAATTGAAACAAGAAATCTCTACATTACAGAATGAACTCTTAGCTGAAGTCAACTATGGAGTTCATATGGTTGATATCAATGAAAAAATGAGCAAATTGGAAGCTGACATAGTGCTCAAAAAGCGTGCCAAATTAGTCTGGGACTTAAAGGACTATGATACCGGCATTATCTTCAGTTGGCAGCGTGAACCCGTACGTAACCAATCCAGGGGGAGGAGTTGGACACGAGGTTCCAAACGAAGAAATGTTTCGGCTTCTTCTTTCTCGTCCATGGAACATAATGCTGCAGTTAAAAATGTTTCTTTTGCTAGGACTGACACAACCAGTCGGGCTTCGAATAGGGATGTTTCTGAAGCCATTAATGAAGCTTCCAATTCTATTTCTACCAACAATGTGAATTTTCAAAATGACAGTCGGAACAAGGGGAGGAATGGGAGAAACGGCCGTAAGGGTCATTACAAGTGAAGGTTTGATAACAGAAACTTTACATAGAAATTCTCTAAATGCATTTCAATTGCAATGTGTTAATTTGTCTGACTTGCACTTGGATAATGACATGTTTAATGTATTAAGTAAGGGGAGCAAATTTGTTCCTACTTTTTTTCCTACCTTCGCTGATATTTATCTGGAAGTTAAGGCATTTATTCGGAAACTATTACTTAGAGTTTATTTTAAAAAATTTGTTAATTTGAATATCTCAGGTGTAGAAAATGTTAAACTATCTGGAGAAATTGAACTTGATGACAGTCTTATGAATTTATCCACATACAATTATGAATATGATGAAAGTGTTTTTGAAGAAAATAATGAATGTTCAGCATGTTTTGAAACTGATAAAGTTTGGATCTTACAATAAAGTGAAGAAAAGTATTGGCTGTTTGGTGTGTTGCTGCTATTATTCCTGCTGTTGCTGTGTTTGGTCAAATGTTTGAGGATATTCCTGGATGTATCCTGATAGGGAATGAATCTGATAATGCAGTGCCTTGTGTGCATGCAGTTACATACAGTCAGGCTTTGAGACAAGCATGTGGGTGTGGTAGTCTGGGGGGGGACCCAGATAGACTGCACACTTGAAGCCAGGACTGGTGAGGTGGCTTCTTCAGGTAGGGATCAACCCAGTAGCAGTGAGATTGAAGGTGAGCCACAGCTGCTGGTGGGCACTGCTGTTCCCATGAACAGAGTGACTGCAAGGGCAGATGTGAGTAGTAGTACCCAGGCTGACATAGAAGCACCGCTGTCAGAGAATACCAGACTTCTTGTGGAAGGGGAGCTGAGAAGGGCTACAAAGAGAGAGTTCAGATAGGCTCAGCTCTCAGACCTTACATTACAAGGCTTGAGGGATGTAGCTAGGGAGCTCCTGAGTCTCAAAGAAAGGAGGAATTTGTATACTGGGACAAAGGGTTACTGTATAGAGAGTGGACCTCTGAAGGAGGGCTAGAAAGTGAGGTAATACAGTGGTTGGTAGTGCCCAGAACCTATTGTCTGGCACTTCTAGCCATAGCCCATGACATTCTCTTTGCCAGTCATATGGGCATAAAGCATACCAAGAGACATTATTATGCAGAACTTTTATTGGTCTGGGATTTCCAAGGATGTAATAAGGTACTGCAGGATCTGTGAGCAGTGCCAAAAAGTAGGCAAGGCAGGAGATAAGGTCAAAGCTCCTCTGATGCCTTTGCCTGTGATTGAGGAGCCATTTCAGAGAGTAGCCATGGGATATTGTGGGGCCTCTGAGTACTCCAAGTTCCACAGGGAAGACGTATATCTTAGTAGTAGTAGATTATGCTACCACATACCCTGAGGCAGTGGGTCTGTCCTCCATCAAGGCAGAAATTGTGGCAAATGCTTTATTAGATATTTTCAGCAGGTTAGGTTTCCCAAAAAAAATACTGACTGACAGAGGTGCCAATGTCATGTCAGACCTGCTGGCTTGTCTGTGGAAGCACCGTGGGGTGAAGCACCTAAAGAACATCCCCTACCATCCTGAGACTAATGGTCTGCTGGAAAGGTTAAACTCTACACTAAAGTTCCTGGTACAGGCATTTGCAGACCAGTTTAAGAGGAAGTGGGACAAATATCTGCTCCATCTGTTGTTTGCTTACAGAGAGGTGTCCCAGGAATCCACCATTTTTTCACCGTTTGAGTTGTTGTATGGGCATAGGGTGAGGGGATCTCTAGATTTGATTTACAATGAATGGGAGGATGAATATGAATCCCACAAGGAATCTGTTGTGGCATATATCCTAAACCTCAAGACAAGGGTCAAGGAACTAATGGGCCTGGCCCAGGAGAACCTGGTAGAAACCCAACAACAGAAAAAGGTATGGTATGACAGGAATGCTCGAGCTAGAGAGTATGCTGTGGGACAGGACATTATGGTTCTCATTCCTGTCAGGGACCCTTCAAAGTGGTAAAGAAGGTCAGTGATGTTAACTACATGGTAGAACTGTTAGCCAAGATGCAGGGGCACAAACTGTGCCATGTTAACACCATGAAACCTTACCATGCAGTAGAAGGCAGAAGGAGTCTGAGGGGGATCTATGGCTATAGTGAGCCAGCCAGCAAAATCCCAAGTTACTATGGTGGAGCCTAGGGTTGCAGGCATATGATATGACAGTGCATCACTGTAATGGGATCAGCAATGCAAAGGCAGCTGGGATCTCAAGACAGGGAATGGGGTAAGGTATTCCCAGATAGGCTCATCCCTCTCAAGCAATGTTTCTCATGGGTCACTTGAAAAACTAGCTTGAGTCTTTAGGGGTGTGGGGGGGGGGGGAGTGTGATGAAAGGAGAAACTGCCAGCTCAGCTAGCTAGAATTTTGTAAATAATTAGTTTGATCTGAAGAAGGCCAAAGTTTTTGGCTGAAAGCACTTAACCTGTGGTATTAAAGGTTCATGCAAAGGATTCAGTGACTCCAATTTTTCTTGTGTTTTTGTTTGAATTATATGTCATTGCTGAATATCAAAATGACTTATACAAGATGCTTATGTTGTAAATGTATTGGAACTGTATGTCATGTGTATAGCGGACTGCTTGTACAGACGTGTATGTTGAAAATGTATTTGCAAAGTGCTGTTTGAAATGTAACGACAGAGTGCCCTGCTGGAGGAGAACAAAAATGTACATGCACTATTGTAAGTATTTAAATGTATATATTTTAACAGTAGAAACTGGGATACAGGAGGTTAACCTCAGTCTAGTAAATTTTAGAAAAATACCTGAAATTAAATTACTTTATGGCTAGGCCATAAAGGATGGTATCTTACAGTTTTCAATGCAACAGGAGACACAATGTTTGTACTAGGAAACTTTCTGTATTGTCTTTAGGGTGAATTAATTTCTAGTCATGAAAGCATGAAGGAATGCAGTTGTTTTATAACTTCCAGCATCTGCCAGAGATCTGAGGAGAAGCCCTTAAATGTATATTTTTACAGGTAGATGCTAAATACTGCCAGCTTCATCAATAATTGTTTCGCCTGGGAACTAGCAGTCAGATGACAAGAAATTATGTAATTCTGCAAGCTATCCCAGAGGTAATATTTTAGATATCAATTTGAGAAGTCCCTTAGTGAGACAGAGCATTCTGTATGCTGTCTTGGACCTGACAGGAACCATTCACCACACATCTGTCTTGCTCTATTAGTAAGTCAGGAATATAGTGAAGCTTAGTTTAGATATTTTTCTTTATTTATTTGAGATTGTCTTGCAATGTTGTATTAAATATTTCCTGCAGTTTTGAACTCTGATGTCACTGTAAATATATATTTAATATCATCTTCTTTCTTATTATTATTAAATATATTTAAACCTTTTATTGTGGCTGATCTGTGTAGAGATATTTAAGTTTTGAGAGTACTTGCATATTTATTTGGTGACACTGTGTGGGTCACTCCTAATAGCTTTGCTGTTGGTCAAACTACCTTTTGTATTAATATTAATTTTACACAGTAAGATTGGACACCCTTTGTTATGGGCCTTAAAGTAGCTGATAAGGAGTTGACTGGTGGCAGGGGTAACTACCTTATAGTCTGGGCAGAAGGGGGCAAAGCTAGAAAATGTGCCAGTATTTTCTAGGTGTGTGTGTGTGTGTGTGTGTGTGTGTGTGTGTGTGTGTGTGTGTGTGTGTGTGTGTGTGTGTGTGTGTGTGTGTGTAACTCAAACCTCAAAGAGTGTGTGTGTCAGCTACTTGGGCAGGGACATGAAGTTTAGCCTTGGTTACTCAGCTGAGATCTCAACTCTATAGCTGTGCCAGTGGTGACTCTAATTGGGGATCTGGAGAAAGAGGGAGAAACCATTCCCAGACTGACTGGTGTCTGTGTGCTCTTAATGGAAATTGCACTTGATGCAAAGATCTGCATCTGGAAATACTATGTGTGTACTTGTCATCCTCTCAGTGAATGCCCCCCGCTGTTGCCAGTGGTGAAGATTGAGGCTCCTTGATTACTGGTCCAGTGGAAGATAATCACAGGGGCCTCCAGCAGTTATCCCTTAATACTAGGTGAAGAATACCTCCCTCTCTCCATTCATGGGGATGAATGTGACATAGAAGTTGATGGGGCTGGAATAATCAGAGGAGGTGTGAACACTGGCTATTACAGTGTCCGCAGCAGCAACACACGTCTAAGGAAGGTTGCTATAAAAACAGTAACATATATTTATACAGAGAATTGAATGCTGGCATAGAATGATTACATTAAACACATGACAATTACTAGTAACAGCTGAACCTTACACATCTGCTCAGAATAACAAAGAAGGCAGTGTGCATGGCAAGTGCCTCACACACTCAGTATACAGTAGTGTATACTTCTTTATTGGTAATATTTTCAAATCATATTTCAGAGTCAGCAACAGAAACAAACAGTTCCACTACACCAATAATTTGGTGGTTATCAGCAGCAGAATGGCTGTTGAAGAAGATGATGATGATGATAACTTAATTATAACTATGCTGTAGGCTGGGGAATGTGGCATGCAGTCCCCAAGTTTAAAGCAGGATCTCACACCCCCGACTAGGTAGCAACTCTTCAAGAAGTGACAGTACATCTTAAAATCAGGCACATGCTAACATCATTCAGGCTTGTACAGGAAAAAAAAATCCTGCGTCTCTACAATGGTATCTCCAAGCCCAGGCAAACACCTTCAGGATGATGGCAGAAATTCAGAGGTAACAGTGTGCACAGTGACACCTTTACAAAGAGGGACCGGGCACAGGAATTTGCCACAGCTACCCCAGGAAATAAGTAAAACATTGGCCGTCCAGCAGCAAATGTGCTTTGATATTGTTAGAGCTCAGAACACTGCCACAGACAGTCAACTAGAAATGGTCAGAGTCCTACAGGGTATATGGCACGATTTTCAGCACTGCATAGAAATGGCAGAGAGTAGGGATAATGCCATGATCACACTAATGCATATTATGGTCATACAGCAAACATATGTGGCTGCTTCCATTCATACACCAGTTAAGACTTACCAGACTCAAGTAGGAGTCAGTCTTGGAAGGGGAAGAGGGTGATATACTGTCTGGTTATATGGCAGCAGATCACATGAGGCTACAAATTCTTCCCAAGAAAGTATTTGTAAGAGGAACAAGCACAACAAATTTCATTCAGGACATGTCAACATTTATCTACATCTAGCATAACCTCTCATTTGCGGCCATGGTCAATGTCCAGCAGCTCTGTCAGGTTATTATCTGCAGGATCACCTGAATCAAGTATCACACAACATCATACCAAGTCATCATCCAGCTCTCATGACAACCCAACTCCAACATCACTTGCACCATCTCTTACCTATCATTAGGAAATGTGTATGATATATTTGACTTGAACTACTGTAATTCAAGTTTGAGCTTTCTGTTACAATTTGACCTTCACATGCATGTCAATATTTAACTTGAAGTACTATCACTTCCATCCATCCACATCCTCTTTTTCCCATTTTGCTCATGGGGTCTGGGTGCCACTTCAATAGTGACAATCATCTAAAGCCAAGATTTACACCACCAGGTAGTTAGTCCAGCCATCATAGTTATTCCACACCTCACATTCACACACACTCAGTCACACCTATGGCCAATTTAGAGTGTCCAATTCACTGACTTCATGTCTTTGGAATGTAGGGGGAAACCAGAGTACCTGGAAGGAAACCCAAGTGAACAGAAGAAGGAGATGCAGATTCCACACATAGTGCACCCCAGTTGGGACTGAAACTTTTAAAACCTTTTGCTGTGAAGCAGTACTCCTAGGGTTGGGAGGGTGGCCTAATGGTTGAGATGTTTGCCTTACAAACACAAGGTGCAGAGTTTGAGTCTCACAAGGGATAATTGGCTAGGCTTAAAATGGCCCGCAAGGGCAGTTAGTCTACTACTAATCTATGAACCTATGAATCTGCTACACCACTGTGCTACCCGAGGAGCATCATTTATTCACTCCAATGGAGCTCACAAAGTTTTTTCTGCAAATTTCAGTATGCGAAGCCTAAGCCTTTTCACAGAATCAAATTATGCCCTCACATTTCAAACTAATTTTCATATCTTTGGAACCATAAGGATTATGAAAGTAGCATAAATGGCAAACTCTTCAGCACAAACTAATTTTATAGTGGTAGTATTCATTAGGTTCTAGGTCTTAAACCAAATTTTATAAGTCACAGTAAACACATTTTAACTATTACATCTGTAATATTTTATAAACAACTTACAATATCTCAGCAACCACTCAAGTTACACACCTACTGTCAGCAGCATTTTATTAATGTAGCTGACAGCTTCCATATAAGGCTAAGGAGTTCTGTCTGTTAGTTGGCTGTTGAGATATTTAGAAAAATGTGAAAATTATATCAATATAAATTAATATAATAAAAACTACAGTTAATACCAATTTACCTGCACTAGACAAAGGTCAAATATTAATGCAGCTGAGGTTGCTATTGTGTAAATTTTAAGATAAAATCTTTTAAAACCTTGTACAAAGCATGGTTTTGGAATTATTGATGCAAATATGAACAAGCAATATTTGATGCCTAGAGGAGTCAGTAGGACTTAACTGCAGATGCACCTGGAGGCATCACTCAGATGTAACCTTCAACAGTATGCATTTCATTCCTGTAATGGTATTGCTTAAAACTTCATGGAAGTATGGAAAGAAAGCTGTATATCCTAACATAACATGCGGTCATTAACACCATTACTGTTCTGTACATTACCATAGTTACAGCTGGCAGTTATCTACAACCTGTAGTAATACACAAGTATTCAAGGCAGAGGTGTAGCTAAGTCATTTAGAGCCTGGGGCAAGACCCTAATTTGGTGTTACCCCATCAACACCTCCAAGTTGAGGACAATGAAAAAAAGTCTGGCAAGACAAGATGAAGACCAAAAACAGTTAAATGTTTTATCAACATATTCCTGATAACAGTATTTAAACCATTTATGTGCCACTGAAGGATTCTTTTGCACTTACATACATATTATCTGATTGGATCCTCTAAATATTAACTCATTAACACCTACCGTGAATGAATATCACAGCTCATGACATCTGCAGATTTTCTGCATGGGCAATTTTTAATCTGTGCTAAAATTCTGAGAATGTACTTATTCAGCCTTCCTATATGCAAATGTATGCATCTGAAAAAACTATAAAAGTACAAAAAAATGAATGCTTCACAATTGTACTAAAAAGCAAATAACTGAAGATAAAAAATAATACTGTAATAACTTCAAAATAATGCTAAACACAACCCTAAAAAATTTTTGATCTCCATTAAAAAATCATCCCGACCAATAATTCAACCCAAACCACTCTCCCGATAACTCAACATTGGAAACTGCAGAACAGTTTAACTCTTTTTTTACAGATATTATGGCATCTCTAACCAAGGATTCCTCAGCACCTAATCCCTGCCCTGCCCAACAGCCACATATTACCACATCCACTTTCAAACCTGTGTCCACATCCTATATAAAACTACTGTTAAACAGGCTTAAACTGTGCTGTTCTTTAGCTGATGACCTTCTAAATTGGTACCTAAAAACAGCAGCCAATAGCACTGCTTATCCTGTCTCAGTCCTTATAATTCAAGAATCCTACATTCCCTCTCTCTCTGGAAAAAAGTCACATACTATCCCTCTGCACAAAGGAGGAAATTCAACAGACATGAATAACTTTAGACCTATAGCAATCATCTTCCCTTACCAAAATACTTGAAAAATGTTTTCAAAAACTATTGCTAGACTATCTCCTGCAGGAAGAACTTCTATCCCCTACACAACATAACTTCCATCTTTCCCATAGTATCAGCACTACCCTCATAACCTATATAGATACTGTCAATAAATCTAAAGACAATGGCAAACTAGTCTCTTCCTTATTACTAGACTTGTCTAAAACTTTCAGCACAGTTTGCCACAACAAACCTCTTGAAATGTCCTTACTAGGTCTCTCTCAGCCCACCCTCCTGTGGTTCAAAAGCTAACTGTCCGATAGGGATCAGTCAGTAAAATTGCACTCTACACTCTCTCCTTACCTCCCAGTCACCGTGTCCTACAAGAGTCTACATTTGGTCCCCTCCTCTTTAACATTTTCACTAACATGCTCTATACTTTCTCATAACAGGCCACCCTAATCCAGTATGCAGATGATTCCACTCTCATTTACACATCTGGCAACATGGTACACCTCCAAAAAATTACTCAGGAAGCTTTAGCAGTTGCTGAAACATGGCTTTGTAACTCACAACTCATGCTCAACCCAAAATAGATCAAACTACTACTTTTTTCGTAAATATCATGAAAAAAACTATTTAAAGCCCTCTCTCGTGATAATACAACCATTTAAGTCACTTCTCGTAGCAAACTAATAGGGGTGATAGTGGATCATAATCTTATATTCGACCTGTATATACAAAACTGAATAAGAAAAACTCATCAAAAACTAGACATGTTTTACAGAGCCAGCAACTTTCTCACCACTGCAACTAAAACTACACTTCCACTACTTATCTCCTCCCCAGTCTTCTTTATGGTAATTCCATTCTTGTTAACCTCCAGGCTTCACAAAAATTGAAACTTGAACAATGCTATGACAAAGTTGCTAAATTTTCAGCGCATACCCCATTCAGAACCCACCACTGTACAGCACTGCAGTACTACATGTGGTAGGTGGCTAGCTGCTTGCTTAGTACTTATTTATCTTAATTGTCTCTCTTCTTCCACAGGACAGGTATAAACTACTCTCATGCATTGACGCTGTGAAGGGCAGGCTCCTAGTTCCATCTCAGCAAAACTAAAAAATAAAACAAATAAAAATAAATATTTCTTTAGCACTTGCAGAGTTGTCTAGAAAATACACTTTTTTAGAAATGTATTTATTTGACATTTCTTAACCGGGAAATTCCAACTTGGAATGAAGTCAATTTTCAGCAGAGGCCCAGGGAGAAATGCTCCAGATGCATGTCTTTGTAACATGGGAGGAAACTGGAGCCCCTGGAGGAAACCCACACAAACGCAAGGGAGGACATGTAGACTCCGCACAGGAAGAGCCCCAGCTGAGAATCGAACAGGACAACTCGCTACCACTGCACCACTACTCCATCATTCCTGCCATTGGATGAACTTGTTGCTGTTGAGTTTCTGGGTGCTAAATATAAGAGACACACTGATTGTGGAACTGCCCCACCTGCTATACCCAGACACCCAATCAGAAGATTTCCCAATGGTTTAGGCAGTGCCTAAGTTTCATCCCCTACCTAAAATGTAAGGATGAACATATATTTTATTTATGCAAGATGATAGGACAGGGAGTAGCCCAGATAACCACTAGTAACAAAAACTGTGGAAAGAAGCATTTGTAAGCCAATTTCTATTAAAAAAAAAGAGAAGAAAACTCACGATTTTTTATGTTTTGGTGATTTTTGTGCCCTCTACAAACTGGCATGGGTGATAACTGCCTCTTTCTCCTCAGCATTCCTATGCTTACAATTCAGGGAAATACTAATAAGAAAATGAAATATTAAAATGAGTATCCTGCCACATAAATGAAGACTGCTGCCACTTTACCCCCACCATTTCACAAATTATATTTTTTTGACTCTGAGGCCAGAAATATTTGAGTATGACAAAATGAAATAATCTGATGTTCATAGGTTCATAGGTTCACAGAAGGTTACTAGGCTAATGACCCTAGAGCCCTTACAAGCCTAGCCATATTTATCCTGAGTTGCCCTACTTGCCAGTGGTTAGGTGAGTGAAGTTCGTAGAGGTAAGGGTCTATGGTAGTTAATACCAACATCCTCTGTCCACCAGGGGCATGAACACCACCCCAGGAGTGAATTTGCAGTCACCCATCTATTTATCTATGTTGTGTCGGAAGAGGGTAAGGAAGGGGCTCTGTTTCACATGAACTGGAAGCTTGCTCCAGAGAAGTGTCAGTCTATAAGAGATGTATCTATGTCTCCAGCATGACCTGTTTGTGTCAGAGGCTAGGTTATAATCCCTGAAGCAAGTGACCCTCATACAGTATGATTTACAAATGTGTAGCATTTCCATCAGGGTTGGGTCAGAGACTGCCCTGTAAGCCAGGCACAGGTCACCCTATAGCAACCAGTAACAGACAGAATACAGTGACAGGGCTTTCAGTCTTTCAACGTAAGACTTGCTTTGTGTACCCTATAATTACTGTATGAGAAACCTCTGTGATCTCTCCAGTTGTTGCAAATGTCTGGTGAGGTACATACAAGCAAGAGCATTGTGCTCAATTATTGGTTTGATGAGGGCTGAGTATAATAGAATTATAACATCCTTAGATCTAGATGTGATGCCTTTACTTATAAGATGTTCCACATAGAAGGATTTCCTTCCTTAACAGACAACATAGATCAAAATGAAAAAAAAACCACTGCATAATATAAAATAATATGATATGTTTTCATTCTATTCCAAGGTATGAACTCCTGTTAAGTGCTGAAGTAACACTATTACTAATCATACCACCTCAGGACATTCAGTACATGCATATTTAGGAACACCATCGCTGCAGAATGTATTGTACAAAACAATTAAAAATGTGCTTATTCCTTATATGATGCCTTATGACATCACTGAAAGGAGTCAGTGAGCACTCAGGCATGATTTCTACAAAAATATTATGAGCACCTGTTCTGAAATACAAAAAAAAAAATTATTTAAAGATGAGAAGGAACATATGAAGAACACTAACAGTACACTATGCACCACAAAGCAGATATCACTGCTTGCATGAGTTAGATTCAATATGTTTTTTACACAGAAGGAAACACTAACTTGAATATCATGGTCCTGGATTAGACACTGACTCTTTTCCTGAGCTGCCATATACCATACATGAGTCTGCCGCATGGTGTCCATTACTACTGCTGCCACCTGGTCACCATAAGTCATAGTAGGACTGGACCTGGGAACTGCAGTGACAACATGGGTCACTTCACCACCAGAACGGCACATGATCATGTTGTGGAGAATGAAAAATGTAGCAAACATCTTGCATGCAGCAGCTGGGACATACTGAAGGGAGGATCCCTATTATGCTCTCGCAGATGCAGGTTGTCGAATGCGTCTTTGTCGAACTGAAAACCGAGAAAAGGCAAAATAGTGAAGTGGTTTCTCAGTGAATTCTTTCCCTGGGAAAGAATTTGTTTGGCTGCTTTCACTACTTTGCCTTTTTGGCACTGTAGTGCAATCTCAGAGATGGTATATTTAAGTAGGGGGGTGTGGGGGCCACAGCATTATGTAATGTTTTACAGTGTTTTTTTTTTGTTTGTTTCAGAGTAGCGATATTTTTCCCTTGGAAAAAAATCGCTGTTCTGAGGTTTTGATGTTGTAATCTTTCACTTACATGGGGTCGATTATGTGTAGTTTGCTCTTCTGAGCATGCAATATCATAATATAGACCCTGAAGGGCACCCCTCAGACCGATCCAGGCATGTAAAATGACTCTTTAAGAGGACAAAGCTGCTCTTGATGGCAATACAGGTTTGTAACAGGGCTGTGTTATAGTTCTCTTTTGCATCTCCACTTGGGATTCTCACTGGTGTCATGAGCCATGGCTCAAGTGTATATCCAACATCACCAGGAAAATACTTGAGAGACTGGGGTAGAACAAATGTAAAAGAAGTGGTTTAGTGGTCTGTGATACATTTACCATGAATAACTATTTAAATAGAAAAGGAAAAAAATATATATTTTTTTCACTTACCAACATGGTGACCATTAGACATCCTACCATACAAGAAGAGACACTAAAGTGAGCTAGTCTGCCAGATATGGGAATTGTGCAAAGTGCAAAACTTTGAATATGAATCACAAGTAGGTGAGAGAAGACCTAATTACAACATGCCATTTTACATATTTTCTCATTTGAAGCTCTTTATGACTTCATTTGCTTACACTTATTCATGGCCATTATGTGTTAACATAAGTGGCCTCTTTGAATTGTGGCTTTCTTCTGCTAATTCATGTACAGTGCAGTTAGCCTTTACACATTTGTGTAATGGCTGTGAATACCACTCTATAGCCTTACACTCCATTAGGTCCTATTGTTCATCATTTATTAAAAAGAAGCCATAACCATTGGATAAATGTTAAAGGTTCCTGCTGCCTCTTCAAAAGGGTGTTTAAATCCAAGGTCAGACTGATTGGGTCTACTCTGACCCATCGAAATTACAGTTCACTGAACTGCAATTTTGCAAGTCGATTTTTGCGAAATTGCATTTATTCAAAAATGCACTTTCACGAAACCTAACTCACCGAAACAACAAATACAACAAACATACACTAAAT
Source organism: Protopterus annectens (assembly GCF_019279795.1). Classification (NCBI taxonomy): domain Eukaryota; kingdom Metazoa; phylum Chordata; order Ceratodontiformes; family Protopteridae; genus Protopterus; species Protopterus annectens. The sequence goes on from NC_056726.1 coordinate 1,686,906,166, forward strand.
GCATGTATGCAGGTGGGCAAGCCCCCTGCACCCCCCACACCCCCATTACTTATATATACTAACTCCGAGATTGCCCTACAGTGGGGAAAAAGGAATATTCCCTTATCCTAACTGTACTGCAATCTACAACAACAAGCTCCCCTCCCATACACCACTGAAAAACACCATAACTGCACCATCACAGGACCCCCAAACCAGTGACCTCACTTTGCTGTACTGATTTTTGTGAAAGTGCATTTTCAAATAAATGCACTTTCGTAAAAATGGACTCGCAAAATTGCAGTTTGGTGAACTGTAATTTCGATGGGTCAAAGAAGACCTGAGTGATCAGGTTCACGGTTAGTGAGGGCTGAATCTGTATCTAAAGAAATATTGGTTCTATTTTAGTGAATACCAGTCTTTTCTCCTATTATGCTGAATGAATTAGTAACAAAGTGAACTGATCTTTCCTATTGCTTACAGGGCAAAGGGGTGTTGCTCTCATAATCAATCAAATCTCTGCTATATTTCATAAATTAATGTTTCTGCATTTCCTTAAAATACCCATCATATAATTGAATAAAGTGAGCAGACTAAACACTGCACAGATTCCAAAGATTTTTGTACAGATGTGTTTAAGTCAATTAAAATCTCTTCATAGAAAATTAGTAAAATATGTACAAACACTAATGCGGCTACTCATTTAATTGAATCCCATTTCTCTATAAATAAATTAGTGTCAGAACCTACCCATGTATGCAGATATGTGCTCAATGGCAAGTTTATTAAAGTCTTTATAAAAAATAAACTAATTGCTAATGACAAAAACAATTAAAGACATATGACAAATGGTATTGCATAGTTAGTATACTCACATTAAGACTTAAGCAGTAAAATAGGATTGATGTACGGTGATTATACCACCTGCTCAAAGGCTATTTCAAAAAGATAAGTTTTAAGTGCCCTGTGAAAACTAGGCAAAAATGGAAACTCCCATAACCATCCAGGTAGCAGATAGTACAGGTGAAGTGCCTAAAAAAGTGAAGGAGTGAAAACCAAGGGGTACCAAAACATACCTGCAGAATCACTAGCAGACCCTGAGAAGCACAGCATGGAACCCAACTTGCTCCTTCATGTAAATTGGACATGAGTTGTGAAGGGACATATATACCAACAGAAGAACCTTGCAAAAAGTTCTGGAGCAAACTGGAAGTAGTAGCCTGGCACCAGAGCATACCTTCCAATGTCTTAGCAGAAGAAATCTAGAGAATTCCAAAAATAATGGGGGGGGGGGAGCTAAAATCAGGACCTATTTTAAATATTACTTTTATAAACTTTGAAAGTTGTTAGAATAGCAGGAGTTCAATTAACTTGCATTTTCTGAAGGCTATTAAATCTGAAATTCAGAAGTCTGTCATTATTTACACCAGTCCTCGATGATTTGCCAGGACAAACTAAAAATATGAGGCACAAATATTGACATTATGTGAAATTCTGGGCAGCTGAGAAGTTTGCACAAGAGTTTATTTATTTGTTTTTTACAATCTGTAATCATTCAAGCTTGGTGTTAAGAAGTATCATGCATTGCAATAATCCAACCTAAATGAGACCAAGATGTGAACTTCTGAGCTAAGAGATGCTTAAAATTATAAATGTATATGAGACACGATTGTTTATAACAGTTTACACAGGTCACAAAATGTTAGGTTATGTACCCTAATCAACAAACTCAAGCTTTTTGTCAATGTATGAGATGAAACTGGGACTGAAGGTGCAGAGGAGTATTTCAAGGTAGTATGGACTGACATGGTTTTAATTTTGAAAGTGTTTAGTTTCAATTTATTACAGGAAAGCAATGAATGTTTGGCTTTTAGATCCTCAGCCGCAGAATATAAACTTGCCACGTCATCTTTTGGCAAAGAGACGTAAATTTGGGTGCTGTCAGCACAATTATGGTATGGTAAACCCCTATGTATTATAAGATCTCACAAGGGAAGCATATAATCTATGAATAAGTGAGGCTAAAATATAGACATGTGGTACTTCACATTCAAGAAGGCAGGACAACAAAGAATTAAGTACAAAACAACCCTTTAAGAATGGTCAGAAAGAGAGATAGGATACAACTTTGTGACTATAGGGGAGATACTATAGTAAGACTGTAAGTTCTCAAGTAAAATGCCATTATTACTGGAACTGAATGACACAGAGGTATGTCCCTAGCCCTGAGTAGCATTCTGCCATTGCCCAGAATGATACTACAGTAGAAGGACAAAATGACTGACTTCAACAACTGGCTAAGCTTCTGGTGTCAATCTAAGGGTTTCCAGTATCTGTCTGCTTAGGATGACATGGTCGACAGACCACTGTGCTTTGCCAGAGATGGCCTGCACCTGTCATTCCTGGGATTCCGGATACTGGCTAAAGCTCTTGCCACCCCTATAGTGCTTTTTCTAGGCAAAGTTCAAATGACAAATTCACCACCATAACAGGAACAGGCAAGCAAAAACTGAGGGTAATGCTACTCAATGCTAGAAGTCTAAATCTCAAAATGCACTCACTTGAGGCACTCCTTAAAATGGAGAACATCAATATCTGTGCAGTGACTGAGACCTGGTTCAAGGCTCCAGAGAGCATCCCTGCACTGCCAGGCTATAACTCATACCACACTTTTTGGCCATGTAAGCTGGACCGGAACATCAAAGGCGGAGGTGTGTCCATATTCATTAAGGATATCCACACCTCCAGGCTAGTTGCTCAGCATAATGCATCTGAAGTTATCCAAGTGCAACTAACTCTGGGAAAAACTGCAATCCAAACTGTAGCTTGCTACAGATCCCCCACCATGCCCCAGGATTCCCACTCCTCTTTTCTTGATGTACTGGAAAATATTAGGGTTCAACTTTTAACTGGAAAAACTACTCATGTACCAACTCCTTCATACAATGCTTTCTGGAATTCATAAACTCCAATGCCCTGGATCAGCTTATCCACACCCCCAACAGGGGCAACAATATCCTCGACCTAGTCATTACCAACATGAGTGACCGGTGTTCCACACCTGAAGTCAACTCCTCATTAGTCCGATCTGACTATAAGCTAATCACCCTTGATATCCACATCCCGTCCCCACCCCCCATTAAGGAAACCATGGTAAAAAAATTCTCCAAAGCCAACTTTATGCATCTTAAGACAGAAGTGGTGAACTTCATGACACCCATGCAGATGGACAATACAGTTATGACTGCTGAATCCTATTCAAATGCACTCTATAAGCACTTACACGAGTGCATGGATTGTGCTATCCCAAACAGAACCAAGACGCTATTCTCCTAAAAAAAGGAAGCCAATCTGGTGGTCCCCTGCCATGAACTGTACAACAGAAGGAAGAAATTGTTGCAAAAGAGAGTAAAATCCTATGAGTGGAGGAGCTCCCTGGTCAGCCTCAGTAAGAAGCTGAGATTCCTTATAAGGTCCTCCAAAGCTAGCTGCAAAAACAAAATTGCCACTGATTTTAAGGACAACCACAAAGCATTCTATAGCTATGTCAAGAATCTCATTGGCAACACCCAGATCTGCTTTGAGTTACAGCACAACGGCACAAAAATTACAGAACCAACTGATATTGCCAACATCCTGGCAGATAGGTTCAGTGCTAACTTTACCCCTCCACCCCCTAAAGAGCCCATGTCTATACAGGAAGAATGCAGAGTCCCTGTAATCACAACGCGGATAAAAGCTGCACTCTCTAAAGCCAAAAACACAGCACCCATGGGACCGGACAACATCCCAGGCTGCATTTTACACAAACTTCAGAACAAACTGGCTCCCCACATAAGCACCATGTTCAATCATAGCCTCACATTAGGCTTTGTGCCCACTAAATGGCATACAGCAACAGTTATCCCACTCCACAAAGGGGGAGCCACCAATGATCCTGGGAACTATCGCCCTATTAGTCAGATGAGCCTGGTCTGCAATTCCATGGAACATATCATCATGGAACTCATAAACAAAGACATTGGTAACCTCCAAACTCTGGATCCCACCCAGTTCGGGTTTGTGAAAGGCAGATCATGTCTCCTGAACCTGATCAACTTCTTTGAGGCAGTCACCAAAGACGTAGATGAGGGTAAGGTGGTTCACACAGCCTATCTTGACCTCGCCAAGGCTTTCAACACCATCCCCCATTCTGGAATTATAGCTAAACTCACTAAACTAGGTATAAATCCCTACATCACAAGATGGGTTTCCAACTGGCTCACTGACAGAACCCACACTGTAAAAGTTGCACACTCCAAATCTGACCTAAAACCAGTGACAAGTGGAGTACCACAGGGTTCAGTCCTGGTACCTCTCCTGTTTGGTATCTACTTCTCTGAAGTACAGGCTAACACAGAAGGCCTCTGGCTAATGAAGTTCACAGATGACTGCAAAGTAGGATCCATAGTCGAGTCCCCAAATTAAGTGGAAATCCTACAGAAGGGCCTCGCTGAGACAGATGCCTGGTGTCAGAGCCATGGCCTCAAACTCAAAGCCAAAAAGTGTATTGTCATCCCCTTTGGTAAAAACTCTGTACCCATGAACTACTACATAGACAGCAGTCTACTTAACACTGAATGTGTGATAAGAGACCTTGGGACCCAGGTGGACAGTAGTCTGTACTTTGATAGTCACATCGCCACAGTAGTCAGGAAGTCCTTCTACATGACACACCTCATCATAAAAGGGTTCTCATCCAGGAAAAAAGAGGTCATTGTTCCCCACTACTTGACACTCATTAGACCCATTATAGAGTACAACGCCCCTTTTAGAATGTACCTCACAAGACATCTGCAGCAGCAGCTGGAAAGGCCACAGAAGTACCTCACAAAGAGGATTAGTGGCCTCAAACAGATGCCCACACTGACGGTCTCAAAAAACTCCAGCTCTACTCCGTAGCATATCACCTACTTTGAGGTGATCTCTGCCTAACATATAAAGCTATGTCAAACCCAGAGCTGTAGGACATGCTACACCTAAAGAAATCCCAATCCCTCCAAGCTACATGCTCTAGGGACCTAAACCTTGTCACCACAATAAACAGGACATGCTGGAGGGATAGATTCCTGTCCCAGAGACTTCCCATACTCTGGAACAGGCTACCCATCTACGTCAAACAAAGTTCTTCATTAGTACTCTTTATGAAAAATCTTGATGAGTGGATGGGAAATAGGAAATACACCCCGGGATCGCTTCTGTGTCTCTGATCGACAGTGGCACAGGAAAATAACTTTCTTGGGTGGCGTAAGCAGGGAACCTTGTTGGCTAGGCTTACATAGGCCCTCAGGCCGATAGCCTAGTACCTACCGATGAACCTATGAACAGAGAGATCCAAAAGGACTTATACTGAGTAGTACTATTGACTATCATGGACTACTTTAACAAGAGCAACCCACATATTATAGTCAGTGCAATACCAGGATTGCAGTGAACCCAGGAGTCTATTCACTGTGAGATAAGCCTCAGTTTGCATGAGGGCAACCATCTCAATAATCTTATATGGAAAATGAGGGTTCGAGAATGGGTGCTAAGTATACAAGATGCTAAGGTCTGAAGATGGGCTCATGGAGGCAGGATAAGAAAAGCCTCTTTCAAGACAGATGACTAGAGCCCTGATCTCAAGGACATAACCAAAATCTGGAATATGACTGTTTCAAGGACATCAAGATTGGTTAAAACCAGTCTTGCCTGAGTGAGAACTAGGCCAAAAGTCATCACACACATACTATTGACAATAGCCAAGAATTTATCATAATCAAGAATATTTAATCAAAAACAATTTTCTTAGCAAAAACTCTAGCAGCAAATTCACATTTCAAAGTAGGTAATGCTCTTCTAGACACAAGATAGCCTGGGCTGCACAACCCCTCTACTACCATGTAGAAGACATCTGGTCAGTCTAACACTGCAGAGATCTCTCAAGAATGGAAAGTTGCCTTGTTACAAGGCATTTCGACTCAATAAGCAGCATAATATTATTCTAAGTCATGTCCTCTTGCCACTGATAGACCATGACTCCTGTCTCCTTGGGCATACTCAACCTGGAGCAAAAGAGTATAGTGTCCTGAACAAGGACCCAGTATACTCCCGAACAAGGTATCAACAGAGTCAGTGTCATCACCTGGAAGGAACGGAAAGATAAATGAAAAAAAAGTTTCAATATAATATGATTTATGAAATGAATGAACTTCAGCTCAAGATGAGATGGGGATTAATGTTTGAGCTCCTTCTGGAACTAAGCAAGGAAGTAGTCAGATAAGAAGACTGATTCCACTGCCAAGTCTGATGTCTTCATATCCAACAAGAAGTCCAAGTCCAGATTATGTCCTATCAATGTTTTTCAGAGGTGGTAAGCTGAGTAAATCAAAAGCCTTTCATAATACAATTAAACTAATTGGTTATAATCAGATTAATCTTCAACCAAAAGACTGAAGTCACTAAGCACAATTAAATATTGATGACCAATAACTGAGTCAATAAAAAGTCAGTGAAGTGTTGTAAGAATATTCTTGCATATATAGGTCAACAGTAGACAAGGAGAAACCTATAGTTTGATCTTACAGCAAAGAAATATTCAGAAGAATTGGACTCCCTAACAACATTCTGGGTCACCCACAGTCTGTCAAGAATGCAAAGAACAACCCCACTCCCCAGGCCCACCACTTATAGGGCACTGTATTGCAAAGAAGCCTTGTGGGATGCCCAATGTCCAGCTATACTCTGTCGCATATTGTCTACTCAGAGGCGATCTCTTCTTAACATACAAGGCCATGTCAAACCCAGAGCTGTTGGACATGCTACACTTAAAGAAATCCCAATCCCTCAGAGCCACACGCTCCAGGGATCTAAACCTTGTCATCACAATCAACAAAACATGCTGGAGGGATAGGTTCCTGACCCAGAGACTCCCCAGACTCTGGAATAGACTGCACATACATGTCAAGCAGAGCACCTCTTTGGCCCTCTTTAAAAGGAACCTTGACTATTGGATGGGAGAAAGGAAATTCACACTGGGGATCACATCAGTTGCTCTGCTAGACGGGTCCAGGAAGTAAATAGTGTGGGAAGAAATAGCCAGGGAATTGTTATGGCTAGGATTGTATAGGCCCTAGGGCCAATAGCCCCCTATGAACCTATGTCAGATAAAGGTGAAAATTATCATCAAATCAAGTTGCAGTGATAAATACAAGATCTATTTCTTTGAAATGATCTGAGATAATCCCAGTTTTATTGTAAATTGGCCTTGTATTAGTGTACAGTACCCCAAGAGTAACCCCAGGATAATGGGTCCCAGATACCTGTCACTGATGAAAAAGCAGAGCCCTGAATGCCATTTGGAGAGGAGTCCCAAATGTTTACCATAGGAAAGTTGCGGTAGTGCTGAAGACCCACCACACGAACGGAGGTGGAAATATCTTTACTTGCTTGCCTCACAGAGGCATTTTCATCTCTGTATATAACTTAAGCAGGTTAAGGGGTATAAAATTATAAAGATTAACACTTTAGCAGTGATAATATTACACAATTCTTCTACTATTGCAAATAAATTATTATATGTAATATTAATAATTGGGTGTCGTGGCTCTCTCTTAATACAGATGAATGAATTCACATAACATTAAGTTTACAGTAGCATGGTACACATTAAAAATGTATAACTCGTTTGGTTTTATAGTATATAATGGTAGCACTGTCTAGCTATATGTGTGTGTGTGTGTGTGTGTGTGTGTGTGTGTGTGTGTGTGTGTGTGTGTGTGTGTGTGTGTGTGTGTATATCTATAATATATAGAGGGTCTATCTTAAATGTTCCAACATCCAAAATGTCGAGCATTACATGGCTGAGACCAAATGTTCGACATTTGGATGTTCAAATATAAAAAAAGAAAAAGAAAACATAGAAAAAAACACTTTAACAGTGTAGGCAGGAGGGCAAGCCCCCCTGCACCCTCCACACCCCCCTACTTAAATATACCAACTCCGAGACTGCACTTCAGTGCAGAAAAGGGAAATTCTCCCTATCTACACCATACGGTTCCACTGAAAGTCTATCTTCGAGCACTCAAAATTTCAAACATTTGTTCTCGACCATGTAACGTTCGAAATTTTGAGCATTCAAAGATTTGACAAGTACCTTATATATATATATATATATATATATATATATATATATATATATATATATATATATATATAGTTGTTCGTCCATCGTTGTCGACGATGATCAAAGACATCACATCAAGGAGGTTGACTGAGTACAGTGTGTGCATCTGTGGCTCATCAGTCAAATGCGGGCTTGGAAAGCTCTGCCGCACGTTGGGCATGAGTGGTCATTTCAGTTGGTTGGCAATGAGTTGGCTGTGGATTTATGCAGCTCACACTTCCTTTGTGTCTCTGTGGTCCCGCTCTGCTTGTAAGAGGTAGCACCTTTGCTGATGCAGCTTTGCCAGGTGGGGTGGTCTTGTTCTAGGGTTTACAAGGAGTCCATGCCAATGCCAAAGCTCTTCTGAAAGACTTTCAGTGTGTCCTTGAAGTGCTTTTTCTGCTTACCTTGTGTGCATTTGCCTCCTGCAAGTTCACCATAAAACAGTCTCTTGGGGAGGTGTGTGTCTGGCATACATACAAGGTGGCCCGCCCATCTGACTTGGGCTCTCCTCAGCAGGGTGTAGATAGATATTTGGCAGTCCAGCTTGAGAGAGGACAACTGTGTCTGGAACTTTGTCCTGCCAGGTAATTTTCAGCAGCCTTCTAAAGCAGTTCATATGGATGTGATTCAGCTTTTTGGCATGATGCTCACACACAGTCCATGTCTCACAGGCATACAGTGGTGTGCAGTATGACTGCCTTGTACACCTTCAGCTTTGTGGACAGTTTGATGCCACTCCTCTCCCACACTGACTCTCGCAACCGTCCAAGTGCAGAGCTTGCCTTGGCGATGTGTGTGTCTAACTCATCATCAATGTTCACAAATTTGGAGAGTGTGCAGCCGAGGTATGTAAACTTGTCAACAGCCTTCAAGATCTCACCTTCAGTGGTGATAGTTGGTTCTGCAGACATCTTTTGCAGTGCAGGCTGATGCAAAACCTCAGTCTTCTTGGTATTAATTGTGAGGCTGAAATTTCTGCAGGCAGTGGAAAAGCAGTTCATACTCCATTGCATCTGGGCTTCTGTGGCAGCATTGAGTGCGCAGTCATCTGTAAACAGGGAATCACGCACAAAGTCCTCTTCAACATTGGACTTGGCCTGTAGCCTTTGCAGGTTGAAGAGCCTGCCACCTGTCCTGTATCTAATCTTGATTCTGGTTTCTTCATCATTGCAGAAGCCATCTGCCAGCATGGCCGAGAATATCATGCTGAACATCATGGGTGCCAATACAGAGCCTTGCTTGACTCCATTGGTGACTGGGAAGGCATCAGAGGAGTCTCCATCATCCAGTACTTGAGTAAGCATGCCATCATGGAACTAGCGCACCATACCGATGAATTTGCCTGGGCAGCCAAACTTCTCCATGATCCGCCATAGCACCTTATGACTGATGGTGTCAAAGGCTTAGGTCAGGTCCATGAACATTGTGTAAAGGTCCCTGTTTTGTTCCTGGCACTTCTCCTGAATTTGATGTGCTGCAAATATCATGTTCAGTGTCCCTTGGCCCTCTCTAAAGCCGCACTGACTCTCTGGTAGTTGTCCATCTTCCATGTGTTGAATGAGATGGTTGAGGAGGATTCTGGCAAGGATTTTGCCAGCAATGACCAGGAGAGAGATTCCTCTGTGGTTGTCACAAGACTGCCTGTTTTCCTTTTTTATAGAGATGGACAACGGAGGCATTCTTTAGCTCCTGAGGGATAAATTCCTACTGCCACATCATTTGAAAGAGCTCTGTGAGCTTCTGTAATAAGACGGGTCCCCCTGTCTTGTAGATTTCAGTAGGAATGGAGTCAGAGCCTGGTGCTTTACTATTAGAGAGAACCTTAATTGCCTCCTTAGCCTCTGATTCCTTTGGAGGTTCTGCCAGGGAGGTGTTAATGGCGACTTGTGACATGCGGTCAATGGCTTCAGTATTGATAGAGGGAGGCCTATTCAGGACATTGTTGAAGTGCTCAGGCCATCTTTCCAGGATGGCTTTTTTGTCAGTAAGCAGGGTGGACCCATTGGCACTGAGCAGTGATGATGTTCCAGAGGACTGTGGCCCATAGATGGCCTTCAGGGCATCATAGAAACGCTTGGAGTTGTTGCTATCAGCGTACATCTGGATCTCATCTGCCTTTCTGCTAAGCCGAGAGTCGTGCATCTCTCTGAGCTTTGCTTGCACCTTGATTTTGATGGAGTTATAGGCTGCTTTCTTGAAGACGGATGTAGTGTCTTGCTGGAGGGATCTGAAGGCTTCACACTTCTTATCCAGCAGCTTCTGAATGTCTTCATTATTATCATTAAACCAGTCCTGGTGTTTGCGTGTGTTCAGGTCCAAATGAGTGAGAGCAGTGTTGTAGACCACATCCCTAAACACTGTCCAGTCCACTTCTGCACTGCTGGAGCCAAAGCTGAGTTGGTCAAGCTTACTGTCAAGGTCCTCCCTGAGGTTCTGGCACACAGAGTGCTGTTCTAACTTGCTGACATTCAGGCGCCTATTGGACTTTTTCCCCTGCAGGTGCTGACTAGGCTGAATGTGCATGCTGAGTTTTGAGAGGATGATTTTGTGGTCTGTCCAGCAGTCTGTGCCACACATGGCCTTAGTCACTTTAGCATTCTGCCTATCCCTTCTCCTTACTATAACATAATCAATGAGATGCCAGTGCTTGCTGCATGGATGCATCCAGGACATCTTGTTATGGATGGGTAGGCAGAAGACTGTGTTTTTGATCAACAGGTCATGAGCTGCGCAGGTCTTCAGAAGTAGATGACCATTGCTGTTACTTTTGCTGAATCCATTCCTCCCAATGACACCCTCCCATGTCTGGTAGTCTGCATCAACTCTGGCATTGAAGTTAAAAAACAAACCAACCCAAAGCAGGCAGAGAAACTCCACTTTAATGACAAGAGCAGAAAACAGCAAGTCCCATAAACTAAGCGCTTTCACCATTAAAATATGGCTTCCTCAGAGTTACATGGGATACAAACAACTTGGTTTAAATAGAGTGATGTAAGCAAAACAAGCCAATCATTTCATGTGATGTCACGGTGAATTAGTTTTTTTTTTGTTTAAAACACACACAGTTAATAAAATTAAATAAAACCTTCAGTTTTCTCCAGAAAACACAAAACATCACTTTTACAGCTTTTATAACCATATGATTAAAAAACATATATATTATATATGTGCAATAGATGTGTTATTGAAATGTCAAGAAACTAAATGCAGTTAATGAATTAATTTAAATAATCCTTGCCCTTTCTTTTAAAATGACGAGCCTGGTCTGCAAGGTCATGGAACGTATTATCATGGAAGTTATAAACAAAGATAATGGCAACCTTCAAACACTGGACCCCCACCCAGTTTGGGTTTGTGAAGGGCCGATCTTGTCTCCTGAACCTGATTGACTTCTTTGAATCAGTCTCCAGAGCTGTGGATGAGGGTAAGCCAGTTGACACAGCCTATCTGGACTTTGCCAAGGCCTTTGACACCATCCCCCACTCTGGAATCATAAATAAACTTACTAAGCTGGGCATTAATCCCTACATCATTCGGTGGGTTGCCAACTGGCTTACTAACAGAACCCACACTGTAAAAGTAGCTAACTCCAAATCCAGCTCCAGACAAGTGACGAGTGAAGTACCTCAGGGTTCAGTCTTGGGACCGCTCTTGTTTGGTATCTACTTCACTGAAGTACAGGCCAACACTAAGGGACTCTGGCTAACAAAGTTTGCAGATGACTGCAAACTGGGAGGCATTACTGAATTCCCAAATGATGTGGATACTCTACAAAAGGGCCTTACAGAAACAGATGCTTGGTGCCAGAGCCACGTACTCAAACAAAATGCCAAGAAATGTATAGTTATCCCCTTTGGGAAAAAAAACATGTACCCGTGAATTACCACATAGGTGGCAGTACACTAAACACCGAAAGTGTGATAAGAGACTTAGGGACACAGGTAGACAGTGTTCTCACCTTCAATAACCACATCACCACAACAGTCAGGAAATCTTTTTATGTGGCACACCTCATCACTAAGGGCTTTTCATCCAGAAAAAAGGAGGTCATTGTCCCACTGTACTCATCCCTCATTAGACCCATTATAGAATACAATGCCCCATTTGGTATGTACCTCTCAAGACATCTGCAACAACTGGAAAGGCCGCAGGAATACCTCACTAAAAGAATCACAAGCCTAAAGCATATGCCCTATACTGACTGCCTTAAAAAACTCCAGCTATACTCTGTCGCATATCGTCTATTCAGAGGCGATCTCTGATTAACATACAAGGCCATGTCAAATCCAAAGCTGTTGGAAATGGTACACTTAAGGAAATCCCAATCCCTCAGAGCCACACGCTCCAGGGATCTAAACCTTGTCATCACAATAAACAAAACATGCTGGAGGGATAGGTTCCTGACCCAGAGACTCCCCAGACTCTGGAATAGACTGCCCATAGATGTCAACCAAAGTGCCTCCTTGGCCCTCTTCAAAAGGAAACTTGACGATTGGATGGGAGAAAGGAAATTCACCCCAGGGATCACGTCAGTTGCCCTGCTAGACAGGGGTCCAGGGAAGTAAATAGTGAGGGAAGAAATAGCCAGGGAATTGTTATGGCTAGGCTTGTATAGGCCCTAGGGCCGATAGCCTAGTACCAACCTATGAACCTATGAACCTATGAAAATGGGTAAAACTGCAATGTTGTCATTCAAGCCTGGGGGGGATGTGGCATCAAGCCAAATTTGCCATTTTGTCTCCATAATTTCTACTTTTAATCTATCATCCCCTCCCCTTTCACATGGTAGCACCTTGTCTATCACAAAAAAAAGATAAAATTGTTAAAGTTAGTGCAGGTTATACTGTGCATGTATAGAGCATTGTGCTGATTTTTAGATTTGATTGCCCTCACATGTTCTGCTATTCTATCCCTTAATCTACGTATAGTCTTGCTCATGTAGAAAATGTGGCAGGTTGTGCATGTAGCAACGTGCACTAACATAGTAGTGTTGCAGCTGCACCTTCCTGGCCAATATAAAGTATGTTCAAATCCATTAATGGAAATGTAAGGGCCATCATTAATATATCTGCAAAATTTAAATTCTCCACACTTGAGCATTATAGATCATTGTCAGCTCCATTTAGAATCCTCAAGAATATTTTTAATATTCCTTCCTCTGCTATAAACAATCTTTGGCTTGTACCTCAAGATATTCTTACTGGTTTCATTGAGACCAATCTGCCAAGCATTGTTGATGGCTATCAATAGTGGTGCAGCACAGAGATTATATCTCAAAATTATAGCACTAACATTACTCCTCTCCTTGTTTATAGTTTTCTTCACTATTTCAGAACACAAAATAAAGTGAAATACAGTACTTCTCTTAGTAAGAATGTCATGCCTAACTTTCAATAATAGTTTTAGAGGGTACCCCCTTTCCAAAAACACCCCTACCAGTTTATATAACTCCTCTCTAAAGGTGTCATTGTCACTCACTAGTCTTGACAATCTAATGATCTGACCTTTAATAATACTCTTCTTTTGATGAAAGGGGTGACAGCTGTCAAAATGTAACACAGAATTAGAAAAAGCTTTCTTCCTGTATATGTTAGTATGTAAAACTCCCCTTTATCTGGTTAGATGGATATCCAGAAAGTTGGTTTCATCCGGGTGGCATGAACTAGTAAACTTAAGGAATGGGGCAATGTTGTTCAAAAAAATCAACAAACTTTGTAGCCTCAAGCTTATTACCTTGCCACAAAACCAGAATATCATCCAAAAAATGATTATATAAAAGGATCTTGGACATAAATTCTGAAGGAAAGATAAAAGTTTCTTCCCAATGCAACAGCAGTAAATTGGCAAATACGGGAGCACACTTTACTCCCATGGCTTCCCCAGATGTTTGGTGGTAAATCTCCCCCTCAAAACTAAGAAAGTTATTCTGTAGTATAAGTTCCATAAGGTGCAGCAGGATGTTTATCCTTGTTTTGTTAATTACTTTGCTTCTCAATAAACTCTCACGAAAGAAATGCAACCTCTCCTCATGGGGTATAATAAAAATAAATTAATTACATTCACTGTAAGAAAAGAAACTGTATCAGATACCTCAGTAGCTCTAAGTCGATCCAAGCAATGCCAAGAGTCCCTTAGTATATGTTCAGCCTTACCCACAACCTTATTAGTCATTTCATCTACAAAGGAAACAAGGGGTTCCATTTTAGATCCCCTAGCCACAACAATAGGTCTAAATGGTGAGTTACTGAATCACTTGTGAATCTTGGGGATCGCAAAAATCACTGGTGTGACAGGATGTTCTACTGTACGAAACCTGAACTCTTTCTCATCTATAGCTCCTTGAAAGAGTGCATCCAGTAGGTATTAATCAATATTGGCATATGCCCTATTAATTTCATTCTTAGTAGCCCTACTGTAAGTGAGGGGGTCATTGAGAATTTCACACATCTTAAACACATAGTCAAACTGAGACATGATTACAATGCACCCTCCTTTGTCAGGCTTCATAATACGCATATTGCTGTTCCTAGATAGATCATATAACGTTTTTCTCTCTTTATTACTGAGTTTGTCATGGGCGGCCATGGTGGTGCAGCAATTAGCATTGCCGCCTCACAGCGAGAGGTCCTCTGGTTTGATTCTCGGCTGGGGTGCCTTCTGTGTGGAGTCTGCATGTCCTTCCTATGGTCGCATGGGTTTCCTCCAGGTGCTCCAGCTTCATCCCAAAGACATGCAGTAGGTAGATTGGGCACTCTAAATTGACCCTAGGTGTGAGGGTGTGCATGTGTGTGCCTTCTGTGGAAGGTTGGGTGTAGGGCTGGCAACTTGACACTGTAAAACTCCACTGCCAATCATGAGCAGACAGATGATCCACTGTAGTGACCCCTAACCGGGAAAAGCCGGAAGAAGAATTACTGAGGTTGTCATGTTCATACTTATTGTTTTTAAGAATTTTTCTTAATTCATTCTCACACAGTTTTTCAAATAACATAACATCCACATTATTTAGGAGAGTAAGCAAACTTTTCCTCTGTAGGTTTGTAACCCCTTGGTTGCCAGTATAGCCACTGAAAAACAGTTTAAGATTCAGTTGTCTAGTGTACATTTTTCAGCTAATAAGAACATCTGCCACATCCAAACAAAACAAGGAACAAAAGTAAAACCTTTACTAAATAAACTATAATAAGTGTCATTGAGCGTTAAATCACTAAAATTGTAGATTGTAAAATCATTTTTCTTAGAGATGTCACACATCACACAATCATCAGGAATATTACAACCAAGAACAGTGACATAGTCAAAGTCAAAACCAGTTAGTGATAAATCACTAACACTCAAAATTTCTTCTTTTTCCCCCTTTGAGCCCTGCTGTTGTTGTAATAAACATTCCGATGGTAATGTCCAGCATTCTGTTGGTAAGGTGGACTGCCCTTCCCAAGTTCTTCAAACACTCTGACCTCCTGGATTCGGAGTTCTGATCTAAAAAACCTTCATAATCATCATATGGTGCATCCAAATCACTGACAATGTCATCACTGGTGTCACTGTGTCGTGCACCATCACTGTCAACCAGGTTAGCCTTTTCACTATTTGTGATCCACTGGATAAGCCAGCTTTTCTTGATAGTCATTAGAATCTCTAATAAGTTTTTTACCTTTGGTGTTAATATTACTTTTACAAACTTGTCTAAATCATTAAGCACTTGATTGTAGTTGTGCAAATATTTAGAAAACAAAAATCATTGACTATGTTCTGATTTAAAATATTAATTTATTTCTCCATTTCAGTCAACTTACTTGTATTGTTTCTGATAATTATATCCAACATGTCTAATCCTGTTTTGTTAAACAATTTGACCAGCTCCTGGTATGTAGATAAGCCCAAATCGATGCCCATAGGCAACTTCCATATGCGCAGTCCTTTGGGCACCTGAAAAATGAGAAAACCAGACATAGTCAATGATCTTTTGTTTTCTGAGTATTTGGGCAACTACAATCAAGTGCTTAATGATTTAGACAAGTTTGTTAAAAATAATATTAACACCAAACATAAAAAATGTATCAGGTATTCTAATGACTATCAAAAAACCAAAAAAAAGAAAAGAAAAAGGTAACCTGGGGGAAATTTTTTTAAAAGAACCCGGGGGTTTTTAAAAAACCAAAAAGAAAGGGTTTTTGACAAAACTCTAACAAGGGGGTGGGTATTTAAAACTTAAAATTAAAAGAAACTCATTACCTGGAAATTTTTTCCCCAAAAAAAAAAAGGTTTGATTTTTTGTTTTTTTTCCTTTTTTTGTTTTTTTTGGGGTTAATTTTAAAAAAGAAAATTTTAAATTTAAAAAAAAATTTTTTTTAAAATTTTTTTTTTGTTTTGTTTTTGGGTTTTTTTACTGAAAACAAAATTTTTTTTTTTTTAAAAAAAAAAACCTCAAGGAAAAGTTTTTTTATCCCAAAAAGGGATTTTTTTGAAAATTTTTTAAAAAAAACCAAAAAATCAAAAGGGGAAAAATTAATGATTATCATAAAGGAATTTAAAAAGGGGGGGCCCCCGTTAGTTTTGGTGTTTAAAAAATTTTGATCGGGCCCCGAAAAAAGGGGGTCAAATTTTTTTTTGGATACTTTTTTTAGTTAATGAGAAAAATTTTTTTAAAAAAAAAATTTTTCCCCTGTTTTTGGGGTTTAAATTCAAATTTAATACCAAACCTTTGTTATGTATTAAAAACCCTCCTTTTTGGAGAATTAATTTTTTTTTTTTTTTGGTAAAAAAACATTTTGGGGGAAATTTTTTTACATGGATAAATTTTTAACTATTAAACCCCAAAAATTGATTTTCTAGGTTTATTAAAAAAATTTTTGGGGAAAAAAAAGGTTTTTTTTAAAAAAATTTTTGGGGGGTTTTCCCCCAAAAAGGAAATATTTTTATTTTCCTTTAGCTGTTTTAAAAATTTTTTTTAAAAAAAAAATTTTTTTTTTTATATTCTATTTTTGAATAAATTTTGGGGGTAAAAAGTTTGTTGAAAAAACCCCCCTTTTGGGAATTGGGGACCCCATAAAATTTCTATATCACAACCCGGGAAAGGGGTTTTTTTTAAAAAAAAAGGTTTAATTTTTTCATTTTGAACTGTAAAATTTTTTTAAAAAATTTTTAAATTTTTAAATTTAAATTCAAAATTTGAGGAAAAAGATGTTTTTGGAAAATCAAAAATTAAATTAAAAAAAAATCCCCTTTTTTTTTAAAATAAGAAAATTAAAAAAGGGGGGAAAAAATTTTTAAAATTGAATTTTCTTTAAAAAAAAATAAAAGTTTTTTATAAACCCTTTCCGCCAAAGGTTTTTTTAAAAAATTTAAAAAATTTTTTAAACTAAATGGGCCCAAAAAAAATAAAACTTAAGGGCAATTTTGATGGCCGCCCCCTTAAAAGGGGGTGCCTTTTTTTTCACCAAAACCCAGGTTTTTAAACATCATTTTACCCGACATGTGGAATAAAAAAAAAAAAACTAAAATTTCCCTTTCAATATAATGAATAACAACAATTTTTTTTCCCCAAAAAAAGGGATACAAAAAAGTGAAAATGGGCAAATTTGCAAAAAACCCAAATTTAATGAAAATTTTTTTTAAAAAAAGGGGGGGTTTTTAAATTTTTTTAACCCTTTTTCTTGAATTTTAAAAACATTTTGCCTTTAAAATTCATGTTTTTTTTCTAGGTTTAAAGGTAAAGGGAGTTTTTTTAAAAATAAATTTTATTTACCTTTTAAAAGGTGTTTTAAAAAAAAAAAAGTTTCAACTGCAACTGAAGATTTGGGGGCACTACCATTTAAACAAAGGTTTTTTTTCCCATGAAATCTGAGGAAACCATATTTTTTTGGTGAAAATGCTTATTTTATAATTGTGTTTTTCTCATTCTTAAAAATTTTTCCGCCCGGGGTTTTTTTATTTTTTTTTTAAATTTTTTCTTTTTGGGTTATTTTTTTTTCGGCATTGAATTCCCGATGATGGTTATTATTGAGAAGATGAAGGGGTCATAATCCATAAAATTTTCTTTAATTTTCCCCGGATTTTTGTTAAATAATAGAAGGGGGGGTTTCCTTTTAAGGGGTAATTTTTAAACGATTTAAACTGATGGCAAAATATTGCTTAAAGTTTTTTCCATAAAAAAAAAAGCCCTTTTTTTCTTCATTTTTTTTAATTTAGAGGGCTGAAGGTGTTGTATTAGTTTTAAAAGTGTGTCCTCACTAGGGTTTTTGTTTTGGACTCATATTAATCCTTTTTAAAAGTTTACCAAGTTTTTTTTTTAGTTCAAATGGTTTGGGGGGCCATAAAACTGGGAAGGATAAACAGGCTAGTTTGGCCCTTTTTTTTTTTCGCCATGGAGGTGGAAAGGTCCAAAAGGGTGCTCAGAAAAGGGGGCCCAATACTGATTAGTCCTGGGAAAAACCCCTTTTGTTTTTAAATTTAATTATGTACCGACCTGCTTGCTTTCAGGGTTGGGGTTATTTTGACTTGCCAAATTAATATGAGTGGTTGTAAATCATAATTTACTCAGCATTTGATTAGTGACAAATATAGATGATGGGGTTACATGGATGGCCAACATGCAATTTCTCATGGTATTTTATTTCCCCAACATTTGTGGCCCTTGTCATTTTCCATTTTACCCGCATACTTACCTGTGGCTTCAACCTGCCCGCCACAAAATTTTTGCGGGAAATTAAAAATTTTTTAATTAGGGGGTAGGGGTTTCTCCATGTGGAAACTGGTTGGGAAAAAAAAAATCATCGACAATTAATTTTTTTTATTTAATTTTAAAATTTTAAAAATTATAAAACCAAAATTTTTTCTAATTTGGGGCACTGAAAAATTTAAAAAACCCCAAAAAAAAAAATTTTCCCCTCAAATTGTGAATCCCAAATGCTCATCCCCCGCAAACATGCAAAGGGTTTTAAAAAAGTCCGCTTCCCTTGAACAATGGGGAATGTAAAAACCTCCAGGCGTGGCAAAATGTACCTGGTTTTTAAAAAAACAAACTGGTTTGGGATCCCCCAAAGGGGGGCCATTATAAAACTGGGTTTAAAGGGGTTTCCGAAATTAAAAAAACGGGCATTTGTGTTCACAAATTGTTAAAATCCCCGGGGCCCTCCGGTGTCTAACTTAAAAAATACATTCTCTAAATTTAAAAAACCACTTTCACTGAAAGGAATTTTAAATTTTTACCCTTTTTTTGTCCCATTTACCAAGTGGATGTTTATTAAAAAAAAGGGGTAAAAAATTCCACCCAGGTTTTAAATTTTAAATTCAATTTCATTTAAAAGGAATTTGCGGGAAAATCTCAAAACATTTGTTGGGACATATGTTCTATTGTTCTATAAATATCTGCATTTACTTTGATGCATGTGCCCTCTTCAAACACTACAATCTTGGTGGCCTGTTGCCACCAATCATCCCTGCATGCCGTTGTAATGTCCACTGTCATTCAATATATGCATGTGTTATGCTTGCTGTTCAACTGTTGGAACCCTGGTGTGTTGGGTTAATGGGAATATTACTGCATGCTGTTGCAACTAATTTGGAATGCTGTTGCCTATGTTGTAATTCAACACACCTAATCACAGAACGTATGGGAAGGCCGGTCCCAGTGGACCTACCTGTCCCTCTTCAGCTGGCGATTGCACCTGGCACCAGCAGGTCCAGTGCCCAGCCTGGGCCACCATCCTCTGTTGGTCCTGTGCCACCTTTCGGTTGAAGTGCTGCAGGGGATGGGTCTCGTCCCCCCCTGCAAGCTTGGGCGGAGAAGGGCCACCTGTCACCCTCCAAAGGGTCCGGGTTGTGGTGCGTAGGGAGATCCAGCGTTCAGTCGCTGATCCCCTATGCCAGTTCGAGGCGAGAGTGGAGCAACTCATGGGTGAGCCTGCCCCTCCTACGCAACCCCCAGCACAGCCACCCTCGGGTCTGTGAAGGTGCAGTGGTGACTGCCCATGGTTGGGGATCTCAGTCCCATTGTTACCATCTGTGGGCTCATGGGCTTGCAATTTCCAAACATCCGTCCCCGTCAATTGTGTTCACCCACCACATGTGTCATACTCTGCCCCTGTATGCGACTTGTTTGTCTTGTCTGTTTACCTCCCCAAAAATACCTACTTCCTCTACCTCACATTCCACTCTCACCTGAAAAAAAAAAAAAAGGGCAATCTGTTCCCACAAAAAAATTACACCACATACATAGCTGCCCATTTCACACACATGTCCGCTGGACATGTAAACTGATAATTAGAATTGGCAGTACAACATACTTTGTTGTCCCCAACCCTCTCTCAGGGGTGGAAGGTTTCAAATTTCACTCCAAATTTGTAACATATGCACAGCTGTTGCTGGTAAACAAATGGGCAGCTATGGACCTTCCCTACACCCATCCTGCAAATCCCGAGCTGGTTTCCCCACTGTCTTTCCCTCTTTGTGCCCCCTTTTTCACCACTTTCCTATCTCCCCATTTTCTTTTCTTTCAAAGAAATTAGCATGGGCTGTTAGTGGGAGTAAGCACTTTTAAGCAGTAGTTCGTGGGTTTGAGCGAGTGTGCGCATGTGTGCCCTAAGATTAGCATCGCTTAGCATCGTGCAAACTCACGCAAACCAGCTTACAGCTGCCTAAAAGTGCCTTAATCACTCTGTATGTCACAGCCCTTGTTCTGCTCAGCAGCAAAATACAACACCTCTGTCAGTCTCGAACCCCAGACCTTGGACACACTTGACTGCTTGAAGTACCACTAAGCCAAAGCAGATATACAATAACTTGGTGCTGAAATAAATATATCATGCAATACAATGAGTGAATGTAAAGGAAAAATAGGAAGGTCATAACACAAAGCTTGTTTTGTGGATCTTTACCAGCAATTGTTGTGGAATTGCATTACATGACTGTGATAAGAGAAGCAGCCATTCTAGCAGCAAATAATGTTATAGAGGCACTTTACAATCCCCACACAGTATCATAGCACGACAAACACTGGCATATCTGATTAGGGCAGAGGCCATACTCCCTGATTGTGAAACATATCTTATCTGTGTCCCTCTGAACCCCTCTGAAAAGTACTGATGTTAGTCAGAGAGGTGGTTTATTACACCATGAATAAACAAAATAATAACAGTAGACACCGCTTGTACTTCATAAAAGGAGTACTAATCCATATGCACTGCTTCACGCAAGTCTACACTTATTGTCTCTATTAGTTGTAAGGTGTACCTCACTTTTAACTACCTATCCCTGACTCCAAGCAAATATGTATCTGAGTGTTTCATAGGCCTGGCAGAGGCACAAACACACAGGCATATCAGCTTATCTGCTGTTACACACTCGGCAAATAGCTTTGTGAGGACTTCCACAGGCATACCCTTATGTAGGAGTACTACATAGAAATACCAAAGGATGTAGTCATGTACTGGTAGCAACTGACTGTAACAATGCCATTGTACAAGTGCTGAAAACACCTGTGGGTTGCAGAGACAAAGAATAACAGGCTAACAACTGGCTACCATCTGGATAGGTTCACAGTTGGGAACTATGCAGACAGACCACCTGCCTTGATAAACTAACAGGTACACACCAATCCATTAAGTCCAGTAAGATAACACTCACACAATAAGATGTAATGCTCTCTGTATGTCTGCATCCCCCCCCCATATTATAAAAATATGTGTGTTTAGGGTCAACCAAGGATGTAAGTAGGCATACTCAGTAGTGGCATTGTCCAGTTTACCTGAGACCACTGTGCTAATGTCAACAATAAAAATACACAAACCCTGCAGAAGTGAGTACATCAATATGCACAGTATAACAGTCCACAAACATTTCATGTGTCAAAAGAATACTTCTCAATAACTACTTTTGTATGGCAGTTAATTACATAAGTAGAAAAGAAACTACATACTCACATATATCTTGTGTAAGCATTTGTAGGGGTGAGTTAAACTCTACACTGATAGCTCTGTACTGGAAGTGGCAACAGTCAGGTCTGAGTACAACATGTACATCACTGTCTACACCTCTAGCTTCAGATATAAGAAGTATACCAACCTTCTGACTTAAACAACAGTGTCCACAGCAAACAAGCATGGGCCCAACTCTGGAAATCTGAAAGGGCTACACCTACAAAACTTAGCAATTTATAGCATTGGGTTGCTATGACAGTGAGTACTGCAATTACCACACAGCAGGCTGTATGCATTTACCAAATGCTGGGCACCAATTGGTGCAGAGGTCATCACATGCACATGTGCAGATACCTATAAAAGCAGACTGTACTTGCTATCACCACATGCAATCATTACATTGCACGTGATAAAGCATCACTGAACTTGGGGAGTAGTTAAACATTTGTTATTGCTTAATAACACAAAAGTTTAATTAAGTAAAAAGACATGAGTGAATTAGCAAGCAAATATATTAAGTAAAAAAAACTTAATTAATAAACAAAAGTAATTAAGTAAAAGCAATCTTTACTTACATAACACCAAAAAAAAAAAAATTGTCAAAACGTACACAGATGGACCTGAAAGTGACAAACAGGTATGTAACAGATATGTGATTACCGGAGTAGTAGATGTTTATGAAGAGTACTGTAAATACTTTGAAACATGCATATGTGGCAGCAGTAGGTATGTATGCACTGATGCCATGCATGACTACTGCCATGGACAAATTAGTGTGTAGCTCTGTGCAGTGGGACATAACTGTGACATATGTAGCTCAGCATTTAATGTCAAACATTCGATCATGTCATCTATGTTCTGTACGGTACTATGTATAATGGCTGTCTGGGGGAGTAGTTCAATCAGCTATATAAAACCTGGATGTGACAGAGTAACACATGCATGATAGTCATATAATGTGTAGCTTAGCATTGGCAACTGCTGTACCAGGCT
The DNA here is from genome assembly GCF_019279795.1 of Protopterus annectens. Lineage (NCBI taxonomy): Eukaryota > Metazoa > Chordata > Ceratodontiformes > Protopteridae > Protopterus > Protopterus annectens. The sequence goes on from NC_056726.1 coordinate 1,686,929,242, forward strand.
AGTATAGTAATGTAGCATTAGCAGCTATAAATACTCCTTGTAACATTACTGTTATGCACACATGTGACAACTGTTCATGTTGTAGCAAGGCCCAACAGGTCATCTGTGAGGTCTACGGACGTACAACAGTGTGTACCTTGTGTATGTATGGCACACACATATGTAGAGATATTTATGTGTCAGATATGTTAGCATCTTAACATGTGCATAGAGCAAGGTACATACTGCAACTGTTTGTGAAGGGTGGACATATATATGTTGGTGAAGGTTGTTATGTGCATATTTTCATGTAGGTTGTAGTGTGTGGCAAACAAGACAGCATACAGTGCTGGTATATGACATGTGGTGTTTAAACGCTGTGGGTATTATTTTCCAAGTTTATAGTCTTCCAGGCAGGGAGTCCTGCTAAAGATACATGGCCTGAGAATACCCTCAATGCATTCTTCACAAAACTGTGCAGAATTATTACATAACTGTATCTCTCTCAACCCTTGCATAATTGATATTCCCACCATGAAAGGTGGACTGTATATGTGCCTACATGTAAATCTATATGTACACCAATGGATGTTTATATGTATGCTCAAGCTCAATGTTGTAAATGTATTGCCATCCCTTTTGTTAGAAACCCTGTACCCATGAACTACCACATAGGTGGTAGTCTACTCAACACCAAAAGTGTGATAAGAAACCATGGGACACACGTGGACAGTAGTGTCCCTTTTGATAATCACAGTGCCACACTAGTCATGTAAACAGTGTACGGTCCACATGTCATCACAAAAGGTGTGTCATCCATGGAATGAGAGGTCAGTGTTCCACTCTACTCATCAGTCATAAAACCCATCATAGAGTACAATGGGCTTTTCGGTATGTACCTCAGAAGACATCTACAGCAACTGTAGACACCAGGCACAAACACCACAAAGAGTATTACCAGACTCAAACAGATGCCCTATGCAGACTGTCTTCCAAAACCACAGCTACACTGTGTCGCATACCGCCTACCCAGAGCCAACCTCTGCCTAACATACGAAGCTATGCCAAACCCACAGGTGTTGGACATGCTCCGTGTAAACAGATCAAAATCCCTACAAGCTACACACTGTACTGATCTAAACCTTGTAACGTCAAAAAGCAGAACATGCTGGAGTGGTACATTCTCATCTCAGACACATACCATCCTCTGGAACTAATTACCTATCAATAACAAAGAAAGGTCCTCATTAGCAGTCGTCATGAATAATCATGATGAATGGATGTGAGATAGGAAATACAACCCGGGAATCACCTCTGTGGCTCTGCATGACAGGGGCACATGAACTTAAATTACATGGGTGTTGAAGGGCAGGGTACCATATGGCTAGGCTTCTATAGGCCCTACGCCTAATAGCCTATGAGCTACCTAGGACCGGATACACACACGCTTGTACATGTTGCGCTAATTGCTATGTGAGGTTGACTGAGTGTGATGGTGAATGTGTAGGTGAATGTGTCAACGTTGTGTTTATGTGTGATAGCCTAGTTGGAAACTGTTTATATCATGGTATGTAGTGTTCTAGCTCTGATCCCCACAAAAGATATGTATGCTATTGCTAGGCAGGAAAAGCAGTATGGTATACGGTGTGACATAGTCCCTTGGTGTTGACTGGAGTGTGCCATTGTAGGCTAAAGCAGTACATGCATGCTTATTGATTGTTAACACTAGTGAATACAAATCCCGTATGAACTGTAGTACTACCTGAAGCTGTAGGCCTAAACAGCACAGTATTGTGTATATCCACATTGCTTGAAAACACTGTTTTATTTGTTACTTGTAGTCCTCACACATTACATACATCAGGCATAAGATTTTGTAAGTGCTGACACACAGTACTGTATGGTACACAGGTAAAACTCATCTGGGTTGCCATACCTTTGTGTCTTGTAGGTATGTCTGTGTGTGTGGGTATGCCTGTAACATGGCCTTGGTCGTATGTGTGTTACAGGATATAAGTGCATATCTAGCTACATGTATAGTGTAGTATAGCAGTATGCCACCTATGTTGTGAATGTGCACATATGTTACTTAGGGGCTTGCTATCAGCAAGTAGTGTGGTGTACTGGTAGTACTGTAACTGTACTTTACAATCATTTCAATGGATGACATATTTCTGTATGCATTAGCTTCATATATACCTCCTGTGGCTAGGTGGTGCATTGTGTCACATACAGTGTGCCATGTGCTGTATAGTCTTACATACTGGTTTCACTTTGTTGCTGTGCAGAACATGGTTTAAAATATAGAACGTGCCAGGCACTGTCAGGCAGTTGTGGGCTGAGCACTGATGTGTGGTATTAAAAGTGTGTATCTACTGACAGCCAATAGGTTGCTATATATGGCATTTCATTGATATCTGTACTTTAGAATGTTAAGTGTGCCACAAGACTTGCTCACAATAATTGTTTTATTGTCTTCCAGGGACATGTCTCATCATCGCAATCCTGCGTATTCCCCTGAAGAGGAGGAAATAATTATATCCACCCTATTACAACATCACACCCTGCTGTTCTCCAGAACCAGCCAGGACCAGCATGAGCGCACTGCACTGTGGCAAGATGTTGTCCATCGGATTAATGAGGTAGGCATGCATAATCAGACGTATGAGCAGGTACGCCATCACTGCAGTGATTTAATCAGACATGTCCGACAGCATGCCTCTGATGTCCACAGACAACAGCTTGCCAGAGGTGGTGGTGCAGCATCATATAAACCCCTCACCAGAGTGGAAGAGCTGCTCTTCAGCATGGTGGCTCCTGGACAACCATTACAACAGACATGTGTCATCATGGAGGCCAGAGTCACCCAGCAAGTTGACTCGGAGTGTGCAGGTAACATGCCATATCTGTAGACTACTGTTAGCTCGATTGTTAGAACATGCATATGTCAGATGTGTACTGTGTATTTGGAAGATGTGGAGCCTGGTGTTGTGCAATACTGATAATTTGGAACATAATCTGTATGCCTGTGACTGTCAACCATTGTACTACTGTAAAATTGCAAACTCACAGCAGCAATGCCACAGTTGGTGACACTGACAAACTGTCTCATATCCTTGTAGGTCCCTCTGGTGTGACAGCAAGACAGCAGACCCATGCTGGTGAGTGTTCTACATTTAATATGGCAAACAACATGTGCATGTCATAGGTGAGTTGTAGGCCATATACACATGTAAAAAACCTACACATAATGCATGCTCTGCAAGTTTTCTGTGGGACTATTCACATCCCAGTAACATGAGTAGCTGCCTCAAACACATGCTATACACAGAGCATCCCAAACAATTGTGGTACACTGTAGTGGACATTGTATAGGCAGAGTCAATACACATGCGCACAACATACACCACCTTGTCATACGCAGTACGTGTTAATATGATACACATGGCATATTTAGACACCTGCTGTAAGGTCAGACTCCAGTATCCAATGTCATCCACACAGCACACATACTATACCTGAGGGGGAGAGACCTATCATGGGGCATTGCAAAACTCTTCGACAAACAAGAAATTCATGTTAGGCAATGCTCCCTATTGAACACCTTACATACCCATGTAACAACTGCCTGTGAAATGGTTAATGTAGCCACAGTGCTGCAGTTCAGGTACAGCAAGATAGTTGCCAGTGTGGCACACATTAGTAGCCTTGAGTGACCACATGATGCTGCCTGATGATGACTCATGGTACTACACTACCTCCAGTTACAGTAACTAAAGTACAACACAGAGCATTCATTGCTATACACCTGACAGTTGTGTGCATCCAGCCATGGTATGTATACCTGTGAGTGATGGTGCATAGGATATTGAAAAGCATTTAATACTTGCACAGCAATGTTGTGTCCATGTACACATTGTGTTCCAGGGTGAGGCCAATCATTGAACAACACACATGCATCAAACACATGTATACTGTTATTAACAAGAACTCTCTACACTTGCACTGCATGCTGTTGAGCAACACACATCTTGCATGCTGACACGTATGATAGGACTCTTTGGCTTGTGATACTGTACTCCACCATCAACCACTAATGTGTATGTTCTGGATTGCTATTGGTGTGTGTGTGTGTGTGTGTGTGTGTGTGTGTGTGTGTGTGTGTGTGTGTGTGTGTGTGTGTGTGTGTGTCTACTTTAGTGAGTAGTGTATTTGTGTTCATGTGTGCATGTGTGCATGTGTGCATGTGTTCATGTGTGCATGTGTGCATGTGTTCATGTGTGCATGTGTTCGTGTGTGCATGTGTGCATGTGTTCATGTTCATGTGTTCATGTGTGCATGTGTTCATGTGTGCATGTGTTCATGTGTGCATGTGTGCATGTGTTCATGTTCATGTGTTCATGTGTGCATGTGTTCATGTGTGCATGTGTGCATGTGTTCATGTGTGCATGTGTGCATGTGTGCTAACATCATGTACAGATTGTAAAGTGTGTTTCCTGTCTCCCTCTCACAGGTGCTGAGGTTGTGTTGGTTGAGTGCAGCAGGGAACCTGAAGACACTGCCACAAATAGTGAAGATGATGAAACGTGTTGTGGCACAGGCAGGTTTGACAGGGTCTGTCGTTGGTCCGCCAATCGACAGTACACATCTTTCCACACCATCTATATGCACATTCATACTGCCAATACATCCCACATCACCAATAGCCTTAGCTGAGGGACAGCATACAGTAGGCATTGACCAGGATAGTGTGGTATCTATGGCACATGCATCCCCTCACAGCGGCCATACCCAGATTCCTGGAATGGTACCACATAGGCAGATGTCCAGGGGTTCTCGTGGGAGCACTGCTGGTCGTAATGCCCATGGCAGACGTGCCCCCACAGGTCTTGCAACCTCAGGTATGTTCTGGGCTTTAATGCAGGCAGAGGCACATATGGAATGGTACACCAGACAGGGAATGAGGGCACAGAGGGCCCATAACACCGCTATCAATGACAGTATCCGTGACCTTGCTGGTGCAGTGCGTCACTACACTGAGGTCATTGATAGACGTTGGGGGGAGACATTAGATGTCCTCCGCAATGTCATGTCCATGTGCCAGGACAGTGCAGGATGGCCGAGACATTGATGTGGATGTATGCCAGCAACATCATTGGCTGGCAGTCATCGAAGACGACACAGAAGTCACAGCCGCTCCCATAGTGGCAGTACCAGCCCCAGCAATGTTGGAGCAGGCCTGTCAATAGACCGTCATAGAAGACCACATGCACGTGGCTGTGGCCAGTCCCAGCAGGGACATCAGTCCAGTCTACATCCCTCTGCCTCTGATGATAGTACCCAGTCTGGCTTAGTACCCGATACTGTCCGTTGCACCCCTGCCAGGGACAGGTACTTTGTCCATGGCCAGAGATGGTGATCTGTACAGCCTGGCAGGTACAGTCTGTGGCTGTCCCACAACCTCCCTTATATGGTAGCACATGGTGGAACTGTGTGCATGCAGACACACACACAATCCAAACACCTAGGGCTAACACATACACACACACATTACATCAACATTGACCCATGCTGTACTGTTGTCCCTCACACACACACACACACAGACACACACAGACACACACACACACACACACACACACACACACACACACACACACACACACACACACACACACACACACACACAAACAGATATACATGTCGATTGGATGGGTCAATGTCAGGCTCTGGTAAACCAACAACACACCCTGTGCACATGATGAAACTGTGCCACCTCCTGTCATCTGTAACATTAATGCAGGAACAGGCTAACATGGTGCTGATGCACAGGGTGACTTTATAGCAGTGTAGCAATGTTAGCATGTTGTCAACAGTACAGTGTAATGATATCCCTGTAGGTATATCTGAGCAGGCATGATGCATTAAAGCTATGATTATCAATGCAGTATTGTTTACAACAGTGTTAATTCCAAAAATGTATTGCCCGCCCATGTGCCACTTGGCTGATGTGTGTAGTTTTGGCAGCATGTGTTTGTGAGTGGACAGTACATGTGTGATGTATGCAGTACAGATTTGCAGGGGTACATTTGTGAACATGGTGGAGGTGCACTGTCTGCATGTACGTGCATAGTGGACACATGGGAAGGGTGACATGCCCTGTATTACACAGGGTCAAGACTTCATTGTTTCTATTGGTGGCCGTATGCATTTTAATACACATATGTTTTAACTTGGGTACACATGTGTGTATGACATGGTTTGACACTATGCTGTGGGTGATACTGTTGCTATCTGTCATTGGTTTGCATTCTGGTTGTATATACAACCTCAACAGCCTGACTATAACCAATCGTTAGATGATGTCTTGACAACTGACACACAGATGTAGGAAACTCAGTAGCATTTGGATCTGTCCGGTACTATACTATACTATACCAGTAACCAGTGGTATTGACCACCACCCATTCCTGGGACCACTCCTGTTTGGCATATAGCCCTCTTAGGTACGAGAAACCACACTAGGGATATGTCCGTCCACATCTGTAAATGCATACTATGGCCTACAATGCATTCTCCGGATGAGACACTTATCCTCCACAAGGGTATTATACAGCCAGATACCTGTTGTCCAACCCATGCTGTAAAGCTGTAAGCCAAATATAACATAGTCATTCACATTTAATAAACATAGTATCCCAACAGTACCACAGAGGTAGTAGCACCAAACATGTAGAATGGGTACCGATGTGTACATACAGCCAAGTGTTATGTCATCTGTCCTTTGGTATTCACATTTCCATAGGTATTCTGAAGTCCCTCAGTGTATCACATAACCAATAAGGGGTCTGTATGCATATCCACAAAGTTGTTGTACACCTATAATGAATGTCCATTATTGACAGACTTTGTTGTGTTTGAACATGTCTGAAATATACCCAAGGCATGAACCCTCACTCTCACTGTTCAATAGAAACTGTCATGGGTGTGTGTGACACAGATGACCTAGGCCACAGATCACTACAGTGGCTGGCCTTGTCACAAACATACATATGTGACCGAAGGTCTGAGAAGCAGCAGCACAATCTGTCATAGGTAACAGATGTATTCATGTAGAAAGCAGGCTTCACACCTATGAACTAATTGATGTCACATGTACATATATGTATTTGCAACACAGATACCTGAAGTGTGCAATGCACATACTGTTGTTATACTGATATGGCATACAGCAGTAAAAGCTAAACCCACAACACATTGATCAACAGTATCACACACTCACTGCAGGATTTAAACCCCTACCTATGTTACGATACTAGAGAGATACGCATTAACACAACGTGCTATATGTTTTACTGGGAGTTTTCATTTCCACTGCTATATTTGTAGGATGCTGACATCATCAGACTTGCCAAACAGGAATAGAACACTTTTAAGGTGTTTTCCTAGTCTCCAAAAAGGGCAATACTCTGAAAGGAAATCATACAGAAACATACACACACACCCACAGTAATTGCAGGATTCAAACCCCTACCTAACTTTGTTATGATACTAGAGACATATGCATTAACATGATGCACTACATGCTTTATTGGGAGTTCTCATTTCCACTGCTATATTTGTAGGATGCTGACATCATCAGACTTGCCAAACAGGAATATAACACTTTTAAGGTGTTTGCCTAGTCTCCAAAAAGGGCAATACTCTCAAAGGAAATCACACAGACACATACCCCCACACACACACACTCAGCAATTGCAGGATTCAACCCCCTACCTATGTTATAATACTGGAGAGATAAACATTAACACGATGCGCTATATGCTTTACTGGGAGTTTTCATTTCCACTGCTATATTTGTGGGATGCTAACATCATCAGACTAGACATGGTAATGTGTGTGCACTTAGTTTTATGCAATCCCAGGACTGAGCCATGGGGGACAGCAGGTGTTACCAGCTTGAACAGGACTCCACAGTTCTTACCTTGTGTGATCTATCTGTGGCCCAGTTGCCAATCCATCTGATGACAATACATATTTATGCACAGGTTGTTTATTTTGTGGGTACGACATGTGTCTGGGATGTTGGAGAAGGCATATTCAAAGTGTATGTGGGATGTGTGTAGCTCATTTCATTGATGTAAGTCCTGGGTGGCTGCCTTGCAAACAGTCTAGCAGGTTTGGGAAACATGATCTGCCCATGATCAGACCAAAGTTGGTAGAGTTGTGTGTTTATAGGCTTCCAATAGCTCTGTTTCTGACTTCAAGTCATGATGGACTCCATGGCCTTGCAGATCAGACTTCATTGGCTTATGAGACTATAGTTCCCATGGTCTGTTTTGCACCAACACTTGTGTAGTGTGCCATATGTTGCTGTAACCCATTCAACAGTTTCATATCCAGTAGAGAGGGTGAGGCTGAACAGACTGTTCAGGTGCAGGGTCTGTTTGTTCTGCAGTTCACTTATGACACATATAGGGGCACAATGTAATCCAACTGATGCCATGTTTTCAGCTTTGGAAGGAGATGTTTACCCATTCTACATGTGATATCTCCTGGTATGATGATAGGGCCTTTTGTCAGTGGGAGATGGGTATGTATGTATGGGCCTGTCTGACAGGATGTTGGCATTGTCAGTCATTTACAGTTGGCCCTGACTCAGGACATATATGAGTGTACATTGCTATTCATGACATAGCTGAAGGAAGTGTCATGGTTCTGTATGGACTCATTTGCAGATAATCTTTCCATGATCTGGACTGGATAGTGTTTGGAGTGCACATTATTTATTGATGATACTGATTTTGGGTTTTTTATTTTCTTTGCTTTTCAACTTTCTATGAACAACCTAAGTATCTGTAGTACATATTTGATTATGACAGGGTTCCAATATATTATATATGTATCTGTTGTCATATCACTGTGTGCACAAGTCAGGATTGGTGTATTGTGAGAGGTTCCTGGGTTAACACATGCAACTGCCAGATATGTCTGGCCTACTGCTGTACTCAGACATGGCCTAAGTGTGTGAGCATGCCCAGTTTGGCCTTTCAGTATGTTGTTGCCTGACATTTGCCTCATTTATTCAAGTGTGTGAGCATGCCCAGTGTGACCTTTCAGTATGTTTCTGTGTGAAGTCCACTACATTTGTTGATGTGTGTGAATACGCCCAATATTAACATTTATACTATTATATGTGTGTTGTAAATCAAGTTGTATTTTTACTGCAGGGCTCACCTTTGTGTCATAACTCTACAGGGATTATGCTGTGCCTGCAGGGTTTCCATGAGACACTTTGCATAGACTTATCAACATTTCTTCACACAAGCTGACCAGTGAAATACTGTCAATGTTTAGTGGTCCTGTACTGTGAGTATAGTGCACAGCATCCTGGGTTTGTGGACTGTCACTACTTCATATTTTCATACTGGGCAGACCAGACTGCTTAAGGAACAGTAAAGCAAATATGACCATGTTTATCTGCTTTTGCTCAACTATACCCAACTTTGACCAAACTTGCCCAACATTGCTCAACATTAACCAACATTGCTGAACGTTGCCCAATATTGCTCAACATTGCCCAAAGTTGTGCTACTTAGTGTGTGTAATTTTGTTTGCATATACTAAATAGTGGTAAATGCTGTTTAGCAATGCTTTATATTGTTTAAAACATGGCAATCATGCCTCAGGTAGTGCTGCAGGGCTGCCTATGTTGTATGCACATAGTACACTTTCTATACATGTTTGAAAACAGGTAGTGTCAAGTTAGGCATCCCTTTTACTATATGTGTGAGTCAGAGAGAGGTATCATTTCCAGGGTTCCTACTGAGCCAGTGTATATGCTATGCGTTGCCTCTTTGCCAAGGCCAAAGCATACTGGGCACGCCTCCTTCTGCCTACTGGGGCAGGCTCAGGTTATTTCTCCTCTGAGTCACGCTCTGCTTGTGATGGCCTTGGCAATGGTGGCAGACTGTTTGGCCTGGCCCTATGCTGCTCCTGCTGCAGCTGTTTTAGCAGGATCATATTATGTAGCATAGCACATACCATGACTATTTGGGTACATGTAGTTGGTGAGTACTGCAAGGCTCCACCAGATGTGTCCAGGCACCGGAACTGTGACTTGAGCAGCCCAAACACACGCTCGGTTACATTTCTTGTTTGTGCGTGTGCCTCATTATGGCATTCCTGTTCAGGTGTGTGTACATTTCTGATGGGTGTCATCAGCCACGGCTCCAGTGCATATCCAGCATCCCCCACTAGGTGACCACGAGGGATGTCCCCATTGGCAAATGTCTGGTGCAGCTGTGTCAGATGCCAGATATGGGAATCATGGTAGCTTCCAGGGCAGCCAGCACACACATTCATTATTATGCCCTGGGCATCACACATGACCTGGCAGTTGATGGAGGGGAAACCCTTGCTGTTAAAGTAGACCCTACCCCACTCACCGGCTGGTGCTTTGATGCATATGTGCGTGCAGTCTATTGCACCCACTACCTCAGGGTATTCCGCTATTTGCTGGAAAAGATGCATATTGCTGGCCAATACCTCACGGGAATTGGGGAAATATACATGATCACCGACATGTGCTGAAATGGCATTCAGGAACTGGTGCAGTACCCTAAATGCTGATGCCTGTGAAATCCCCATCATATCACCAGTTGGTCTCTGTAAGGTACCTGTTGCTAGTATTCTTAGGCCAACACATACCTTGGTTTCCACTGGGATGGGTTCCCCTCTGTTGGTTCTGTGTGTGAGGCGTGACCTGCACAGCTCAACAATTTGATGCATGAGGTCTCTGTCCACTCTATAGCGCTTCACTATCTCCAGCTCATGTAGCCCCTGGTAGGTTACCTTGGGCCTGTACACTCTTCTCCGTCTCCTCACTGTGGGTTGCTCAGCAGCATTCGCATTGTCACCACCCTCAGCATGTTACATATGTCGCCTTATAACAGCAATGGCAGCCCCTAACATTTCTTTGTCTCAGTAAAGCTTTTTTAATTTTCACTTCTATTAGTTTACTGCAGTGTTGCAGTGTCTCTGAGAAAAACATAGTGGAAAGTTGTTTGCAGAGTTTTAAGTGCTGGGCTGGGCTGGGCTAGTGTACTGCCTGTGTAATTGGTGATTCTGATTGTTTTCACCTGCTAGCTCTGCTAGTTCTTCTTGGTTAACTGCCTACTATTTGTTGTGCTTCCTTTTCCCTTTCTGTTTCCACAGGGGCAGCGCCGCGCATACAAGCGCAAACACACGCACACAAGCTCACAAGCGTGCACACATGCTTACATGGCCTAACACTTGCTGACTCCGGCTTAAACACGTGCACACAGGTGCAAACTCGCTTACACAGGTTTCAACAACCTTACACTTGCTTACTCCAGCTTAAATGCGCACACACAGGCGCACACGCGCGCACACAGTCTTACTTGGTTTTACAGACGCGCACACGCACGCATACACGTTGCAGGCACTTCTACAAGAAACTTTAGTGTTATCCATGGCATACACCTTCAATCTCTTGCCTTTACCTAGGATACCTGTTGACACGTCTCTTCCAGTGATGAGTAACTGACAGCAAACACATGCCACTCTGCTCCAATGAGCTTACATTCTTTCATACATACCCCCTCATGATGTCACCTATCTTCTACTCTGATACTCCCCTTATCCTACCCTTATACTCCACGGACTTTGCTCATATGCCATGTGAAATTGGGATTCACTATCCTTACCCTCATTTGCATAGGATTGCCTACTAATGCTTGGTTACATCTCTTAGACTGAGCTTCCCCCCTTAGCAACCTCTACTCAGTAGCCATGTTGTCTTCAGCCTGCCATTTATTTGCATGGCAGATGTATATTTGTAATAAAATGCCTATTTTTGGCTTTTATTTATTTTTTGGGGGGGTTTTAGAGCGCAGCACTTTTGTGTGACGCTGCACTATGCTTAAACTTCGGGGATCGAGGTAAAAAAAAATTAATTTTTTTTTATTTTGCAATGGGAAGGATTGCCAATGGCCATATATTTGGCCATTGGCATGCTTCCTCAACTGGATGGATCCTTTATTTGGAGCTGTCATGGCTCTGTTTTGCGATTTGCAGAATGGTACTCAGTTGACAATGGAGTACATTTCTGCAAATAACACTACTCTTACTCGGACAGGTTAGGGTTTCCTGGATCACAAATTGACCTAATTTGCATACCTTTCAGCAGCAAATGAGGTAATTTGCATAACCTAGCCCTGTCCGTGTAAGAGTCGTTTTAGGAGCTCTCTTGCACGCCCCTGCCGGCTGTTCCTGGATCGCTCGGCAGACATGTTGGCTGCATGGAGTCTTACTCTTCTCTTAGACTCCGTGCAAGCCTTCATGAATCCGGCCCAATATCTCTGCACTGCATCTCAACATTATGCTGTTGAAGTGACTTTTTTGATAGGTCAGTTTTGTTTTATGTAATCAATTAAAAAGTTATGGTAAAAGAGCATTTAAGCAGCAATAATGAAATTAATTTTAAACTTTTAAGAGCACATTTCATTTAAGCATGTTGTAAGATGAGTACTACTTTAATAAATATTTAGTATGTGGGAGTATTTTTGCTGTTTTTTACTAACTGTAAACAGTAATACATTCATAACACTTTTTAGAATGTTTGCGGATTTCTAAAGTATGTCTTTTTTGCATGTTATTTGATTATAAATAAAAGAATTAAGGCTTACCTCCTTACATTATATGAACTTCATACTTGTATTAAAGTTTTGTACTACTGTGGTTTTCTATTTTTTTTTTCATATAAGGATGTTTAGGATTCAGAAAGAAGCTCAGCGCTCAAAGATGCTTTGCAGAAGTGCAAAGATGCCCCCCCCCCCCCACTGTAGAAGGATGAAGTAAACCACAAACTTCACAAAAACTGATAGCACAAAAAAGAGCCAAAAAGATGACAAAGTGACCTTTGAGGATAAGGGAGAAATTATGTATTGTTACTATTAGACAAGAAGCTCAGAATTTCCAAATAGAAAATATTTAGAAAGATTAAGAGAGAAATTTGAAGAAAGAAAAATATTTACACAATAAAGACTGTCAACATGTTCAAAAAATGTAGTATTCAATAATACAACAGATATATGAAAAACACTACATAGACAAAGGAACTATGGACTCCCTGGAAAAAAGAAGTGACAAAGGAAGTGCCATATTATAAAGAACAAAGCCCAGAGATTTTTGAAAGATATATAAAAGAAACATGGGATGGGGAAGAAACAGAAATGGTATGGTGCAATATTTTCAAAAAGGAAAAGGCCAAAGTAATCAATGCAAAAAAAGAACTCCAAAGATATTTGAAGAGAACTACAGGCAAAAGCACTAAGATATGGAACATTTCATCATTTAAAAAGTAAGAAAACAAAAGGTGAACGTAGAAAAGAGGATTAGTAAGGTCAAAGTTAAACAAAAGCAAACTGATGTTATGGACTATCCATGATAGTAAAGGATTTAGTGTGGAGAATCTAATACAGGCAGTATCACAGAATGATGGAATTGCAGGTCCCCAGATTAAGGTGCAAGAGACAACTAAAGAAAATTTGCAACATGCTGATGTTCTAGAGCCTTCTGTAGGAGATTAGTTTGAAAGGCCAGTTGAAGATGCACAGCAAGGGAAGGAGCAGGAAACAATGGCAACTTGACACAAGTAACGTTGTGGAGTGATGAGCCAAGGAGTTCCCATATGAAAGATTAGCTCATGAAGCAGGGTGGGTCTGAAGAGAATATGTCACAGCAAGCTTTTCTGGAACTTTCTGTAGATTACTAGCAAGAAACAGAGAGCAAAGAAAATGTTCTTAATCCAGAAGAAAATCATTTAAGGCAGTACCTGCCTGATTAAATAGAGATGTATATATATATATATATATATATATATATATATATATATATATATATATATTTATATTTATATTTATATTTATATTTATATATAAAATAAGATAGATGAAATAAACAGATTACAGAAAGGAAATAACACCTAAAACATGAGAAGACCGTTAAACAAATGAATACAGCAATTAAAACTTCTCCTTCTTTCTGCTTTTTCTGGGTTAGGGGTCACCACAGCGGATCACCTCTCCGCTCATGATTGGCAGTGGAGTTTTATGATGTCAAGTTGCCAGCCCAGCGCCCAACCTTCCACAGAAGGTGCACACACACACTCACACCTATGACCAATTTAGGGTGTCCAGTCCACCTACAGCATGTCTTTGGGATGTGTGAGGAAACCGGAGCACCCAGAGGAAACCCACGCAACCACAGGGAGGACATGCAGACTCCACACAGAAAGCACCCCAGCCAAGGATCGAACCGGGGAACCTCTTGCTGTGAGGCACCAATGCTAACCGCTAGAGAAATTCAAGTTATATAAAAGAAACAAATATAATATATTACTGTGCAGCTAAACTAATAATATTAAAGTAAGGCTTGTAGATGAACCCGTCTTTAATTCACAAAAAATAAGGACATAAGTGCTTTCATAGTATCACTACTTCATCAGATATAAATCACAATAACAGAACCCCTCCTTAAATACCATTGAAATAAGTGACATGTATCACATCGTTTGTAAATTAAAGAGACAATCATTATAAGCAATGACACTTGTAAAAATATGAAAAACTATTAAAAACATTATTTCATACCATGATTAATACATCAATATCTAAAATAATTCATTAAAACAATAACATTCATGGAAGCACACATAAAAACATGTGCAAATAACACTTCAAAGCACTAATACATAAAATACTACCTAAAACAATTAATTTCCTCTTAATGGCTCTAGCTTTGAGTTTAGGTCTAAGTGGAACTCTGTCATTCAGGCCATGACCAAAATCCCACCTCATCCTAATTGTCCATTTCGACTCCAACTGCTCTGTTTGATTCTTAATATCTCCAATTACTAAAAATTTAAAATAATGTGTTATATCAGACTCAGATACATGTTTAGAGTGTGCACTCACTGTATCATTCTTACTTTTGTGGTAGTAGTGTTCCCTAATTCTGTCCTTTAATGCTCTATACATCTTACCAATGTAAAATTTTTTACATGTGATACAGTGTGCCAAATAGACAACATGGAAAGTATTGCATGAGGCTTGAACACTGAATCTATAAATTCTACCCTGATCGGGGTGACTAAACACCCCACTACTATCTGTATACTTACAAGCTTGGCAATGTCCACACGCTGAGTTACACCCCCCTTGTACACTAAACTGTTTCTGTTTGGGGTAGCATAACTGTCTCTTAAAAGAACACATATTTTTATAGACAAATGATGATCTTACATCAGCTATGTCAGTGATATCACTACCTGCAGTCAAAACTCTCCAATGTTTCTCTATAACTTCCTTTTAAAGTCTGACATCTCTGGAGTAGGACAAACAGACTTTCAGTCCACTGTTCCTACCCAATTTTTTTCCAGTTTTCTTCTCTTACTTCTCTCCAAAATAAGGCCTGGCTCTAGTATCTCTTAACCTAACTACCTGTTCAATGGTTTCATTGATCTCATGATGTTTGTATCCCCTTGATACTAATGCATCTTTTCAGTAGCCTAGTCTGTATGTCAAAGTCAGATTCTCTCACACTTAATCTAGAAGCCCTGAAAGTCTGACTCCTGATCACACTTCTGAAGACATGTGGTGGATGCATACTTTCTTTATACAACAGATGATTGCAATGGCATGGCTTCTTATGTAATTCTGTATAAATATGTCCATCAGTACCACAGATTGCTCTAACATCTAAAAAAATCCGCAAAGGAAATGGATATATTACATGAAAACCTCAAATAAGAAGTAGTCTCATTCAAATAATTAATAAAATCATGTAACATGGATTCAGTACCATCCCAAATGAGGAAGAGGTCATCCACAAACCTACGGTAGAATACGACCTGTGCTTTAAATGGTCCCTCACATATAAACCTTTGTTCCCAGACATTCATCACGACATTGGCATAGCTATTGGCACATGAAGTGCCCATAGCTATGCCATGTCTTTGTCAATAACAATGCCCATTAAATAAAAAGACATTATTATTCAAAATACACTCCAATAATTGACATATTAATCTTAACTTGATACTGCCAAAATCTGTGTGTTGTGACAAAAATTGCTTAGTGCCGGATAAACCCTCCTCATTTGGGATAACAGTGAATAAAGAAGTAACATCAAGTGTCACTAAATGCAACATTGGTCTTTTTCCATGCAACATCAGAAAGGAATACAAATCATTTAAAAAGTGTTGCGCATCATGTAAGATATTAGGGCATGTATTTAATACTATCCTTAACTACTTCTCCACATAAATGGAGGCTGGCTCTGTATACCAATTCCTCCCTGCTACTATGGGTCGAAATGGTGGGTTCGAGGGATCTTTGTGTATTTTGGGCAGGCCCTGAATGACAGGTATCAATGCTTGCCTCACTATCAGATAATTAAATAGCTCTTTATCAATAATAAAACCATCTAAGAGCATTAAAAAGTACTATTAACTTCTTTAATCATAGCATCAACTTGTGCAACAGTAATTTTTGTATAAAAGCTTTCATCATCCAACATACCTTCCATCACTTTATTATATACCTCAGTATCAAAAATTACTATGGGACCACCCTTATCAGCGGGTCTAATATTTAAGAGACAGTTGTTTAGTAGGCCATTTAAAGCTTGAAATTCATCCTTGGACATATTAGACTTACCATATGTTCTATTATTGCCAGAACTATACATTCTGTAAAAGTCATCCAAACACAATTTCTCAAAAGCTGTAACTAAAGGATGAGGGTTAGGTATAAACGTACTAGGCTTGCTAGGATGGGGATTAAGTATAAACATACTAGGCTTGCTAGGATGGGGGTTAGGTATAAACGTACTAGGCTTGCTAGGATGGGGGTTAGGTATAAACGTATTAGGCTTGCTAGGATGGGGGTTAGGTATAAACGTACTAGGCTTGCTAGGATGGGGGTTAGGTATAAATGTACTAGGCTTGCTAGGATGGGATTTAGGTATAAACGTACTAGGCTTGCTAGGATGGGGGTTAGGTATAAACGTACCAGGCTTGCTAGGATGGGGGTTAGGTATAAACGTACTAGGCTTGCTAGGATGGGGGTTAGGTATAAACGTGCTGGGCTTGATAGGATGAGGATTAGGTATAAACGTACTAGGCTTGCTAGGATGAGGGTTAGGTATAAACGTACTAGGCTTGCTAGCATAGGGGTTAGGTATAAACGTACTAGGCTTGCTAGGACGGGGTTAGGTATAAACGTGCTGGGCTTGCTAGGATGAGGATTAGGTATAAACGTACTAGGCTTGCTAGGATGAGGGTTAGGTATAAACGTACTAGGCTTGCGAGGATGGGGGTTAGGTATAAACGTACTAGGCTTGCTAGGACAGGGGTTAGGTATAAACGTGCTGGGCTTGCTAGGATGAGGGTTAGGTATAAACATTCTGGGCTTGCTAGGATGAGGATTAGGTATAAACGTACTAGGCTTGCTAGGATGAGGGTTAGGTATAAACGTGCTGGACTTGCTAGGATGAGGATTAGGTATAAACGTACTAGGCTTGCTAGGATGAGGGTTAGGTATAAACATTCTGGGCTTGCTAGGATGAGGGTTAGGTATAAACATTCTGGGCTTGCTAGGATGAGGATTAGGTATAAACGTACTAGGCTTGCTAGGATGAGGGTTAGGTATAAACATTCTGGGCTTGCTAGGATGAGGATTAGGTATAAACATACTAGGCTTGCTAGGATGAGGGTTAGGTATAAACGTGCTGGGCTTGCTAGGATGAGGATTAGGTATAAACATTCTGGGCTTGCTAGGATGAGGATTAGGTATAAACATACTAGGCTTGCTAGGATGAGGATTAGGTATAAACGTACTAGGCTTGCTAGGATGAGGATTAGGTATAAACATTCTGGGCTTGCTAGGATGAGGGTTAGGTATAAACATTCTGGGCTTGCTAGGATGAGGATTAGGTATAAACGTACTAGGCTTGCTAGGATGAGGGTTAGGTATAAACGTGCTGGGCTTGCTAGGATGAGGATTAGGTATGAACGTACTAGGCTTGCTAGGATGAGGATTAGGTATAAACATTCTGGGCTTGCTAGGATGATGGTTAGGTATAAACATTCAGGGCTTGCTAGGATGAGGTTTAGGTATAAACGTACTAGGCTTGCTAGGACGGGGGTTAGGTATAAACATTCTGGGCTTGCTAGGATGAGGGTTAGGTATAAACATTCTGAGCTTGCTAGGATGAGGGTTAGGTATAAACGTGCTGGGCTTGCTAGGATGAGGATTAGGTATAAACATACTAGGTTTGCTAGGATGAGGGTTAGGTATAAACATTCTGGGCTTGCTAGGATGGGGGTTAGGTATAAACATTCTGGGCTTGCTAGGATGGGGGTTAGGTATAAACGTACTAGGCTTGCTAGGATGAGGGTTAGGTATAAACGTGCTGGGCTTACTAAACAGTCTCCTACCGTTATAACTTTCACTATTTTCACTATTTTTAAAACACATTTCAGTAAAATGTTTCTAATAAACAATTTAAAGTCAATAATTGCATCTGCGAAGTCTTGCTTCTGAGTGGGGATAAACGTTAATCCTTTAGATAATACTCTGATCTCAGCAGCAGTTAATACATGGCTGGACAAGTTCCAAATAAGTTTGTTCATACCTTGTTCAGGAATTTCTTGATGGTTGGTGTACCCATAGCCTCGTCTTCTGGCTTCCTCTTCATTCTCGCTCTCCCCCGAGAATGAGACCTGTCTGTGTCCCTCACCACCATTTTGATGGGTAAGGGAAACTTCCATTGATTCGGAATCAAACAGAGCAGTTGGAGTCGAAATGGATAATTAGGATGAGGGGGGATTTTGGTCATGGCCTGAATGACAGAGTTCCACTGAGACCTAAACTCAAGGCTAGAGCCATTAAGAGGAAATGAATTGTTTTAGCTAGTATGTTATGTATTAGTGTTTTGAAGTGCTACTTGCACATGTTTTTATGAGTGCTTCTGTGAATGTTATTGCTTTAATGAATTATTTTAGATATTGATGTATTAATCATGGTATGAAATAATGTTTTTAATAGTTTTTCATATTTTTACAAGTGTCGTTGCTTATAATGATTGTCTTTTTAATTTACAAATGATGTGATACATGTCACTTATTTCAATGGTATTTAAGGAGGGGTTCTGTTATTGTGATTTATATCTGATGAAGTAATGATACTACGAAAGCGCTTATGTCCTTATTTTTTGTGAATTAAAGACGGGTTCATCTACAAGCCTTGCTGTCATTTCTGGGTCCATCTGCTGTTTTTTTGTATGTGTTAAACATTTGTTTGGAAGGACCTTGGTGCTCACTGTGGTTGGTGGTCGTTTTTATTTGTTTGTAATAATATTAAAGTGTTACCACAAAAATGTACATTAACCAATGTAAGGAAGGCAACAAGTGAATGCCACCATGGAATCAACAGATAGAGAAAACTATAAAGAGGATTCCAAAATGGTGGATGCCTGGTGAACTGCATCTAATCTGAGCTCCCTACTTCATCTTTTTTACCTTAGATTTATACATCTCAAAAGCTTCGGGACGTTCATAGGAACAAAGGAAATCTTTACATCACCATAAAATCAAACCATCCAGTAACTTCAGCTATCAAAAAGACATCAAATCAAACGCATATTTTATATCTGTTCTCAAAGTTTCATACTCACTGTGATCTAGAAGGCCTAATCTCAGCTACAGCATTCCGAAGACCACATGGCCAGACAGCAAAAATCTTCAAATGAACCTATTACAATGGAGATACAGACAACTAAAGCTAAGTCTTCAGCAATTTTTTCACCAGAAAAAGAGAATCTTTCAAAAAGGCAAAAAACTAATAAACAGATGGAACTTAACAAAAATATTACCAACACTAATGAAGATCCTGGCTTCCACATGGATGAATTAAAACAGGCCTTACAACCCATACACACAGCTATTCAGAACTTCTCGGAACAGCTCTCAACCATTGGAAAATCTGTCACACAGATTGCTGAAAGAGTGGGCACACTTGAACAAAAAACACAGTCAAATGAGCTTCAAATTCAAACTCTCACTGAAGATCTTGGTGCTAAATCATCAGTCATAGCAGAACTACAAATGAAAATAACAGATCTAGAGTCAAGAAGTCGGAGAAACAATATTCTGATTAGAGGCATTCCGGAGAGTTATGACAATCAAAACTTAATTATTACTGCAAAACAAATTTTTGAATCACTACTACAACTTGTTGATGAGAAGCCTGAAATTACCATTGAAAGAGCTCACCGTGCACTTCGTAGACGTCAGGACACCACAGTGCCTCGTCAAGTTTATGTTAAATTACTCAACTATCAAGTAACGCAAAAAATATTAACTGTAGCAAAAAAACATAAATCTTTTATGTGGAACAATCACAAAATCTCCTTTTCACAAGATCTACCCTTAACCATTAAAGAAAACAGACAAAAGCTAGCTCCGTTTTGTGCAGATCTAGTCCAAAGAAACATCCGGTTTCAAATGCGGTATCCCAACAATCTGATCTTCTACAATAATGAGGTGAGATATTCAGTTAACACACAAAATGAAGCTAAAGCAGCCTTTATTAAGGCTTTTAACAAAGTCCCAGCCTCCTGAAAATATTTTACTGTCAGCGACTCTATTACCAAAGAAATATATAGAGCTGTTTGTTTGCGTTTAATGTTTTTTACCAAAAACTCGTTTCAAAATATGAATGCCAATTCTCCTTATCAAAATATGCATTTACCTGGTGTTAAATAAAAATCCTAATGGCCTGCTTAGATGTAAGAACCGAGCTCGTGTCAGGAGGAACAGTTTTTTCCACTTGTTGTTTTCGAGAGGGTCCCAATAGGCTGGAACACTCTGCTACTAATGCAATATCCTTTGGACATTATTAACGTCGCATAGTACCCGTGCTACAGGAAGAGCACTACTCTCTTGATAAACTGCGACTGTCTTTTTTTGGTATTTTGCGCTATGTTCATAATCTTTTTAGGAGCAGAGCCTGGATTCCTCATGCTTAAACAGATAATCCAAAATACGAAGTTCGTTCAGGCGCTGCATTCAGATGGTGTCTTCAGTTCAGAAACAGGTAACTGCCTATGCGCCTTACGCAAATAACTGCCTATATGCTTGGAAGATATTTGTACGTCAAGGACATACCCATTAAAGGACATAAAAGATTAATATCTTGTTTAATGTTTGTTCCGACAACCAGTTCTTTGGACTCTGTTGATGTGGGGACTGTCGCTAATTAAGCGATGTGTGTGGTTATTGCTCAGACCTCACTAATCAAAACTCATATTGATTTGTACAAAAACCCTAGTTCTGTCTGTTAAATAGGTTTATTAAATCTGTAATCTATTCAAAGTAGGACATTTCTTAGATGTCTAACACTGACTCTTGCAACTTTAACTGCTATAGGGATGTTAGTCATATACCTTAAACTATGTAAATAATCTCAACTATATTTTGCCTTGTCTAAATGTCTATTCAGAAGGGCACATCTCTTGACTGTACACTACCTGCTCATTAACCTTAGCCAATACTGTTAAGCTATCTTTTTTCTAATAGCTCATCAGTAGTATTGGCTATTTCTCTCTTTTTTTTTTTTTTTTTTTTTTAATATCCGAGTACTGTAGCCTGTTGTTTAATGCTGTTGAGGTGTTGCAAACAGTGTTGCACCATAAGGCAACCACTACATTATGTCTTAACTAGTACATACCAGGTTACATTGCTAGCTGTAGAGTAGTCTTAGTGATGACTACTAAATCCAAAGAATGTGAGTTAAACTTCCTAAGAGTGCAAGGCTCTAAAGTCTGTTGACATTTGTTTTATCTCATGTAACCATACGGGCTCACGTGTCACATAGCCTAAAAGTAAAACAGAGGGTTATTTGTTGGATTGTTTAACATGCTTAATTAATCGTTTTTTTTTACGTAATGGCTGTTGTGATTTGATGTTAACATAGACAGGTGGAGGGTTGGTGCAATGATACCATACATAAATCTGTGTTGCAGATAAAGGTTGTTTATATTCTTTATTATTGTTAAGTTAAAAGATATTCGAATAAAGTAGAAACTTATTAACTTACATGCACCACTATCTAAAATTATACTTAAATACATATAGTGATCTAGCTACTTTAAATTTTTGTTTAGTGTTGGACTCCCAAGAGCGTATACCTTTGAATTGGCATGTAGATGCATTTACAATGTCTACTGTTCTAATTTTATTATAGAAACATGCCACAAGATATCTAAACTGTATTTAAACTATATCCAAATACGGAAGCTCAGTGGGTGTTTTTTGCAAGTACTCTAGGTTGTTGCTCTATTGGAAGAGTTATAATTTGTACATATGTATAGAAATGTTTTGGTTTATGTTTGTGTGTTTATCTACTTCTTCATACAAGGAGTATGGGTGGTTAGGCACTGGGGTTAGTCAGAAGAAGTTGTGGGCTACCTATTCCTGCATTGCTAATCCTTTTGTAAAGACAGTGTCAATAATGTATTGTGCCCTTTTCTTTCTTTTAAGCCCAAAGGTAACTCCCCTTAAACAAAGTTTAGTATATACAGTTATAATAACAATTTCTCATTCTTATATTACCTCAATATATCTAACTAAATTAGGGAATTTCTCATTCTTATATTACCTTATTATATCCAACTAAATTTAGGGAATTCAGTAGTTGGTCTCTAGATTGCTGGAACGTTAAAGGTCTACAAAATGCTGTAAAAAAGAATCTACTACTACACCTTATTTTCAAATCTCAAGCCAGTATTTGCTTCCTACAGGAGACGCACTTACCAAAAGAGGGGTGGGAAAAAATATCCAACAGAAAATGGATTAGGACTATAATAGCGGGTGGTGATAGCTCAAATTCTAAGGGAGTAGCCATTATAATTAAGAAACAATTCCAGGGTGCTATAAATGACTGCAAATCTGACAAAAATGGCAGGTGGTGTTATTTTACATCTATACTACCTGACTCTACTAAACCAGTTTTATTTTTGAACATATATAGTCCATGTACTCAACAACATATTTTCATCTTAGAAATTTATAACATCCTTAGCTCATTTCAAAACCACCTTTTTATAATTGGAGGGGATTGGAATGCAGTGATAAATCCCAGATTAGATCGCACCAGTAACTCTCCCTCATATAATTTTCAAGCTTCCATAGCTCTTGAGGAATTAATGTCTGACTTTAATCTCATGGATACTATTGTCTTCAGTACTGACTCATCTAAGGACAGCATATACACTTTTTATTCCAATTGCCATAAATCATGGTCACGTTTAGATTTCTTTTTAGTTTCTAAATTTTTCTCCAAGTTTAAGAACACTTTAAGATGTGAGCCTAGGCTATTATCTGACCATGCTAAAATATCCCTTATGTTTATATTCACATCTATCACGTCTCCTCATTTGAATTGGTCCTTTAACAATAATCTACTAAAGTACAAGGAGATTATAATTAGAATCAATAACTCACTGTCTGAATTATATGCTAACTTTGAAAAATCTCAAATTGCGCTAGATATACAATGGGCTGCTTGCAAGGCTGAATTAAGAGGATACCTGATCAGTAAAGCCTCTTTCTTTAACAAGCGTAATAAAGAAAAGGAAACATGTCTAGTTCTTAAATTAGCTTCCTTAGAAAGAGAACTTAAAACTCACCCTGACCCTAAATTAGAGAAATTGATTAATACAACACATAAAGAATTACTCGAGCTACATCTACATAACTACTCACTGCAGGAACAAAAACAAATTGCAACTTACTCTGAATGGGCACAAATCCCCTCTAGAACCCTTTCTAGAATACTCAAAAACAATAAGGGCGCTCCTACAATCTCTATCCTTCAATACAAAGGGGTAATATACAAATCAGACTCTGAGATAATTCAGCTATTTCATGACATTTATACGGATATATACAGCAAGAATAAGTTCAATTCCTCTAATCCACATATGGAAACATTTCTCAATTCCATCACCTTTCCACCTCTTGATCCTGATCAAGCAGCCTTCTTATCAGCTCCACTTAATATTCAAGAGATTCAAAATGCCATCAGTCAACTTAAAATAGGCAAATCTCCTGGCCCGGATGGCTTCACTACTAATTTTTTCAAAACTTTTAGTCCAAAAATTGCCCCTATTCTTCTAGAAGTCTTTAATTTCATTATAAAAAATGGAATCATGGACATACATTGGAATAATTCAAAGACAATTCTATTACTAAAAAACAACAAAGAAAAAACAGACCCGCATAATTACAGACCTATTTCGCTTATAAATGTTGACATCAAAATATTCTCAGCTATTTTAGCTAACAGACTCAAACAGGTACTACCATATATACTATCACCGGACCAAGCTGGGTTTATGTCCAATAGACATACATCAGATAACACATTAACATTGGACTCTCTTATACAGTTCACAAAAAAAGAGAAAAATCCGCTATATGCCCTGACGTTAGATGCATCGAAAGCATTCGACAGAGTAAATTGGGACTTTCTGTTCTCTACGTTATCACATTTTAATATACCTATAATTTTTTCAGATATGATTAGAATTCTTTACTCAAACTCATACACTTTTTTATATATAAATAAAAAAAGATCTAAATCAATTCGGATCACTAATGGTACAAGACAAGGCTGTCCACTCTCTCCTTTTCTCTTCAATCTATTTATTGAACCATTCTTCTTATACATTACCCAAAATACATACCATGCTATACCTAAAATTCTCAACACACAAGTAGCACTATCGGCCTTTGCCGATGACTTAAATCTTTATTTTCAATTTCCTAATTCAGATCTACCAAAAATCTTAAATGCAATTAGTGCTTTTTCTAATGCTTCTGGCTATCAAGTCAACAATAAAAAATCCCACATTCTCCCAATAAACCCTGAGGCTCATAAACCTTTCTTTTTCCCTGAATCTTCCTTTCGTATTTCATATAGTCTTAAATATCTTGGCATTAACTTTGAACACAATCAAGCTTCTATGCTTCAAAATAATCTGCTAAAATCATGGTCTATCATATGTCAAGACTTACAAAGATGGAAGTTAATGAACTTATCATTTCTCTCTAAAGTAGCTATTGTGAAAATGAATATTTTACCTAGACTCCTTTACCAATTTAGTGCGACAAATGTAACTATATCAAATAATTTTTTTTCACAGATTGATAAAGCTTTAGTAAAATTCCTTTGGTTTCCCAAGAATGTTAGGATTTCTTTTCCCAAACTAAGTCTACCCAAGGAGAAAGGTGGGGTGGGCCTTCCAAACTTTTGTCTTTATTACGTGATTATATGCTCTAATAAAATTTGGTCTATCGCTAGCATGAATAGCAAAGCTCAAACCCACTATCCAGCTTGGTTAAGGATGTGGCACAGGCATATTCTCTCTAATAAAATCAATCCTAAGGCTATTCCCTTTTTATCACCCATCTCTCTGATTAGCTTAAAATTATCCTCCCTATTGAAATTCAAAATAAAACTATTTCAAAAATTGATTAAGGACATTAATCTTCAACCTGTTCTTCCTTTTCTTCAACCAATACACCTCAATCCAAATCTTAAAATTAACAACAAGATGATAGATCTTACTGAATTCCCTATCATCAAAGATCTTACAGTATGGGATATTATTAAACATAAATCCCTGTCTCTTGCCGAGCTACGATTAATCCTTAAGGTCAATAACAAGTACACGGTTATTCTCCGTCAACTTAGAGAACTTATAACTTCGCAAACTAATAATTTTTTCCCCGACTCGCAGGAAATTGATAAACTAAGCCTAATTATTACTACAGTTTCTAACAATAATAAAACAATTTCCTCGTCATACAAATTATTACTCCCATTACTTTACAAAGGAAACTGTCTTTTCTCCAAATATTGGGATAATCAAAATCCCCTCATTACAGAGGATCAAAAACTACTAGCCATAAAAACTAGTATAGAACTATCTCCCTTTAAAAAACTCTTGTACACTCAATTGATGTTAAATAATAACTCCTATTATATCCCTGTAATAATTAACAAATTTAATTCCAATAGTTCTCCTATCTGTACATGCTGTTCTGGTGTGAGACCTGATTTATTACATATTATGTGGCACTGTAATCATTCCTATAAATTATGGTGTTCTCTCAAAGTGCGTCTCAAAAAAATGGGTTACTATAATTCTACCCTCTCATGGGAAACGGCTATTCTAAACATTCCCCCTCCTAATTTGCCTAAATTACATCTTCATATTCTAATAACGCTGTGCTCTCTCATAAAACTTTACATTACTTATAATTGGTTAGATCGCACCAAATTATGTTGGCGGGGATTTAAAGATATGGCTATCAAATATATCTCTGCCCAGAAATTCATCATAAATGGACCTAAGAAGAGAGCTTATTTCAGTAAACTTTGGAAAAGCCTATTTGAGGTAATTCTGTG
The DNA here is from genome assembly GCF_019279795.1 of Protopterus annectens. Classification (NCBI taxonomy): domain Eukaryota; kingdom Metazoa; phylum Chordata; order Ceratodontiformes; family Protopteridae; genus Protopterus; species Protopterus annectens. Next base: position 1,686,955,782 of record NC_056726.1, read on the forward strand.
TGATTAAATTTTGGTTAATGTACAAAGGCTTCTCTTACATTTTTTTTATCTTTGCTTGAGGGGTTTATCTTTCCTGTTGTAGGTTACAAGTGGGGATGCTAATATTTAGTCTTATAACTAATGACACGGTCTATATTTTAATTCTGGTAGCATTGTAAATACTGTTCCTTTTTTTTTTTTTTTTTAGGTTATTGTTGTTAGTTAGTGTACTATACATACTTCTGTATGTATTTACTCTTTCCCTCCGTTCAATGTAAACCCGCTCTCATGTTCTATTTTTTTTTCTTTCTAACAATGTTGCAAGTCATTATGTATTTAATATTTGTGTATTCTCATTGTTTCTATATTCACGTGTATGCATGGTTTATATTATGGAAAAAATAAAGAATTATTTGGAAAAAGAGAAAACTATAAAGAAATTAATGGAAGATGTATCACTATTACAAGACTATACAAAAGGGAACAAATCATCAAAAAATACATAGAAAGATAGATGAGATAAAAAGCACCAAACAGTGTCAAAACATACCAAGATTTATCATATACTATTGCCAATAATAAACTAAAAATGCCAGCATAGGCAGAAAAAACTTAGATGGCATGCAAATAAATATAAAGGAAAAATATAAAATAAGCAAATCATTGATGCCCAAAAAAGATTTTATAGATAGCTGGAAACAAAGCAAAAGGAATATAAACACCCTTTAGAAAAGAAGAAATAGGCACATTTTCAAAAAGTATTTATGAAAACCCTATTGAACAAAACAAACATGCTGAATGGATAGAAGAATTAAAAGAAACAGTAAGGAGCTCTAATGTAGGGAATATAACATGGGATGAAGTAACGGCCAGAGAAACTGAGGCAGAATTAAGAAAAGCTCCTAAGTGGAATATCCCAGGACTAGACAGAGTACCTAACTTTTGACTAAAAGCATGAACATTTTTACATAGAGACTTAGCCCTGAGTAAGAATTATCTATACGCACATCCTGAACAGACTCCAACCTGGTTAACAACAGGAAAAATGATACTCTTAAAAGTGAACCTTAAAGCCATCTTCTGAAGTATAGAACAGTAACTTGCCTTCTGACCATATACAAACTATATACTGGAAGTAATGTAGACAGAGTTTATAGTCATTCAGAAAAACAGCTCAATTATGGCAATAGAACAAAAAAAATAAAATAAAGTTATATAAAATAAAGGATCATTTGTTGCTAAATAAAGCCATAATAGAAGATACTTCTAAAAAAGGAGAAGAATTTAAGTACAGCATGGATAGATTACATATTTATGGAGAAAGGAATGCTTAAAGATGTATAAGATTCACTCTATACTGATCAGTTACATTGCAGCGACCACTTTGTTGAGCCATGAGAAAGGGCAAATTATTATCCCAAAGGTAAAAATTCAAAGGAGGATATTCCAGGATAATTCTTTATTACCAGTGATGTTTTGTATTCATTTAATCCATTACGCTTTTTGCACTTTTTACATTTTGTGGATGACTTAAAACTCTAGAGTTCTTCAAATGAGGACTTAAAAGCTCAAGTGTAAATGGTTGAAACTCTCTCAGATGACAAATTAAAACTGTCTGATGAAGCAGTGTGTTCATCGCGAAAGCACTTACCAGTTTCTTGTTTATTAAAGTATTTTGTATTTTAGCCTTGTTTGGTCGGCACTTTATTTTATTTTAGTTTGCACTTTTGTTATATGGTTCTGACTTTACCCTACATCTGTTTTATTTTATCTCTCTCAGATGACATTTGGTCTTAATAAATGTGTAAAAGCAACATTTAAAACAACCTTGGGCAAGAATGTAGTATAAAGGAAGTTAAGCAGGAGGGAGTGTACACATATTTTGGAATAGATGAAAGATCACAATAAAGCATGAACAAATGCAAATAAAACTCAGTAAGAAATATTTCAGAAGACTAAAACTAATATTGAAAACTACCTTGTCCAAGCTATAAATCAATTTGCCCTTCCTGTTTTTACTTAAGAGTTTTGGGGTTGATAGAATGTCCTCCCAAATTACTGGAGCTGCTGGACACAAAAACAATATAAATGCTTCATGCTTATCAAATGATATACAAAATCATTGTATACCAAGATTACATATTCCTTGCTATGAACATGGGTGCCAGTGGTTTTGCTGTTCTTATGGGGTTATTGCTGCCCAAGTGTTTTCTTAGTATATTTGTGTGTGTGTGTGTGTGTGTGTGTGTGTGTGTGTGTGTGTGTGTGTGTGTGTGTGTGTGTGTGTGTGTGTGCGTGTGTGTGTGAGATTCAAGGAGTTGAGTCCATAGATCTCAACTGTCTGGATGTTCATAAAAATTTGGCTCATGCTTTTGGTCTGTTACTTTTAAAAATATGTGGTTTTCTGGCAAATCAGTGAGAACTGGATTCATTAAATAATGATAGCCCTTTAAGTTTCAGTCTTCCTATCTTTCAGGAAACACATAGTAACAGAAACACTTTATTTTAGCAACTTTGTAAGATTATATAAGCAATGTTTAAAATGTGTCCCTGGTTTTGGGACTTTGTCCCCCCCCCCCCCCAATACATTTTGGCTTTTTCCAGATTTCTTTTGCTGCAAAGTTCAGAAATTTAGTTGAATGTCAAGTGGATTTCACAAGGAGCTGAGAGCTTCAGGGGAAGAGAAGTGTAATGCTGCTTATGTTACATATACATGCATTGTTAGTAGCACAACAGCTAGTATCCTTGCTTTTGATGCAGAAGGCTTTGGGTTCTACTCCCACAGTATGCAGGTAGATTGCCGATACTGTACTGTGTTGTTCGTTAAAGGGAGTGGATGCTGCAGTCCTGTGAATGTCCTCATATGGAGGAGTTACTTAGTACCTATGAACCTGTTAATAGTTTGCCACCCATTCCCTATTGCAATATTACTAGTTTGTCATTTTTTTAGTGTAACATAGGCAATTTATTCTTCAAGGGCAACAGGCACTTTTTTTTTTGTAGATGAAACAAAGAAATATAAAGTTGTTTGCTAGCAGCAACCTCTTCCTTAGTTACATATCCCTTTAATGTGGAATTATTTAGGTGACTTTTACTTCTGCAGAGATTTTGCATATTTACTGATATTGGTGGATTGTAATAACAGAAGTTTGAGTGGCCTTTTGTGGTTGAAATTTGCTGAAATGGGCAGTTTCGTCATTATTGGTTCATACATTTTGTTTCATTGCTTACTAGAAGACTGTTCAAAACTACAAATTTAAAACACATTGTAACAAATGGTGCTGTATTATGCAAGGAATATAATTTAATGCAATCAGGAAGGTGAATCAAAGAACTCGTACACGTGTGCATGTCCCTAAAAATATGTAAGGAGCCTATGGTTTGAAAACAGCCCAGAGGTAAGCTCAGTCCTCCACTGGCCAGATGCAAAATGAATGTGGGTTTTCATGCCATTTCAATGAATGTGAGTTTCATGGGCAGATAAGTTTACTGCTCATGCTAAGTCTGTTTCCATTGTGAGACTGTATTGTTTGTTCAGCGAATGGCTATCAGTGTTTCTGCTATTTTATTTCAATATCTGTAATCATTGTAGAAGGAAAATAAGAAAGCAGTATGTACACTAACAGGTTTGAACAGTGTTTATGGTAACAGGAGAAATAGCCAAGTAATGGGACACTGGAGTGGCTGGGGAGGTGGCTGCTGCTGCTGCTGGAGCGGTAAGGGATTGCTGCAGAAGGGGCTGCTCTGGAGGGGTGGGCAATCTATTATCTTGCCTATGGTCCCATTTAACTATGATCCAGCTCTGGTATTTTGCACTGTTATTTATTATAAATGATCAGAAGTTGGAATGAAATAAGAAAGTGTCAGTTGTAAAAAAACAAGCACTTTCATTCTGTGTTTGACAATAAAGGAAAGAAAGTGCTTATTATTTTTTTCAACTGACCCTTCATTGTTTTATTCCAACTTCTGATAGTTTATATTTTTCATTGTTATTTAATTACTAATAATTAATAACAGTCATGTTGTTGAACATGTCAGTGCAGTTCTGTGGATTGTGGACCTCAATGATGTGGCAGCAGCCCACCCAGGTACATTCTGGGCAGTCATTTATGAAGTAACAACAGTAAAATAAAGATGATGATGATGATGATAAAATAAGACGTAATGCAGGCAAGAAACTGGAATAACACTGCTGTTACTGTGTTTTCAGAAGTTAACACAGTTCCTTCCTTGCCTTAACTCATTTTTTTTCATTAATAGAAGTTGGCTCCAATTTTGTTAGATTTTTAAAGTCATGCCAGAAACATTAATTTACTTAAAAGAGCAATAAAAAAGAATGTGTGCTTTTTTATTCTGCTTATAAAAAAGTTATTAAAGCTTCTTGCCTGACTTTAAGCCTTTGATTAGGTTATTCCTTAGTGTTATTTTTCAAGTTGCCCAGTTTTTGTTGTACTTTTTTTATTTAATTGAACAAATGAAAAAAAATGCAACAGGTCGAGCTTGAAAGTGGTAAACAGCTTTAGCTCATAGTTCTTATTTAAACTTCAAAACATCATAGCTCAAGGGATAAAGCCAAAAATGTAATGGGATGGGATAAAGATCAAAGGTCCAGAATCAGTGACAGATTTTAAATATAACTTTGTTCTTATATGCCTTGCTGCTAGAATAACAGGTTTTGAATTAGCCTGCATTTTCTGAAGGATATGTGGTGTAGAAGTCTGAAACTCAAATGTCTAGCATTATTTAAGTTTTGCAATCCTCATAAATTTGACGGAAAATCACAAATATTATGAGAAACAGACCAACAATTTGACACAAAATCAGGAACAGTCATACATATGCTGTGATCTTTCAACCTTAGGCCAAGAATCGAGAGAAAGAGTGTGAAAGGCTCAAAATCATGGGCAAATTTTAATCTTTACTCTTGTCACCAAAGCAATGGATGAAGGTAAAACAATTTACACCACATTACCTTGACCTGGCCAAGCTTTTTGACACAATCCCTTACTCAGGTGTAGTACAAAAGATGAATAATGTAGGAGCAAACACTTACATCACTAGCTGGATTGGCAGCTTGCTCACAGGATGCAGGAGATCAACATAGGGGAAAAGAGCAGTCACCAATGGAGTCCGCTGGGGTTCAGTGCTGGGCCTTTTTCTGTTTGGCATATACATCTCAAAAGTAAAAGGAAATACCAAAGGGCTTTGGCTGACTAAGTTTGAGATGACTGAAAGCTAGGAGCAGTTATTGAATCCCCAAGTCACTTGACCATCATGCAGGAAGGCTTGTCTAGAACAATAACTGGTGCCAGATTCATGAATTGAAACTAAACTCCAAAAAATACATTATCATATGCTTTGGGAAGCCATCTACTTCAGAGAACTACCAAACTGACAATACCACCTCAAAACTGACCCAGTCTTTTGGCATTTGGGAACTTGTGTGTACAGTGACCTAACTTTTGACCAACATGTGCCCAGAGTCATAAGAAAGTCTTTCTATAGTGCACAGCTTATAAACAAATTGATTGTGACTAGATCTAGAAATGTTATTGTCCCTTTGTAAAGCCCTCATTAGGTCAATTATTTTATATAATGACCACCTTGGCATGTCTCTGTCCAGACCCAAGCAAAAATTGGAATACCCACAGAGATACCTTACTAAAAGGATAAAAGTCCTAAACAACAGGTCTTGCATGGACCACCTCAATGATTTATCACTATACTCAGTATCCTACAGAGTGCTTAGAGGTGACCTGTGTCTGGCATACAAGGCATCCTCCGACCTAATATTGATGGACCTACTTAACATCAGTAAGTCAAATGGCATCAGAAATACTCAGTCCAGGCATCTAAACTGAATGTTGTGGAGAGATGGCTATATATCACAGAGGCTACCACTGTTCCAGAACAGACTATCCATTCAAGTAAAACAAAACTCATCCCTGTCCATATTCAAATGGAACTTGGATCTAAGGATGGTTAATAGAAAATGTACTCTAGGATTGCCCCTCATGCCACTAATGAATAGAGGTAGTTCCTAATTGCTGCATCCCTTACGTGTCCCCTCAAATTATCTATGGTATGAGCATGTTTATTCTCACTAGGGCTAATATACAATTATTAGCCATGGGACAGGTAAGACCAATCAGGAAATGTTAATTCAAGCACCAAAAAGGAAATTGGCTAAGCTTAAAATGTCCTCCAAGTGAACCTATGTTGTGGTAATAAATAGTTTTAAATATTGCCCTTTTCAGATCACTAAGTGCCACTCGCACTCTCTGCCCCATCCCGGCTTTCAACTGCTTCCAGCACCTCTGGCTGTGAAGGAGGTATGGGTCTCCTCTTATTTGACTGCACGTATACATCTGCAATCGTAGGGCTGCATACATATCTGTTGACTTCATTAGATCCAATCATAGTGAAAGTTTTAAAACTTGAGAAAAAGAACTCTAAGATGACATTTTTGCTTAGTTTAGCAGAATCATTTCAGTGTCAAGTGGGAATGGAAAACAAACCAGAAGTAAACAAAAATCAGACAGCAACTGAATGTGCCAAAAACAAAAGAAATAATATAAGGAGAAGGATCCTATGAAAATGAGAGTAAATTGTAAAAGCCATTAATACAGTGGCAAGAGAGATCTACTCGAACAACCTCTTGACCAAAATTTGATGCAAGAATGTTTAAAAAGCGGTGAATTAAAACCAGAAGATGAAAGGCTAATAATGGCAGCCCAAGATAGTGAATTATATACATGTTGGTTTACAAAGTCCATTGATTGGGTGGGAGAAATAGAAAAATGCAGGCTCTGTAAAAAAAGAACTGGAAACAGTTGCATATCTGGTTGCTAGGTCTGTGTGGCAAGACTGTTGCACTGGGGATTATGCAAACCTTATAATATAGAAGTAGCTGAGAAGCACTGGAAACAGGAACACACAAAGGATTATAGAGAATGATGAAGTTTATGTTGCATTACCAACCATTCAAAAAATAGAAGGGGGAAAATCAGATATAGTAGTCCACGCAAAAAGAGAAATATAACATTGATTATCGAAACTGATTACAGTATCTTACATACAGAGAGACACAAAGTCATAAAGTATCAGGATTTACAGGCAGAAACAAAAGTAATGTGGAAGAAAGATACACTGACAGTTCCAATAGTAGCAAAAACAGTGGTCAAATAAAAAATAATTTGCAGTCATATTTAGATATGCTACAAATACCTGTAACCCCATATGAATTATACAAGGTGGCAATTTTGGGCACATTGTAAGGGGTGAGAGGAGCACTGTTAGTTAACATCAAATACTGAAACAATACTAATTTCATGAACTCTAATCATATCCTGACTTAGAAAAGGGGCTCATTCCCATTATGGTACTGGAGTCCCAAAAGACTTGGAGAAATTAAACCATGAGGAAATGCAATTCAGTGCTATAGCCACAATGAGAAAAGCATATTTACTGGCTCATTAGCATCTCTCTGAATCACACTTTAACATTAGTGCTGTGCGGTTGCAGTAGTACTCTCCCAAGCAGCCCATGCATTGTGTTGGCAAAGGCAACTTCCCTACACTCACACTCCCTGACACCCCCCCCCCCCCCACACACATACGTATGCATAGTAAAGATGCTAGCAGAATGGATGGACTGTTGTAAGTTTTCAGCAGTAGGTCTGGCAGTTTTAATGCTAACAGCACCATTGCATTGTTCAGCAGACACTGCAATAAATGTATTGCTTTTCTATATTATCCATGTCTTCAATACACAATCACTGCTTGGTGGAATACCTAAGTTTGCCCAGTTAAGATGAATGCAAAACAGTTGAGGAAATATACATTCAAAAGTGCAGGTCTGACAGCATAGCTTAACATTATACCAACAGCACAGATGATTAAGGCTATACACTGTTAGCAGGCTGTTCTCTATGGTTCAGGGTTTAGTTCCCTCTACTTTCATTTGCCTACTGTGTGACCTTGAGTAGGTCACTTAACAAGATGGTGCTTTAGGGAAAGTAGAATTTTGAGTTAGGCTACTTGGTGGTCTCATGAACTGTTTGCCTGTTTACCCTTGAGAGTAGCATTAATTTGTATAACACATATGACGACAAACACACTACTATTCCATGATACCTATTTGTACAAAACATACTAATGGTAGCATTCCTTTGTATAAGCAGAGAAGCTTGCATAGTAATAATGATAGCAGAACTGATGGGAAGTGTAGATTTCCAACTTCAGTTATGACGATATAACAATATGTTTTAATATACATGTACTACTTGTACTGCTGTTCCATAATACCCATTTCGCCAATATGCACTAACATTGGTAGTGCTCTGCTCTGCTCAGTAAAGATGAATACAAAATGGATACTAAAATAGAATTGTCTTACTGCAGATCTTGACTTGAATTATTCTTGCATACTTCAACATTGCAATGGCATTAAGATTTCTTTCCACAGCACATACCATAGCAGATGAACTGTTCTTACATGATAACTATTTACCCAATACATAACAACAGCAGCAACAATACTTTGGCCAATGCACACATCCGAACATTAATGCTTGCATACTTCAACATTGCAATGGCATTAAGATTTCTTTCCACAGCACATACCATAGCAGATAAACTGTTCTTACATGATAACTATTTACCCAATACATAACAACAGCAGCAACAATACTTTGGCCAATGCACACATCCGAACATGATGCACTGTACATGTCTTGACAGTTTGCTTTAAAGTTATATTGGTAATACTTCTTCATGCAGTACATGTTGTAATGAATGCTGCATGGATGGGAAAACACAAAATTCCTAATGCTGATTTGACAATATCATTTAACAATGCACCGACACTGTAACATTTGAACTATACAGTACTGAATGTGTACATTTCTGCAGCACAGATAACTGACATTTTGTTAAGAGGTCATACTGTTTTGCTTTATGCATGGTAGCAGTAGCAGTGCTATTGTTTTGTACAATACTTAAAACACAGCCTGTGTTGAAACAAATTGAAAATAAGTCACAAAACCAACATCTAGAACTGGAATGTTCACATCTTCCATTGTATATAATCATTATGAAGCAACAATATGCAGCATTATGAAATGTATGCTGTAAACAATGTTTGACACAATGCTGTTGAATGAAAAAGAGGAACATCAACTTTACCTGAAATGTTTTGCTTTTCTCCTTACAGTGACATTTAATTCCACTTTGGTAATGGTCAATCAGTGTGCACTATTTAAAATGATTTCCAAGAAATATTGAAATTGTAACACTGAAATAAAAAAAGGACAATTTCTTTTTCACTCATGTAGGGTAGCACATCCTTTATTATTAATATTAACAATAAATGCCTTAGATCTTTATTGCACTACTATTATATAGCACAACTATCCTATATATTGCAAATTAGCACTGGATAATCTGAAGTTGCCACCTCAGCTTTGCAGCAATAATTTTAATTGTTTAGTGCAACTTTCAGTTTTATTAGTGCTTATCTCTTTTGGAAGATACATTTGATCTTTTGATTTAATCACATACTGTCTGCAAATGAGCTCCACTGAAACCTGTGCTGATTGGAAAATCTAGTAATTCATCATATCTTCACTTTCGCTTTTAATGTCCTTACAGGTTCCTTATTATTTTAACATATGGGGAACGATCTAAATATCTTAATGCTTCCATTTTTTTTATATCCATTTCTATGCAAATACCTCTATTTATGTGATTTAATTCTAACTCTTGTTAGTCTCCCACCTTTGAATATTGTGCACGACCTTCTTACCTGTGCATATTCTCCCTTAAATGGCTTAAATGATGCATCCTACTATTGCCATTAGGTAGTGTTTTAATTGCAGGGTAATGCTTATGTCTAGAAAGGGTGCTAACACTGGATTAGAATCTGACATATTATCAGTTTGGGATAAAAGCATCTTGTTCTGCTAGTTCTTTAGATCAAGGGGAATAACAAGAAAGAAGCCATAAAGCTACCACATTTAATAGTCAAGAAGGTTAATTCATGTTTATTCAGCAACTACAGCAGTGAGGCCAAAACTAATATAAACATTTCATTAGGTAAGGAAATCACATTTATTGGCACATTCCATTTTCTTGCAGCCCAGGTATGTTTTTAACAAACATGCCTGTATGATCTCACATTTTGCTCCTAATCGAAAGTCTTATAATCTACAAGAAAAGTCCTATTAATAGTATTATAGCTGATGGAGTATGTATAAAGTATTGTTCATAGGTTTATAGGTTCATAGGTTCATACTAGGCTATCTGCCCTAGGGCATTTATAAGCCTAGCCAGAGTGTGCTTGGCTTTCGCCACCCATTTTAAATTAATTTTGCTATGCCTTTTGTTGAGGTTAGTATACTGTGCCTCTGTCTAACAGTGACACAGAAGTGATAGCCGGGGTAAACCTACAATCTCCCATCCACTCATCAAGATTCCTCTTGAAGAGAGTCAATGTGGGACTCTGCCTTGTACATAGTCAGGCCTGACTACACACAACATACACACATATACACATACCTGAACAAGTCACTTAACCAGACAGTATTCCTGGGTCACCTCTGAAAAAGGGCACTTTCCTAATTGGTTTACCTGATTAATAATAGATACAATTAAATAATAAACAAAATAAAATCTGTCCATTTTGATTTATTCTCCATTATTATCTTGGCTTTATCCAGAATTCTTAAGCAAGCAATGAGGTTGAGAGGTATTTTGAGATGTTCTTTGTAAAATTTGTGACTTTCTATTAAATGTTGCTGATTGTATTCATTACATAATGACAGGCATTTCAGTTTCAGATGCTGTATTCTTCAGAAAATGTTTACTAATATAAAACATGTTACTATTACAACCTTCTAAGGATGTAAGAGAAATACTTGAAATTTCTTAATGATTTTGGGGCTTTGTCTCTGATTCTCAAGATCAGAAGTTGAGAAGGTAAAGAGGTTTTGCAATGGGTTGCTCTGTGTGGTTCTGGGCTATTATTTATGTTTCTGTTAATTCATTTTATCTGAACAGATTTTTGATATGTAAAGGCATAAAAAGTAGTTAAAAATAATGCCACTTCTCTGAGCTCATGTATGTGCATGTCAGCGTGTGTGTGTGTGTATACGCACGTGTGTGTGTGTGTGTGTGTGTGTGTGTGTGTGTGTGTGTGTGTGTGTGTGTATGTAAAGAGGATATAGACCTCAACTGCCCTTGTTTTTGTCTTGTAATTGTGGTCTGTTCCTCATATAATCTATAACTTCTGGTAAAGTATTGCAGTCTACATTGAATAAATAATGACAAAGTGAGTTTCAAACTTCTTATCTTTCAGAAAATGCTTGCTGATGCAAAACCTGTTATACTAGCAGCTTTCTAAGCATATAAAAACAATATTGTAAAATCTGTTCCTGATTTTAGGAGTTGTAGTCAGTTGCACTGTATGGTTATGACAACAGAGAGAGTTGAGATACATTTCTAGGACATTATTTATGTATTTATTCATTTACTTCTCCTTATTTTTCCTCATAATTGTGGTCTGTTGCTCATACAATTTGTGGCTTTATTGTAATTTTGTGGACTGTATTCACTAATTAATGACACCTATGAGTTACAGACTTCATGCCCTTCAGAAAATGCCTGCTAATGGAAAACCTGTTATACTAACAACTTTTTACATACATAAAAGCACAATTTAAAATCCATTCCTAGTTTTTCCTCTGTCTCTGACTTTTAATCTAAGAGGTTGGGAGAGCATGGGAAGAAAAATGGGTTGCACTGTATGCTTATCAATGCAGCAACCTGAATTATACTGAAAGGTCATTGTGCGTGCATTTGTTCATTCATTTGCCTGCAAGTAAACATCTGACATGTACACAGTCATAAAAGGGACTGGATTTGATGGTCACATCTGTTCAATTATATCTGTGTGTTTGAATATGCAAGTGTGTGTGTGTGTGTGTGTGTGTGTGTGTGTGTGTGTATGTGTGTGTGTGTATGAATGTAAATAGTTACATCTTGTATCCTGAAATAGTTATAAGAATTGAATATAATAAACAGGACCATCATTATAAGAATCATGTTCTTTGGGCATGAACCTTGGCTTCTTTGTTTTGTTGAATGTTGACAGCATGTTTTGTTATTTGGTGTTGAATAGACTGTACAGCATGAAGTGTGCAAGTTTAATGTTACTATTTTAACTCTGACTGCATATAACTGTGTAATGTACTGTGTTGGGTTGCAATAGGCTGTGTGGCACTTAGTGCAGATGAATTAGAATATGTTCTCTTAATGAGCTACTTCCTATGATGCAGGGTTTTATTCCTTCAGGTTTTTTTTCTGTCTAATATGTGACTCTGACCAAGTCATTTTACTAGACATGCTCCTGCTCTGCCACTGAATAGGGACACTTGCACCCAGTGAGCTGTTCCAAGCTTTCAGCAAATGCATTTATACATTCACATTGTCTTTTTAATTCCTACAAACTTCACATAGCCATCAAGCAGTGTGTGTGTATGTGTGTGTGTGTGTGTGTGTGTGTGTGTGTGTGTGTGTGTGTGTGTGTATGTGTGTGTGTGTGTGTGTGTGTGTGTGTGTGTGTGTGTGTGTGGGTGTGTGCATGTGTGGGTGTGTGCATGTGTGTGTCTGTGGGTGTGTGAGAGTCCTCCACAATGCCTGTTACTTCCACAAAACAAAGTGTTTCATAGTTTTCATGTCCTTACCCAATCATTAAGAAAGCAGTTTCATAGTTTTTCTTGTTCAGAAAATGCATCCCAGTAGCACTCTCTGGCTAAGTGACTTGTTCAGAGTCACACAGAAGGCAAATAAGTGGTGAGGGAGTGAAAGCCTGTACTACAGGAATACAGTTCACAGCCTTATGCCTTTGCACCAGCTGACAGACTATGCAAAATATTTTCTGGCAAAATGTTCTGGATTGCACTCAATAAAGATTAACAGGCATGCTTGAATTTTGACTTTGTATCCATCAGAAAATGCTTACTAATGCAAAAAAAAATTACTTAGAAGATACACAGACAAATGTAAAGGAAAAGTACGACATAAGCGATTTATTGTTGAACCAAAAATGGTTTATATAGAATTGAAAAACAAGGTAAAAGTGGTAAAAACCAAAAAAAGAAGAAATAGTTACATTTTGGAAAAGTATTTATGAAGATCCTCTGGAACATAACAAAGATGCTGAATGGATAGAAGAAGTAAAAGCAAGAATAAGAAGTTTAAAGGGTACAAGGTATGAAATAGGATGAAGTAACAATAACAGCCAGAGAGATTGAAGCAAAGTTAAGGAAAGCTTCTAACTGGTAATAACCCAGGCCCAAATGCAGTACCTAACTTCTGGTTAAAAGAATTAACATCTTTGCATGAAGATTCAGCCATGAGTAAGAACTAGTTATCTGCGCACCCTGAGCAGACACCAACCTGGTTAACAACAGGTAAAACAATGATGCTACTTAAGAGTGAACCTGCAAGCTGCCCTAAAAATTATAGGCCAATAACTTGTTTTCCAGTGATATATAAATTATACTCTGGAATTGATGCTGACAGAGTTTATAGTTAGTTAGAAGAAAACTCAATTATGGCAATAGAACAAAAGTGCAATAAAAGAAAGTCATATGGAGCAAAAGATAATTTGTTGTTAAATAAAGACATAGTGGAGAACTGTAATAATGGGAAGAATCTGAGTATGGCATGGACCAACTACAAAAAAGCATTTGATAGTATCCCACATTCACAGATAAAAAAGTGCTTAAAAATCTTTAAGATACACCCTACACTGATCGACTACATTACAGTGGCCATAAAACAGTGGCAGACCACTTTGCAATTGAGCCATGATAAAGGACTAATTATTATTCTGGGGATAGAAATTAAATGGGGGATATTCCATGGTGACTCTGTGTCACTGCTGCTATTCTGTCTTGCCCTTAACCCCTATCTATTTACAAGCTTAGGCCACGGCTACAATTTGACTCCTAGAAAACAACAGAGTGTAAAGACCTCTCATCTTCTCTGTCGATGATTTAAAACTGCATAGCTCCTCAGATGAGGAACTGAAAGCACAACTATGAGTTGTGAAAACTTTTTCAGATGATATAAGAATGTCATTTGGTATTGATAAATGTGCAAAAGCAACCTTCAAAGCAGGAAAACTGCGGCATCAAGAAAACATCAGTTTGGGACAAGAATGTGATATAAAAGAACCTAAGCAAGAGGGAGTGTATAAGTATTTGGAAAGTGATGAAGGTTCAACAATAAAACATGAACAAATGCAAATAAAACTTACTAAGGAATATTTTGGAAGACTTAAATTAATCCTGAAAACAGCATTGACATATAGGAACTAAATTCAAGCTTTGAGCCAATTTTCTTTTCCTGTCCAAACTTAAGAGTTTTGGAGTGATTGATTGTTCCCAAAACATGTTGGATAGATTAGACAGGAAAAATAGAAGGATGCTTCATGTTCACCAAATGATTTATAAAAATCAGTGCATAGCAAGATTACATATTCCCAATTCTGCAAGAGGTAGGGTCTGCAATCATGGGACTGCAGACATATCTGCTGACCTCTCAAGACCCAAATGTAGTAAAAGTTTTGAAACATGAGAATAAATCTATGATGACTTTTCTGCTTAGTCTAGCAGAAGCATATTGGCGTCAAGCAGGAATGGAAATCAACCTGGAAGTAGATAAAAAACAGGCAGCAACTGAATGTGCCCAAAAAACAAAAAAAAAAAGAATATAAGGTGAAGGATCAGATGAGAAGGCAAGAAATGTGGAAAATGTATAAATATAGTTGCAAGTATAGAAAACTTCTGGAAGAATCTCATGTTGATCTGGATCGAATGCAGGACTGGTTAAGGAGAGGTGAATTCAAACTAAGAGATGAAAGGTTGCTATTGGCTGCCCAAAGATAGGTGGCTATGTATTCATTGGTTTACAAAGTCAAATGAATATGTGAGAGAAACAGACAAATGTAGGTTTTGTAAAACAGAATTGGAAACAGTTGCGCACCTTGTCATTGGTTGTGACATACTAATGGCAGAAGGACTGTATACTGAAAGGCATAATAATTCACAAGACTGTTGCACTGGGGAATGTGCAAACATTATGGTATTAAAGTAGCTAAAAATCACTGGAAACATGAGCCACAAAGCATCATAGAAAATGATGATGTCTACATCACATGGGATCACCCATTACCAACAGTTCAAAAGACAGATGCTAGAAAACTGGATATAGTAGTTTATAGGTTCATAGGTTCATAGGCTGGTACTAGGCTATCGGCCCTAGGGTCTATACAAGCCTAGCCATAACAATTCCCTGGCTATTTCTTCCCACACTATTTACTTCCCTGGACTCCTGTCTAGCAGGGCAACTGACGTGATCCCCATCCAATCGTCAAGGTTCCTTGTGAAGAGGACCAAAGAGGTGCTCTGCTTGACATGTATGGGCAGTCTATTTCGGAGTCTGGGGAGTCTCTGGGTTAGGAACCTATCCCTCCAGCATGTTTTGATTATTGTGATGACAAGGTTTAGATCCCTGGAGCGTGTGGCTCTGAGGGATTGGGATTTCTTTAAGTGTAGCATGTCCAACAGCTCTGGGTTTGACATGGCCTTGTATGTTAAGCAGAGATCGCCTCTGAGTAGATGATATGCAACAGAGTATAGTTGGAGTTTTTTAAGACAGTCAGTGTAGGGCATCTGCCTTAGGCCTGTGATTCTTTTAGTGAGGTATTTCTGCGGTCTTTCCAGTTGTTGCAGATGTCTTGAGAGGTACATACCAAACGGGGCATTGTATTCTATAATGGGTCTAATGAGGGATGAGTACAGTGGGACAATGACCTCCTTTTTTCTGGATGAAAAGCCCTTAGTGATGAGGTGTGCCACATAGAAGGATTTCCTGACTGTTGTGGCAATGTGGTTATTGAAGGTGAGACCACTGTCCACCTGTGTCCCTAAGTCTCTTATCACACTTTTAGTGTTTAGTGAAATGCCACCTATGTGGTAATTCATGGGTACATGTTTTTTCCCCAAAAGGGATAACTATATATTTCTTGGCATTGAGCTTGACCCCATGGCTCTGGCACCAAGAATCTGTTTCTGTAAGGTCCTTTTCATAGAATATTCACATCATTTGGGGATTCAATAATGGCTCCCAGTTTGCAGTCATCTGCAAACTTTGTTAGCCAGAGTCCCTTAGTGTTGGCCTGTACTTCAGAGAAGTAGATGCCAAACAAGAGCAGTCCTAGGACTGAACCCTGAGGTACTCCACTTGTCACTTGTCTGGAGCTGGATTTGGAGTTGGCTACTTTTACAGTGTGGGTTCTGTCAGTAAGCTAGTTGGCAACCCATTGAGTGATGTAAGGATTAATGCCCAGCTTAGTAAGTCTATCTGTGATTCCAGAGTAGGGGATGGTGTGAAAGGCCTTGGCGAGGTCCAGATAGGCTGTGTGGATGGCCTTACCCTAGTCCATGGCTCTGGAGACTGATTCAACGAAGTCAATCAAGTTCAGGAGACAAGACTGGCCCTTCACAAACCCAAACTGGGTGGGGTCCAGTGTTTGAAGGTTGCCAATGTCTTTGTTTATAAGTTTCATGATAATATGTTCCATGGCCTTGCAGATCAGGACAAACAAAAACTCTAGCTCTAGACATTGTGTCTGCTTACTTAGTCCATGAAAAGAAGACAAAAGTAGCATTGATCATTGAAATCACCATACAAGGTGACTACAGTGTCTTGCATATGGAGAGGCATAAAGTCATAACATATCAGGATTTGCAGGCAGAAATGAAAGCAATGTGGAAAAAAGTTACCCAGACAGTTCCAATAGTAGTAGGAGCAATGGGTCTTATAAAAAATAATTTACAAGTATATTTAGATATGTTTGTGATACCCCTGCACTGGGTCTGTAATCAAGGAGCCTCAATCCTCACTACTAGCACAAGTAAGGATTGGGGCTCCTTGATTACTGGGCCAGTACAGGCGTGTCACATATTAATTGTTTGGCAGTGGTGAGTGTGATACTGTCAGCCCAACTATCTTGAATTTTGTAAATAATTGTATGTCATTTGTGAATATTAACATGATTCATATGTTTGTCATTCAAATGTAAGAGAACTATGTTATGTATATATTAAACTACTGGTGCAGAAGTATTTGTTGAACTGTGTGTTATGTACTGAGCTAAAGGAATGTAACCACAGTGTACCCTAATGGAAAAGAACAGAAATGTATATAAACTATATACCTGTGCAAATGTATGTTTTAATAGTAGAAGCTGGAACATGCAGAGTTAACTTGCAAAACTTCAAGAAAATAAGTTGAAAACTAAAGTGTTTTATGATTGTGCTATCTCTCAATAAGCAGACACAATGTCTAGAGCTAGAGGTTTTCCTATTGTCTTGAAACATTAATAATTACTAGGTTTCAAATGTAAAAGTGTTTAATTGTTTTATGACTTCCAGTTCTGAGCAAACATCTGCGAGATATGTATTTTTCACATAGAAATGTTAAATTTTGTTAAGTTTCTGTTAGACTGAAAACTGAAGGCAGGTGACAAAGAGTGATGTCATCCAGGCTAAACCAGCAGTAATATGTGATAGGTTCATAGGTTCATACTAGGCTATCTGCCCTAGGGCATTTATAAGCCTAGCCAGAGTATGTTTGGCTTTCGCCACCCATTTTAAATTAATTTTGCTATGCCCTTTTTCGAGGTTAGTATACTGTGCCTCTGTCTAACAGTGACACAGAAGTGATACCCGGGGTAAACCTATGATCTCCCATCCACTCATCAAGATTCCTCTTGAAGAGAGTCAATGAGGGACTCTGCCTAACCTGGACTGGGATTTTATTCCATAGTGAAGGGAGCCTCTGCGTTATGAATCTGTCCCTCCAGCATGTCCTATTTATTTCAGTGCTGAGGTTCAAGTCTCTCGAGCGTAGCTCGATGGGATTTGGATTTTTTGAGGTGCAGCATGTCCCTTAATTCCGGGTTGGACATGGCCTTATACGTCAGGCACAGGTCACCTCTGAGCAGGCGGTATGCCACTGAGTAGAGCTGGAGTTTCTTTAACCGGGCAGCATATGGCATCTGTTTGAGCCCTTTGATCCTCTTGGTGAGGTAATTTTGGGGTCTTTCCAGTTGCTGCAGGTGTTTGGTAAGGTACATCCCAAAAGGGACATTGTACTCGATTATGGGCCTGATGAGGGATGAGTAAAGAGGCACGATGACCTCCCCTAATCTAGATGTGAATCTCTTCATGATTAGGTGGGCTATATAAAATGTTTTTCTAATCACTTTGGCCACGTGGTTGTCAAATGAGAGATTGCTATCAACTTGGGTCCCCAGGTCCCTAATGACTTCTTCTGTACTTAATGGATTACCACCTATGTGGTAATTTGTGGGCACTATTTTTTTGCCAAAGGGGATGACTATACACTTTTTGGCGTTTAGCTTGAGGCCATGGCTCTGGCACCAGTTGTCTGTTTCTATGAGGCCCTTTTGGAGGATGCTTGTGTCGGCTGGAGAGTCGATTATGGCTCCCAGTTTGCAGTCATCTGCGAACTTGGTCAGCCAGAGTCCTTCCGTGTTGGCCTGTACCTCCGAGAAATATATACCAAACAAGAGAGGTCCCAGGACTGAGCCTTGTGGGACGCCACTTGTAACTGGTTTGGAGTCTGACATGGCTCCAGCAATTCTAACCATGTGGGTTCTGTCCTTGAGCCAGTTTGCAACCCATCTAGTGACATAGGGGTTTATATTTAAGCTGGTGAGCTTATCTATAATGCCTGAGTGGGGTATTGTATCGAAGGCTTTTGCGAGGTCCAGATAGGCTGTGTGGACCACCTTCCCTTCGTCAATGGCCTTGGTGACTGTTTCAAAGAAGTCAACCAGGTTTAAGAGGCAGGATCTTCCCTTAACAAATCCAAACTGGGTAGGATCCAGTGTCTGTAGGTCCCCAATATCTTTATTTATGAGGTCTAATTAATTTAAGAACTCTCTCAGCGAAAGAGTGTGCATTTTGTATCTTGTCTTGGACCAAGAAACATCCATTCAGCACTTCTGCCTGTGTGTTGCTCTGTAAGTAGGGCTAGAGTACAGTAATTTCTCTTAGATATAGATAGGAATATAGTAAAGATTCATTTAGATGGGTTATGTATTTATTTGAAACTGTCCTTCAATGTTGTTTGAAAATATTTCCTGTGATTTTGAACTCTGGCGTTACTGTGTTTATTGAGTATTGTCTTGTTCTTTTATTATTTATTATTAAGTATATTTAAACCTTTAATTGTATCTGGTTTGTTTAGAGGATATGTAAGCTCTTAGAGTACTTGCATACATATTTGGTGACACTGTATCGACCATTCCAATAGCCTTGCTCTTGGTCACACTTACCATTTGGATAATAGTAACATTACACAGTAGAATTGGTCACCCTTTGTAAGGGCCTTAGAGTAGCTGATAAGTAGTGGTTGGTGGCAGTGATAACTACCTTATATTCTGAGCAAAAGGGAGCATAGCAAGTAAACCTTTGCTAGCCTTCCCTAGGAGTGCCTGTGTGTTTGTGTATAAATAAAATCTCAAAGTGTGTGTGTGTGTGTGTGTGTGTGTGTGTGTGTGTGTGTGTGTGTGTGTGTGTGTGTGTGTGTGTGTGTGTGTGTGTGTCAGCTACTTGGGCAGGAATACAAAGCACTGGTTGGACAGAGAGAGAGAGTGCTGGTTTGGCTTGACCACTTGGCTGAGATCTTAACCCTATGGCTGTGCCAGTGGGGAGTCATATTGGAGCTCTGGAGAAAGAGGCAGATACCATCCCCAGACTTACTGTGATCTCTGTGTGCTCTTAAGGGAAATTGTACTTTACTGTGTGTGTACTTGTCATCCTCCCATTGTGTACATCCCTCACAGTTGCCAGTGGCAAGGATTGAGGCTCCTTGATAACTGGGCTAGTGCAGGGGTGTCACAATGTTACCAATACATATAACTCTATACAAATTGCAGAAGGAGTCAATACTGGGCACATTGCAGGTGTTGCATAGATCACTTCTGGCTGACATCAAAGATTGAAACAATACTAATTTCATGAACTTTTATCATACTTTGACTTAGGAATGAGGTCCATTCCAGTCATGGTATTAGAAACACAAAAGATTTGGAGAAATGTTTAAAAAAATGCAAAGAGTGTTATTCTGTCACTTTTATATAGGAGAAATATTTAAAATATACTCCTGATTTTTTGGTTCTTGGATTCTTAAACTAAAAGATGAGAGGGCAGAGGGAAGTTGCAATGGATTCCACTGCATGATTCTGACAGCAGCAAGCTGGGATACATTTCTGGCCTATTATTAATGAATTTATTAATTCACTTATTCTCAGGCAGGTATCTGAGATGCACAGCCATACATCTGACTACAATTGATGTTTGTTTGTTTGTGCATGTATGCAAATGTGTCATCATATGAATCACTTTCTTTGGGCCGATTCTTGTTTCTTGTTTTGTTGGTTGTTGACAGTATGTTTATTATCTAGCTGTGAATAAACTGGTCAAAATGAAGTATATGAGTTTAATGCTAATATTTTAACTATAAATACATTTTTAATATGGCTTGGTTTTTTGCAGGCACACAGGTTGAAATGCACTGTATTGGGCTACAATATTCTGTCTGGTACTTAGTTCAGATGACTAAGGCAACGGGCTTTTAATGAGCTGCTTCTTTAGTACATGGTTTGATTTCTCTAGTCTTTGTCTACTGAGACTCTAACTGAGTCACTTCATCAGGTAGTGCTCCTGCGCTGCCCCTGTAAAGGGACACTTGCATCAAGTTGGCTGTCCCAAGCTTTTATCAAATGCATTACATATTTGTCTTCTGAATCCCTGCACCATTTACATAGCAGGTAATTAGTGCTTCAATCTATGCTATTTGAATATGAATCTCAGCACATCTCTTGTAGGTTGCCAGATACATTTTCAATAAATATGAGTTTCAGGGGAAGAGAAAATTTACTGTTACTCATATTAAGCCTGTTTTCAATGTGGAACTGTTTTGTTTAGCAAATGGCTATCTGTATTTTGCTGTAAAATATGAAATAGAAGCTTTTAAATTAAAACAAATGTGTGATTATTGTAAAAGTTAAAAAGCATTATGCACACTAATAGTTTTGAACATTTTTCATGTAACTGGGGAGAGTTAACCAAGTAATTAGATAATACTATGGCTGTAAGAGGGGGAGTCCAGCCCATTACTTTGCTTAGGCCCCCTATTTGACCATGATACAGCTGTGCCCTCAACTTTAATTTAAGTGAA
Organism: Protopterus annectens; assembly: GCF_019279795.1. Taxonomy (NCBI): domain Eukaryota; kingdom Metazoa; phylum Chordata; order Ceratodontiformes; family Protopteridae; genus Protopterus; species Protopterus annectens. Next base: position 1,686,977,102 of record NC_056726.1, read on the forward strand.
AAAAAAAAAAAAACACTTCTCAGACTTGAGGAGTGAAAAAAATCTTTCCTTTTTAAATTGTAACATCTGCTTGCAACATTTGAAACAAGCAACTACTTACAGTTTATGCCTGTACATCGAGCACTATAGCACTCTAGTTTTGACAGTGAATGCATGGATGCCAGTATTACATTGAAGATCAATCAGGATCTGCTAGTCACATCCCTTAACATTTTGCATCTGGGGCGGCTGCCTCATTCTCTTCACCTTAGCTGTACCTCTAGTATCATGTATGATTTCTGATGTTTACTTTCCTGTATCTAATGGCATTCTGAATTTTTAAGGCCCATGCTGTATTCTTTGAGTGCCCCTTGTACCAGCTGTTTACTTCATTTTTCAGTTGACTCACAGCTAATGCTTGCCCTGATACCTTGCCCCATTTTTGGTTCAGTTTTTGGTGCATCCATTTGCTGCCTCCAGCATCTCTCTGCATGTGTTCATTACTTGAGAGATATAGATTACCTAGCATTACTTCACTATAGTACTGTTAACTGTATAAGGGTTTAACACATCTGTTTAATCCTTTCAAAGCTGTTATTTGTACTTTGCCAGACATCTGTACATTTTGTATTTTCCAGCTTTGTTTTCTTAACAAATGTCTGCCCTTTATCTATGCTGTGTGCTTTATGAGGTCCATGGAAAAGAAGTTTTGTCATGTACAATCTACAGCTTGTGAATTTCATTAAGGCACAAAATATTTGTGTGCTAGCATATTTCATTCTTGTGTTGCTTGCATTGTATGACAACTTTCATACCCAGAATCTCTTTCCTTTAAGTTATGACTACCTCAGTAGGAAGGATTATATCATGTTTGGGTACTACATATGCATCACATGGAAGATATAGTCTGTCTGTCTAGCATTACTTCCTTGTAATAATGTGCATTACATAAAGGTCTGAAACGTCTGTTGAAAGTGTAAAAATAAATAAATAAATAGTTAAATAAATAAAAGAAAACATACTGTATATATAAAAATACAGTTTCAGGAATGAATGTTATTCCACTGACTAAGGTATGCATGAACATATCAAAACTGGATCACACTCTCTGTTTCCTTCATGAATGGCAAAAGTTTTATCAAAATACTATGAGATTTACTACAGTTTATTCGTATACTTTGCAGATTACAGTACAGATTAGTTATGGCATGTTTAAAAATTAATTCTATTTAGGTTTGTAGCAATGTGCCTACTAAGGTACAAGTTATTTACACTACTGGCTTAATTCACTTGAAAATATAATATGCAAATATTAGAAAGCAGTTATTTATGGGAGAACACAACTCATAAATAGATCAGTAAAGGCTGACACCTAGTGGTGAAAGAATATAGAGTGTGGAGCCAAAAAAGTCAAGATTTTGTAGCATATCATTTGTTTATCTGTTAGTGCTATGGCTGGCATCAAAGATGTTTAAGTGCATACAAATTGTTTTGATGCAGTTCTGGGGTATAGCTGTTTTAGGGTATGTCAGTTAATTCCTACTGAAAGAATATCTTACTCTTTAACTAGTTCTGCAAAAAACCTGCAATGGACAATTTCTGTGTAACTAACCACATATGACTGATAGGTCTAAGTGACTGGTGAGTGAACACGGAGGGTATAGCATCCTAAAAGGATTCACTGCAGCTGTATGCTGCAAAGCAATGTGATATAACTGAAAACTGTTTATATTCATTCCTGTATGATGAATTAAAACACATCAAATCAAGCTGCCTCTCAAATAGGCACCAGGCAGCAAAATGACAAAATAAAATACATTTTTGTTGGGGTTACAGTAGATGCCCCTCACAGATCCATTTTATATCCCCTGTTGCTCAATATATTCACTAATGATCTTTGCCTAGCTTCTAAACA